>NC_060080.1:2307500-2616704 GCF_922984935.1 Meles meles
TTTTATTTCTGTCATATTATGTTGAATATGTGCAAAACATATTTTTATTCATATATTTGGCCACAATAGGCTCCTATTGTGCTTTTTTCCTCTATCCCTTTTCTGTCTTTTTTTCTGTATGCATTTACTGTTTAGATATAGTTGCATTTTTTCCCAATTGCTATCTTTACAGTAATACTTTTATGTACCATTCTAGGTCCCTCTTCTTTGTCTATTTTTCTTATTTGCTCCCATCTGTGAATATTAATGCAATCACCTCCTCGTTTCTTCTCCCTCTCTGCTTGTATCCACCATCCACCATGCCCTGCCATTGTCCCTTTCTTCCCTAACATCCACTTTACCACCTGTCCTCTGCCACCCAGTTAACTTACACAATGATCTCTGTGACAGAAGTCAATGTTTATTTATTTATTTATTTTTAGCGTTCAGTTTTGGATAGTTGTGCTGTATCCTTCTTGTCAGAGAATAAAACCCTTAAATGCTCTCCCAGGTAATGTATGACCATCATTTAATCTCCGTACAACAGATAGCTGCACCGTCACTGCTCTCTGTGAGTCCTGCAGTCACCGCTGTTCCCTCATGTCGCTTCCAGCCCGTCCTCTAGATTACAGGAAGCTCATGGCCATGGTAGTTTGGAGTTTGTGTGAGTTCATGACCATTTTTCTACCTCTTGCATGTGAAGTCCAATTGTCGGGATGTAAACTCTGGCTCTTACATTCTTTTCTTGGGTTTGTTGACTACCTTACTCCATTGCCTTCTGTCATTAAGGGTGTCTGTTGAAGGGTCTGATTACAATTTTGTTCTTCCTCTTACAGATGACTTGGTCCATTCCTTAGATGTCCTGAGGATTTCCCTCTCATTAAGACACAACAGCTTTACTGGAATATTGCTCTGCGATATTCCTGATGGCTTGATTGAATATCAATCACCATGAAGGTGCCCTTGTAATATGTAGTTTTGTCCTAAAAAACCTTTTAGGAACACTTGGTCTTATTTCTTCTGTCTGTTGCTTTGGTTTCCTTCACTGACTCTCACTGCACACATGTGGTAGCTTCTTTGCTTCTCTTCTATAGGTGTCTCTTCCTGTGAACTTAAAAAAAAAATCTTAACTTCTTTAGACCACACATTTTTATCTCATCTTCCAAATTATAATGCATATCAGATGTATTTATTTATTCTTGTGTTATTTCTATTTTATCCTATTTCTGAAAATATCCCATTTTATTCTTTCCTCAGTTCTCTACTTTTCTTCTCAAACCCTTTCCCCCCAATCATCTCATTTTTGTTTTTTCAAGTATCATTTATGGATTTTTTATAGATTCTGTTTAAAAAATGTCTTTCAGGACAATTATCATACGATCTCTCTGATATGAGGAATTTGAGAGGGAGGGCGGAGGGTTGTGGGGCTAGGGAGGGAAAAAAGTGAAACAATTTGGGATCAGGAGGGAGACAGACCATAAGAGACTCTTAATCTCAGGAAACACTTGAGGGTTGCCGGTGGGAGGGGGGTGTTGAGAGGGTGGTTGGGTGATGGACATTGGGGAGGGTGTGTGCTATGGTCAGTGCTGTGAATTGTATAAGACTGATGATTCACAGACCTGTAACCCTGAGACAAATAATACATTATATGTTAGTTTAGAAAAAGAAAAAAAAAAAGAATAAAATAAAAAAGCTTGCAGGAGTAAAGGAAATAATGTCTTTTAGTTCAGTTAGAAATATGAAGTTAGCATTTTCATCTATTTTGTGGACATGCCTTTACAGTGTGTTGTAGAGACTTTTTTCTACTCCTTTTTCTATGTTTTTATATTGTTAAGCTGCTAGAAGTGAAATTCGTCGTTTCTAAGGGGGAGAGGTTGGTAAAAGAGGCCTTATCCAGTTTCATAGTGCTGGAGGTCACTCTTCTTTTGCTTTGGTGAAGTGAAAAAGTATGTCACCATTTTGGGTGGCTTCCATTTTTTAGTTGTTGGGAATAATGCTGTTACGAACATGGATGTACAAGTATCTAAGATCCTGCTTGCAATTCTTTTGGGTATCGACCCAGAAGTGGAATTGCTGGGGCTTATGGTTTGGTTGAATGGGTAAAGAAAATACGGCATACATATACAAAGCTTTATTATTTAGTCTTAAAAGAGGAAGGCAATTCTGACCCCTGATAACACAATGAACGAACCTCGAGGACATCAGGCGCCTTGAAAGAAGTCAGCCACAGAAGAACACGTGCTGTATGTTTTCGCCCTTATGAGTTTTGTAAAGCAGTGAAGTTCACAGACTGAGAAAGCGCAACGGTGGGCGTCGGCGGCGCGGGGAGGGAGGGACCCGAGTTAGTCTTCAATGGGGACAGAGTCAGTTTTGCAAGATGAAAAATGTCCTGTGGTCGGATGGCGGTGGCGGCTGTACACGAGTGTGAAAGTACTTCCTGCTACTGAACTACACTTTTAAAAATGGCGAAATGGTAAACTGGGGTATATTTTACAACAACTTAAAACGTAAATGTATACAGTGCAGTGGCCTGCATTCTGAGATCTGCCCCGACCTCAACTTTCCGTCATGCGACTTGCTCCGTTGGGTGGTCTTTGTTCGGCCGTTTGGAGTCCGAGCTCAGGAGCGCCTTCAGCGCACAGGTGTTTCCCATGAAACGGAGTCTTAAAAGCCCACTCTCGGCCCCTCTGCTACTCTTGGTGGCCTCCTGACTTTGCCCTCCTCTGCCTCTGGCTGTGGCGCATGACACGCAGGTGAGGAGGCTCTTCCGACTTGCCCACCTGCTGCTCCTTACGGTTTCACAGGGTGCCTTGTTGCCAGTTTTAGTGGGCACGCTGCCTCGGATTTCATTATCCCAGTACTTGTCTGCATTTATGTGATGATTTGGGGAGACTGAGAAATAGTCCACGACTACCATCTTCCGAGAATTCTTTTTTTATTTAATTTTTTTTAAAGATTTTATTTATTTGACAGACAGAGATCACAAGCAGGCAGAGAGGCAGGCAGAGAGAGAGGAGGAAGCAGGCTCCCCGCCGAGCAGAGAGCCCGATGTGGGACTCGATTCCAGGACCCTGAGATCATGACCTGAGCTGAAGGCAGAGGCTTAACCCACTGAGCCACCCAGGTGCCCAATCTTCCAAGAATTCTTAACTAAGCTTTTGATTTCTTTTGTCCTCATTTCCTCTTTTCTTCCTTTCACTTTCTTCCATTCTATTCTCTTTCTTAACACAAACAGAACAGACACAACACTTCCAAATCAGAGACACAAATCCTAAAGTCACGTATTGGTGACATAGATTTCTTTCAAAGCTCTCCTTATAGGATGTGCCCTAGATGTGTTTAATCGAACACTTTCTGTATTCTAGAATAAAAACACTTGATGTTAGAGATGATGATCTTCCCTTATCAGATGTAAATTATATGTAATTTACATACAGATGTAATTATATGTGGTCAGGAAAACTGATCAATGCACATCTTTTCCTTCATTAGTATGACTTAAAACAATACTTTAAGATCTCTTTCTAAATAAAGAGACAATCGGAAAAAATGGCTTAAACGTTCCAGTGAGATTTTTACTGTATGTTTCTCTGATAACAGTGAACAGCTGTTCTATACTGTTAATGCATGGTTACCTTTAAAGCTCCATGTCTCTGTCGTCATAGGCCTGCCTCCTTTACTGGGCTCTGCTCAGCTCCCATCTGTGCTTAGAGCTACCCACTCCCCACGCTGCCCAGGTTGCCGGCCTCAGCCACCGGCTCACATAGGTGCGGAAGACAGTTTCGTTTTGTTTTCGAAATGAAATCACTTTTTATTTTCCAGTGCTTTTTCTAATAAGTGGATGAGACTCTGGCCTGATAAAATGTCAGTTCTCTTACAGAAGAAATTCTAATGATGAAAACCACATTTAACAATTATGAGAGGTTTTTGTCTTTTCAGTGTTTCCAGCTGGTTCAACTTTATTCACTGTGAAATCATAATGTAAATTAAAATGTCTGTTCCTCTTTGTTTTAGTGGACTAAAGCTACTCACAATTGTCTTCAGATATTCAGAAATAATAGCACTTTTGCACATCATTTATGGAAGCATTTAATGCAAAGTAACGTAGCTATTATCAGTAGCTGTAGGCTAGTGAATTCTGTGGATCTTTAAAAAAAAGAACCAGCACATCTCTCTTATTAATGTAGAAGGACTTAGAGCAAAGAGGCAGACATTAAGATTCATAGGATTCCTGCCCCTATTCCACTGAACCTAGTCCACATCCCATCCAAAAATTAAATGATTTAGACACATGTTAAAGAACAGACTTCAGGAACAAAAGGGACAACAAAATGATGGCATTAGCCTAATTGCTCTATAGTCTGGAGACAGCTCAAAATTGCTATGAATACAGCCAAGAATATTCAGAAGTACCTTTTCAAAGAATATTCTCTTGATTTTGATTTCTTCCACCCGGGAACACACACACACACATGCACACACACATTCTTTCTCTCTCGCACACACACGCATGCAAACCCCTCCTTCCCACTGCATTTCAAAATGTTCTAGATGATACTTTTCAGTGTCTTCTGTTCTAAAAACAGCTGACTTTTGAGGGAGAGTAATGAAGAGGAAAGGAAAAACGAAGGTATGCGTAGTGCAGAAGTTTACCAGGCAGATCTTATGAAGCCAAATTTTGCCTGTTTCTTTTTGACACGTGAATATCTTTAGCTTCACGGCAAAAAGTCACATAATCAAATCTGTAGTTTTTCTACCAACAAATCAACACTGAACTATCCTGATTACGGTCTTTGGGGTGCTGTTGCCTGAGAAAGCCTGCTGTATTTAATTTGTTTTTATTTTTCCTTTTTTGGCACCAGGATTTATACCATAAATCCAGGAATAGTTCTGGAGAGTGATTGAAGAAGAAGACATTGTTTATACTGGTATCTTTTGTTTTTTTTTTAAACCTGTAGTGAATATCATGATGTTTACTATTTAGAGTTCCCTCTCATCTACAAAAATCAAGAAATCCATGGGAAATAGCTTATTTTTCTCTATGTTTCACGAAATAAATAAATATTTTAAATGTTTTTTTCTAAACCGTATTTGTAGGGGTAGACTTTTAATTTTGCCTAGGGAATGCCTGTGCCTGGTTGCCAATAATTTCCTTGGTCTTGAAGGCAGTCATGAGCAAATGGGGCCCCAGTGTCCCTCTATCCGTGCTTGTACCCCTTCCCACAAACACTGAGCTTCAGAAGAGGGAAGAAATACCCTATTAAAGAGTGTGATTATCTGTGTGTGGAGGAAACCGGTGTCCGTGGTAACTAAAGGAGCCTACTCAAACCGTGTCTCTGTCAGCCTCCCAACATGGCTGGACTTCCAGTATTTATCATTGCTTTTGGTTCAGATATAATATCCGTCCACTACGGGGGCAAAGAAACTCTGCATACATAGATTTATCTGCAGTGTGTTTCCCAAATATAGGAGATGGCTAGCTTGCTCATATAGGGCAGATGCTGCGAACAAAACGTCCAGGGACTTGAGGAAAGAAACACCATCCGACTCCACTCATATGCCTCAGTCCCCGATCTCTCTCCTGTGGAGTGGCTTCCCCCCTGGACTTGGAGTCCCTCTGGGCTGTCTGTGGATAGCAAGGTCCTATGAGAATCTCACAGCTCTGTGCCTGCCGTGGACGTTGTCTCTAGGGGGACAGAGTCTTCTCCTTTCTTGAGATGCATACGGGTATTGTTATAATTAAAAAATATAAAACCATACAGCATCATTACACTTTATGACCTTATACTTTATCATCTATTTTCTCAGTCCATAAGTGCCAATAATGTAGGTATTACATAGAAGCTGTGAAAATTTTTGATGCTTCACTGATGCCCTCATGCTGAGAAAGTCTAGGAATTTAGGTCTAAGACAGGAGCACTGAAAGCTTGCTGGGAGCCTGGTGTCCCTTTGGGCTCTAAGGTCTCCTTCGCCTTCTGCCTGACTCTTGTTGGGTTACTGGAAGGAAGGAGGAGGAGGGTGTTGTTTAGGCTCATGGAGCATAGCCAGTCATACGTGCCCAGGTGTGATTTGCTTTTTCCTGGCTACCAAGAGCGCTTCAGGAGTGATTTCTAAAACAAGTGCTCTTGTTGTTGAGCTTGGAATTTTGTATTGCTGGGAGCAAGTTAATGATCCAGGGCATTTGGAGATTTGTATAAATCCCTTTTCTTGCTTGAAAGAGATGAAAATGTCCTCTTACCTCCAGCTGAAATTAGTGAATATTAACTTATCACAATTTCCTGTTAGAAGATAGTCTAATGTCTGTACATAACAATTGATGGAACTATTTCCTGTGTGGAAATGAATGATATCTTTACAATGGCTTGACTTGCACACACCTGAACTTACAAAGCCCTAATTAAATACGGACTTTTACCCTAATTAAATATGGGCTATACAAATCCATACCGGTATTTCAGCTGTTTTTCATAAATTAGCTCTTTCAAATAATAACAAAACTTCCTTTCTTTTTAATAGAAAAAATGTGGATGCTTTCAGGGAGCTCTGGGAAGTGCCTCCGGCCTGAGCACGTTTTGTGTTTCCTATCCATGCAGTGGGGTCCGCAGGAGAATATTGACGCAGATGCCGCACTGTCTTTCAACTCCATGGCTGGGAGCTCTTCTGTTTTTACACAATGCAGTCTACAGAAAGCCGACACATTGACCCAGAAACAGGAGAACTACCTGTGTTTGTTTATCTTCCATTAAATGGTATCATGCTCTTTGTTTTGGCTCGTTCAGTAGGCCATCTTGATCTTCTTCTTCTTCTTCTTCTAATTTTTTTCTTCAAGCCATAAACAGGTAGTTCTGTGGTGCTGTGATCTCAGTGTCTCCACATCTGGCCTGTTGCCTGTTGGCTATAAACCTGTGAATCCATGCAGGAAGCCCTGGTCTGGTTGATCTGCGTGGCCAGGATCAGGCACTCGCCGGCGCCGTTCCAAGCCCAGCCCTGTCTTCCTTCCTTATATTAACTCAGCGACTTCATTCGGTGAGTGCTTATGGATGCTAAGGCACGGATGCTTTGTTATTTGTTTTTGGATGAAATTAAAAAGGAAGGAGTCAGAGGGCGCCTGAATTCCTCTGTCCTGCAAATTTCTGCTCTGTTGCTCTCCCTCAGAGCGCTGGGGCGGGTTAGGAAGCGCTTTCGGAGCTCAGCTGGGGCACAGACCCTGTTGGGACCTCTTTCCTGTTTTGTGATGGAGTAGCCATGTGTTTTTGGGGGCAACATGTCTTACTCTCTGGGTTCAGCTTTTGTGTCTACAAAAGGTATACTCTGGGGGAGTCAAGATGGCGGAGAAGTAGCAGCCTGAGACTACATCAGGTAACAGGAGATCAGCTCGATAGCTTATCTAAACATTGCAAACACCTACAAATCCAACGGGAGAGCGAAGAGAAGAAGAACAGCAACTCTAGAAACAGAAAATCAACCACTTTCTGAAAGGTAGGACTGGCGGAGAAGTGAATCTAAAACGACGGGAAGATAGACCGCGGGGGGAGGGGCCGGCTCCCGGCAAGCGGCGGAGGAACGGCGCACAAAATCAGGACTTTTAAAAGTCTGTTCCACTGAGGGACATTGCTCCAGGGGCTAAACCGGGGTGAAGCCCACGCGGGGCCAGCGTGGCCCCAGGCCCCGCAAGGTCACAGAAGGATCGGGGGTGTCGGAGTGTCGGAGAGCTCGCAGGTATTAGAACGGAGAAGCCGACTGCAAAGACAGAGCCGAGGACTGAACTCTCAGCTCAGGGTTACCTTGAACTTGTCGCGGGCTGGGTGAGCTCGGAGCGCGGCTAGAGGCTGGGGATACGGGAGTGATTGGGTGCTGTCCTCTGGGGGTGCACTGAGGAGTGGGGCCCCAGGCTCTCGGCTCCTCCGGGCCGGAGACTGGGAGGCCGCCATTTTCATTCCCGTCCTCCGGAACTCTACGGAAAGCGTTCAGGGAACAGAAGCTCCCAAAAGCGAACCCGAGCCGATTACTTAGTCCGGCTGCCGGTAAGGGTGGTGCAATCCCGCCTCGGGCAAAGACACTTGAGAATCACTACAACAGGCCCCTCCCCCAGAAGATCAACAAAATATCCAGCCAGGACGAAGTTCATCTATCAAGGAGAAAGCAAATTCAATTCCTAAGACAGCAGAGCAATTCCAGAGGAGGAGAAAGCAAAGCACGGAACTCATGGCTTTCTCCCCATGATTCTTTAGTCTTGCGGCTACTTCAATTTTTTTTTCTTTTTTCAATTTTTTTTTTCTTTTTTCAATTTTTTTTCTTTTTTCTTTTTTCTTCTTCTGCTAATTTTTTTTAAAACTTTTACCCTTTTCTTTTTTAACATTTTTTGACTAGTTCATCTAAATATATATATTTTTTCTTTCTTTTTTATATTTTTTTATTTGTTTTATTTTTTAAATTTTTTTCTTTTCTTTTTTTTTTTTTCTTTTTTTTTCAGAACCTGTTTTTTATCCCCTTTCTCCCCCCCCCCCCCAATTTGGGGTCTCTTCTGATTTGGTTACAGCGCATTTTTCCGGGGTCTTTGCCACCCTATTAGTAGTTTTTTTGCTCCTTCATATCCTCTTATCTGGACAAAATGACAAGGCGGAAAAAATCACCACAAACAAAAGAACAAGAGACAGTACCGAAGGCTAGGGACCTAATCAACACAGACATTGGTACTATGTCAGATCAAGAGTTCAGAATGACGATTCTGAACATTCTAGCCGGGCTCGAAAAAGGCATGGAAGATATTAGAGAAACCCTCTCTGGAGATATTAAAGCCCTTTCTGGAGAAATTAAAGAACTAAAATCTAACCAAGTTGAAATCAAAAAAGCTATTAATGAGGTGCAATCAAAAATGGAGGCTCTCACTGCTAGGATAAATGAGGCAGAAGAAAGAATTAGTGATATAGAAGACCAAATGACAGAGAATAAGGAAGCCGAGCAAAAGAGGGACAAACAGCTACTGGACCATGAGGGGAGAATTCGAGAGATAAGTGACACCATAAGACAAAACAACATTAGAATAATTGGGATTCCAGAAGAAGAAGAAACAGAGAGGGGAGCAGAAGGTCTATTGGAGAGAATCATTGGAGAGAATTTCCCTAATATGGCAAAGGGAACAAGCATCAAAATCCAGGAGATGCAGAGAACCCCCCTCAAAGTCAACAAGAATAGGTCCACACCCCGTCACCTAATAGTAAAATTGACAAGTCTTAGTGACAAAGAGAAAATCCTGAAAGCAGCCCGAGAAAAGAAGTCTGTAACATACAATGGTAAAAATATTAGATTGGCAGCAGACTTATCCACAGAGACCTGGCAGGCCAGGAAGAGCTGGCATGATATATTCAGAGCACTCAACAAGAAAAACATGCAGCCAAGAATACTCTATCCAGCTAGGCTATCATTGAAAATAGAAGGAGAGATCAAAATCTTCCAGGACAAACAAAAACTGAAAGAATTTGCAAACACCAAACCAGGTCTCCAGGAAATATTGAAAGGGGTCCTCTAAGCAAAGAGAGAGCCTAAAAGTAGTAGATCAGAAAGGTACAGAGACAATATACAGTAACAGTCACCTTACAGGCTACTAATGGCACTAAATTCATATCTCTCAATAGTTACCCTGAATGTTAATGGGCTAAATGCCCCAATCAAAAGACACAGGGTATCAGAATGGATAAAAAAACAAAACCCATCAGTATGTTGCCTACAAGAAACTCATTTTAGACGCGAAGACACCTCCAGATTGAAAGTGAGGGGGTGGAAAACAATTTACCATGCTAATGGGCATCAGAAGAAAGCTGGGGTGGCAATCCTTATATCAGATCAATTAGATTTTAAGCCAAAGACTATAATAAGAGATGAGGAAGGACACTATATCCTACTCAAAGGGTCTGTCCAACAAGAAGATCTAACAATTTTAAATATCTATGCCCCTAACGTGGGAGCAGCCAACTATATCAACCAATTAATAACAAAATCAAAGAAACACATCAATAATAATACAATAATAGTAGGGGACTTGAACACTCCCCTCACTGAAATGGACAGATCATCCAAGCAAAAGATCAACAAGGAAATAAAGGCCTTAAATGACACACTGGACCAGATGGACATCACAGATATATTCAGAACATTTCATCCCAAAGCAACAGAATACACATTCTTCTCTAGTGCACATGGAACCTTCTCCAGAATAGATCACATCCTGGGTCACAAATCAGGTCTCAACCGGTATCAAAAGATTAGGATTATTCCCTGCATATTTTCAGACCACAATGCTCTGATGCTAGAACTCAATCACAAGAGGAAAGCTGGAAAGAACCCAAATACATGGAGACTAAACAGCATCCTTCTAAAGAATGAATGGGCTAACCAGGAAATTAAAGAAGAATTGAAAAAATTCATGGAAACAAATGATAATGAAAACACAACAGTTCAAAATCTGTGGGACACAGCAAAGGCAGTCCTGAGAGGAAAATATATAGCGGTACAAGCCTTTCTCAAGAAACAAGAAAGGTCTCAAGTACACAACCTAACCCTACGCGTAAAGGAGCTGGAGAAAGAACAAGAAAGAAACCCTAAACCCAGCAGGAGAAGAGAAATCATAAAGATCAGAGCAGAAATCAATGAAATAGAAACCAAAAAAACAATAGAAAAAATCAATGAAACTAGGAGCTGGTTCTTTGAAAGAATCAATAGGATTGATAAACCCCTGGCCAGACTCATCAAAAAGAAAAGAGAAAGGACCCAAATCAATAAAATCATGAATGAAAGAGGAGAGATCACAACTAACACCAAAGAAATACAGACAATTATAAGAACATACTATGAGCAACTCTACGCCAACAAATTGGACAATCTGGAAGAAATGGATGCATTCCTAGAGACATATAAACTACCACAACTGAACCAGGAAGAAATAGAAAACCTGAACAGGCCCATAACCAGTAAGGAGATTGAAACAGTCATCAAAAATCTCCAAACAAACAAATGCCCAGGGCCAGATGGCTTCCCAGGGGAATTCTACCAAACATTTAAAGAAGAACTCATTCCTATTCTCCTGAAACTGTTCCAAAAAATAGAAATGGAAGGAAAACTTCCAAACTCATTCTATGAGGCCAGCATCACCTTGATCCCAAAACCAGACAAGGATCCCACCAAAAAAGAGAACTACAGACCAATATCCTTGATGAACACAGACGCAAAAATTCTCGCCAAAATACTAGCCAATAGGATTCAACAGTACATTAAAAGGATTATTCACCACGATCAAGTGGGATTTATTCCAGGGCTGCAGGGTTGGTTCAACATCCGCAAATCAATCAATGTGATAGAACACATTAATAAAAGAAAGAACAAGAACCATATGATACTCTCAATAGATGCTGAAAAAGCATTTGACAAAGTACAGCATCCCTTCCTGATCAAAACTCTTCAAAGTGTAGGGATAGAGGGCACATACCTCAATATTATCAAAGCCAACTATGAAAAACCCACCGCAAATATCATTCTCAATGGAGAAAAACTGAAAGCTTTTCCATTAAGGTCAGGAACACGGCAGGGATGTCCATTATCACCACTGCTATTCAACATAGTATTAGAAGTCCTAGCCTCAGCAATCAGACAACAAAAAGAAATTAAAGGCATCCAAATTGGTAAAGAAGAAGTCAAACTATCACTCTTCGCAGATGATATGATACTATATGTGGAAAACCCAAAAGACTCCACTCCAAAACTGCTAGAACTTGTACAGGAATTCAGTAAAGTGTAAGGATATAAAACCAATGCACAGAAATCAGTTGCATTTCTGTACACCAACAACAAGACTGAAGAAAGAGAAATTAAGGAGTCAATCCCATTTACAATTGTACCCAAAACTATAAGATACCTAGGAATAAACCTAACCAAAGAGACTAAGAATCTATACACAGAAAATTATAAAGTACTCATGAAAGAAATTGAAGAAGACACAAAAAAAATGGAAAAATGTTCCATGCTCCTGGATTGGAAGAATAAATATTGTGAAAATGTCTATGCTACCTAAAGCAATCTACACATTTAATGCAATCCCTATCAAAATACCATCCATTTTTTTCAAAGAAATGGAACAAATAATCCTAAAATTTATATGGAACCAGAAAAGACCTCGAATAGCCAAAGGAATATTGAAGAACAAAGCCAAAGTTGGTGGCATCACAATTCCGGACTTCAAGCTCTATTACAAAGCTGTCATCATCAAGACAGCATGGTCCTGGCACAAAAACAGACACATAGATCAGTGGAACAGAATAGAGAGCCCAGAAATCGACCCTCAACTCTATGGCCAACTCATCTTCGACAAAGCAGGAAAGAATGTCCAATGGAAAAAAGACAGCCTCTTCAATAAATGGTGCTGGGAAAATTGGACAGCCACATGCAGAAAAATGAAATTGGACCACTTCCTTACACCACACACGAAAATAGACTCCAAATGGATGAAGGACCTCAATGTGAGAAAGGAATCCATCAAAATCCTTGAGGAGAATGCAGGCAGCAACCTCTTCGACCTCAGCCGCAGCAACATCTTCCTAGGAACAACGGCAAAGGCAAGGGAAGCAAGGGCAAAAATGAACTATTGGGATTTCATCAAGATCAAAAGCTTTTGCACAGCAAAGGAAACAGTTAACAAAACCAAAAGACAGCTGACAGAATGGGAGAAGATATTTGCAAACGACATATCAGATAAAGGGCTAGTATCCAAAATCTATAAGGAACTTAGCAAACTCAACACCCAAAGAACAAACAATCCAATCAAGAAATGGGCAGAGGACATGAACAGACATTTCTGCAAAGAAGACATCCAGATGGCCAACAGACACATGAAAAAGTGCTCCACGTCACTCGGCATCAGGGAAATACAAATCAAAACCACAATGAGATATCACCTCACACCAGTCAGAATGGCTAAAATAACAAGTCAGGAAATGACAGATGCTGGAGAGGATGTGGAGAAAGGGGAACCCTCCTCCACTGTTGGTGGGAATGCAAGCTGGTCCAACCACTCTGGAAAACAGCATGGAGGTTCCTCAAAATGTTGAAAATAGAACTACCCTATGACCCAGCAATTGCACTACTGGGTATTTACCCGAAAGATACAAACGTAGTGATCCGAAGGGGCACGTGTACCCGAATGTTTATAGCAGCAATGTCTACAATAGCCAGACTATGGAAAGAACCTAGATGTCCATCAACAGATGAATGGATCAAGAAGATGTGGTATATATACACAATGGAATACTATGCAGCCATCAAAAGAAATGAAATCTTGCCATTTGCGACGACGTGGATGGAACTAGAGCGTATCATGCTTAGTGAAATAAGTCAATCGGAGAAAGACAACTATCATATGATCTCCCTGATATGAGGACATGGAGAAGCAACATGGGGGGTTAGGGGGATAGGAGAAGAATAAATGAAACAAGATGGGATTGGGAGGGAGACAAACCATAAATGACTCTTAATCTCACAAAACAAACTGGGGGTTGCTGGGGGGAGGTGGGATTGGGAGAGGGGGAGCGGGCTATGGACATTGGGGAGGGGAGGCGAACCATAAGAGACTATGGACTCTGAAAAACAACCTGAGGGTTTTGAAGGGTCAGGGGTGGGAGGTTGGGGGAACAGGTGGTGGGTAATGGGGAGGGCACGTTTTGCATGGAGCACTGGGTGTTGTGCAAAAAGAATGAATACTGTTACGCTGAAAAAATAAATAAAATGGAAAAAAAAAAAAAAGGTACACTCTGACTGTGCCTATCCCATTAGGTTGCCTATGCATTCGGGGGTAATTTATGCAAAGTACTTTTATTTCTTTACCCAGCAAACAGTTATTATGCACCTGCTGTAAGCTGATGCAGTTCTAGGCACTTGGAACGCATCAGTGAAGCAAATGTGTATTTTCTGTGGAGAAAGGGGATGGGAAGGAAAATAAAATGAACAATATATGTAAGTGTACAAATAAGCAACTTTTCTGGGAAGTCATGAGCATTGGGGGAAATGAAAGGAAACTACAGCAGAGTGGATGGGTTGGGAATACTGGGGGGAGCCAAGAGTGATTTTCAGAGGGGTCCTATGAGCCCTCATCAGGAAGCTGGTATCTGAGCACAGACCAGAGGGGGGTGAGAATGTTGGCCCGTGGACAGCTGAGGGACACCAGTGTTCCCGAGGGTCTCAGGGTAGGAACAGAGAAAGGCCAGTGTGGCTGGAGGGAGAGAGAAGCCATCGAAGAGACCCAAAAGCGATGGGTGTGGGGTTTGGTCAGGACCGTGGCACTTGGTGGCTGCTGTGCTTGCCACCGCAGGGCTCAGAGCCCAGGAGTGAGGTGACTTGGCTCCTGCTTGCAGGGCTGGCTCTGGGGGTGGTTTGGAGAACGGACATTCCAGAGTCAAGGGCAGAAACCGGATGGTCCCAGGGATGCAGGTGAGAGGGGCAGGTATTAGCAGGCAGTTAGAGAGCCTTAGCTGCCTTTGGGAAGGACTTTGGGGCTGACCCAGTGAGAGTTCATGACAGAACGGAGGGAGGAAGGGCTGTGTAGTGGGGAGGAAATGAGGGCCACTCAGATGTTTGGCCTGGGCCCCCGGAAAGGACGGCATGGCCCACCTGTGCACCTGGCTACGCGGGAGGCCACGGGTAGGGCAAGCTTGGGGATGGACAGAGCAGCCTGGCTACGGGAATGTGCGGGCGGACTTCACACGGAGCCTGATGTTGGACTAGAATTCAAAACATAGTGTAGAATCAATAGTTTGTCTCTATTATGCAGTGATGGGTGTGGAGGCTGCTGGTGCTGGGCAGCGAGGCTAAGGGGTGGGGGTGGGTGCTGGCATCTGTCTCTACAAACCAACAGAGCCACGGCTAGGGCTCCTGGCCTGTCTGCCTCCCTGGCGGCCTCCGGCTTGCTTGGTACCACCAGACCCACCACGGAGAGTGCACGGTGCGTTTCTTTCTTCTTGCCAAGTGCTCACGTGGTGAGCTGCTCGGCCTTCAGGCCCGTGGAAGCGGCAAGGTCACGGTTGTCTGGAGGCACCGGGTTTGGGGCCGTGGGCCATGCAGCGGCAGACCCCACAAAACCGTGCCCCGGGCCTCTCCACCTTCCTGGCTCCTGCCTCTGTGTCCCCATTCCTGGGTAAACCACCCCTCCGCCTTGGTGCCCTGCACCCTGGGAGTCAAGGCACTCCATGTCCTTTGCAGCATTTCCTGGTTTTCTCCCTGCTTCGGCACCCCTCCCACGGCCACACCAGCCCTCCTCCTTCTCAACCACATGTCCGTTACTTACAGAGCATCCTGGCTAATTTCCTCCATTTCCGGGGTTTCCTTTCATCCTAGGTCTCCCTACCACCCAACAAGGCTTTCCAGAGTGGATGGAAAGATGGAAATTCTCTTTTTAAAGGTAAGAGCTTTTTATCCTCTCACCACTCTGCTAGGTAAATAGTTTTTAGAAAGCCCACCAAGACTAATTATTAGGCTGGAAGTTGTGTGGGGTGGGCAGGTCTTGGATGGCATCAGGCAAGATGGGAAGAATAGTCTGGAGGTAAACCACGCACGGCCCACTGGGAAGGAGGCTTGTTAGAAGTGTGTGGAAGATACGGGCAGTTTCTACCTAGAGGGCCTGACCGACTGTCCCTGGTCGGTGGCATTTCCCAATGCACGTGTCCCAGCCGATCCTGGGTCTGTCGTCTCGCAGGGGTGTTCCCTCCTGTCCAATCCGCTCCTCTCCCTTGGGCTTTTGCTTCTCTGGGGCACTTCCTTTCCCCCACCTGGCACCGTCTGGTCTGGTCATCCTTGCACACAACTGTGTTTTTTTAAATTTTTATTTTCCCAGCAAGTTCCTAATGTTCTGAGTACTTGGCATTTTTTTGTCATTAAAACCCCCCTTTTTCTTCTTAACATCCTGAGCACCTGCCCCAGCGGGGGTCTCACACCTGTTCATCCTCCATGTCTCCAAAGTGCTTTACCTGGTGCAGGTGCCAGGAAATGCTGGGGGCCTGATGTGATTTTCTTCACTGTAGTCATGAAATATGTTATTTTATGAAATAAAATAGGAAATTTTAATTGAATAAATTCATTGTTTCAAATGAAGTACAAGTACCTTGTATGGTTTTGAGGAAATCATCAACATCAATCATCAACAGCCCTTCTGAGCCTCCGGGGCAGCCGCCAGTGTGTGCACAGAACCGTGTGGGTTTCTCAGGGAAATGGCTGTGTGTTTTTCCTTTTAAATTTCACACAGACCAACAATGTCACGTTAAACGTGTATCTGAAATGTGCACGCATTTCCTGACACAAGTATTTCTGGTTTCACGTAGTCAAATACTGCTTTAGATATATTTTTTTTAAACCAAACCTCTTATGGAAAGCACTAGAAATTAGAAATGTTCAGGACTTAAGGGTACCGCAGAGGTCATCGATTTTAGTGAAAGGCTGAAAAATTATACCTATAAAGAAAACTTACAGAATTTTACATTTATTTTAGAAATTCCAGAATGATTCGACATTACATATTTGCTTATATGTTCATTATTTTCAAAAGACGATCTTAACAAGTTCTTAATAAATGAAATGGGTCCAACAGATCATGTTTCTTCATTTTTCTTAAAGCCTATGCGAAGCTTCATAATTAACGGGGGTAGTTTAGATCCATCCAGTTAAAGTCAGAAATAACATAAGGATGACCATCATCAACCACTGTGTCTACTAAAGTTTAAGGAAAAGAAAAAAATTACAAAAATCAGAGATGGAGAGATTATGATGACTTTGTTTGCAGGTGATAAGATTGCTACAGACTAATCCAAAACAATTATAACAAAGATCCCATTCACAATTTCAACAATATTTCTAGAGCTCTGGTAATAAACCCACTAAATATGTGTAAAATCTTTACAGGGAAAATTATGAAGCAGTACTGAATCTCGCTTTCATGCTAGAAAACCCTTTATCTTAAATAAATATATAAATAAATATAATAATATGTATAAATAAATAAATAAATAAAATATCTTAAATAAATACTTCCTAAATCAGTCTTCTAATTTCACTAAATTCCAGTCAACATCTAAAGTGGGTTTTTCCCAGGTCTGCATTAACTTATCTTGAAATTCATATGGAAGAGCAGAAGACCAGGGGTAGCTAGAAAAGACCAAAGAATAACAAGGTTGTGGAATTTGCCCTTCCGAATATCATGATTTATTACAAATCCATGGGAATTAAGGAAGTGTTATAGAGTTACAGAAAGAGGTGCGTAAAGCAGTGAGTAGAATGAGAGCTCAGAATCAGACTGTATTGGTTTCCCAAGACTGTTGTGGCAAAGCACCACAGACCAGGAGCCTGAACAAAGAAATGCATTCTCTCCTCGTCCTGGTGTCCAGAGGTCCACAACCAAGGTGTGTGTAGGGCCGTGCTTTCTCTCAAGGCTCCTTGGATTGGGTTCCACCCTAATCCAGTATGATTTCTTCTGAACGTCATGATACCCACGAGGACCCTATTTCCAAACAAGTCATACGCACAGCTTCTGGGGATTAGGACTGGAACCTATTTTGGGGGTAACACAACTCAGCCTACAACAGAGACAAACACATACATGGAATATTGACACTACAAAGGTCGCCATATTCAGGAAAATAAACGCTGCTGGGAAAGTTGGCTGTTTATGGGCCTCAGGAAAGTGAAGATCCGTTACCTGGAAAACAAGTCTTCGTAAAGATCAAGTAGAATGACTCGGGGCATCTGCGGTCATCCATTAGCGGCTTGGTTCTGAGGGTATCACCCATGCTTCTGGAACTCGGGTTTTCCTACGTTTCAGATGAGGACCAGAGCACCAGCACCACTGAGTTACTGGGAGAAAGATGTCTGACGCAGCCGAGAAGCAGTGTGTGTGGTGCTTACGGCCGCCAAGGCCCACAACCCCGATGAGTTTTCTGTCCTGCTCTTTCAGTGTCCGTGTTTCCAGCTGCCAAGGTGATCCTGGCCAGAGACTGTAACTTACAGAGTGGTTTTTATTCACACAGGCAGATTTTAAAAACTTTTCTTTCCTTTTATTTTTTTAAGATTTTATTTATTTATTTGGCAGAGAGATCACAAGTAGGCAGAGAGGCACGCAGAGAGAGGGGGGAAGCAGGCTCCCTACTGAGCAGAGAGCCTGATGCAGGGCTCAATCCCAGGACCCTGAGATCATGACCTGAGCCGAAGGCTGAGGTTTAACCCACTGAGCCACCCAGGCGCCACTAAAACTTCTCTTATTAAAAAAAGTTTCCTGTGTTGTATGAGAGGACAGAAAGTGAGCAGGTCCCCTGACGAGGATGGAAGAGGCCGTTGGGCATGATGACACTCACAGGGGCGAGGCATTGTCCCTTCCTGGGGGCCCCTGAGATCACCTTTTGCTTGTGGGACAGCGTGTGGGGACAGACAGGAGCTTAGCCGGCGGTGGGCGCTAGCCGACTGTCCAGAGAAACGATATTGCTCCGTCCTACCCCAGAAACTAATGTAACAGTGTGTGTCAACCACACCCCCAAAAAAGTCTCCTTCAGATTTGCGTGTCAGTTGGGCGAATCCCAAACTTACAGGGACGTCGCTTCCTGAGGGTCTCAGGACTCTTGTCGTGCTCAGTTACCACCAAACTTCGACCTGCAACATTTCAAGAGACCGTCCTCCTAGACTTTGATGTGCCCTGTATTTGGATTTTAGTATTGGAAAATTTGCCTGCAGTATTCCTTTTTGCCTTCACATGGGAACTAACCACCCGATAAATTAAACCATATACTGCAGAAACCAAACCAACCAAACCGAACAAAGAACCCAAAAAAGATCATTCCTAATATAGAAGAGAATATTGCGTTCAAATTGGCAGAGCTGGATTTATGGTTCCAGATGATAAATTTGGGTCAATTTTGACTTTCCAGACCTAGCTGGATGACTCTCCATTACCAGATGTCTCTTGTAAAAACTTCAGATAAATGTTTATTGATAAATATGCTTGAGTTATGTTAGCATGCAAATCGCTTTTCTTATAGTTTGTAGAAGTTCTGTATCAGATAAAGCCCAGAAAAAATATTTTTCTTCCTATCTTAAAGTAGGAAAATGAACTATTACCTTGGAATGGCTTTTACTTAGAGATAAATAATATACATTTTCCCCCTTTAGCTGGAATTTATAAATAAAGTTAGTAATTACCACATACAGAATTCTGGTTTAGTTATCACTGGATTGTTTTCAGTTTATGTTGCTAGATAAGATAATAGTAAAAGAGTGTAATTAGTTTCCAGAAAAAAAAAGAGATCTTTACTGCATTCTTTATTGCAATTAGGTATTTTAAAGAGCCTTTAAAGCCATGAGGCTGTATGAAATTGTTTGCTCCTTGTAGATGTGAGATGTGTGCGTGGATAATTTCTGACTTTGACTGATGGAGAACCACACATGATGGCCATCAATCCCAATGCCTTGGGACTAGGTTTTCATTAGACTGGTCTTTGCATGAGTTTTTTTTCACCAGGAAATAAGTGCCCTCTAGCATGATTGTAACTGACTACTCTTCAGACTTTATTAGTCTTTTCTTTTATAAAACTAGGTCCAAAAATGTAGCTCTAAGCAGCTATCAATGCTAACCACGTCTAGCTTGACTGAAATGCTGAGCTCATAGTCAAAACCTATGTGGAAATAAAATTTTAGAAGCCCTTGTGTAGACCTTGCCAGATAGTGTCTTTGGTCATAAGCAGACACCATATAAAGCATTAACTAATATTTAACACATGCTTCATATGGTGTCTGTAAATCTTTATGCAATGCTTCTTGAAATTATCCATCTAAAAATTATTTTAGTGCTATTTCTACTTTTCCACTTTCTCTCATGCATTTATAGAAAAGTTATGAGTGTCATCCCTGGACCGGGAGACTAATACATCCTCTTTCATTTTCATCCGAGCTCTGTAAGATAGGGTTATCATCATCGCTGCCATGGTCATTGTTGTTGGTATCTTGTGTTTTACAAGTGAGAAAACTAAAGGTTGAAAGGAGTTACATAATGGGTTTGGGATCCCCAAAACAGTAAGTGCTGAGTGAACAGAGTGGAAGACAAATGAAAAAAAACCTCTTGGAAAAGAAATTTGTGGGGTTTTCTTAATGATTCAGAAAATGTGATTTATTAAAACAGTGAAAGAAAAAAAGGGAAGAAAGAAAGAAGGAGAAAAGGAAAAGAAAAGAAAGAGAGAAAGAGAGAGAGGGAGGGGAGGAGGAAAGGAAGAGAGGGAGAACTTGGCAGCCGTTGGTAGGTAAGGGTGATGCTACACAGATCAGATCCTGTCATCCTATCTCGTTACAAAGTTGTGGCCTCACGGGGATTTCTGATCTGAGAGAGACGTCACTTTCCTTTCCCTTCCTTCCTAAATGACATCGCAGATGCAGTACTTCCTGCCTTATTTTTCTCAAATTGGAACATTTTCATTTGCTTTTCCCTCATTTCTCTTTTGGTTTGTTCACTTGTCACAGAGAAATTTTCACTGAAATACTATAATTTTCCTAATAGTCAGTGATGATTACCTTAGAGCACTGGAGACCATGGAGAGTATCAGGCTGAGCAGTCTGGGTGGGGGCTGGGGGGCTCACCCTGACCCCTCTCAGCAGCCCGTCTTCTCTGAGACCAGCTGGAGTGGAAGAGACACAGGACGAAACTGGTGGGGAACCTTCCAGACTGTTCCGTTTTCTAGGCTGTCCTCCCACCCTCCGTCCCTCCTCTCACTCCCCCCCTTCCTTCTTCCCCCTCTTTCTGTCTCCCTCCCCTCTCTCTCTCTCTCCCTCTCTCCTCCCTTTCTCTTTCTCCCTCCCTCTCTCCCTCTATAACTGCACATTGGGAAACAAGTTTGCACAGTGAATAGAAATACAGGCTTTGGAGTCAGAATATGCAGGATCTGCCAAAGGCATTCAGGCTTGGGCAAACCACTTCCCATTCTGAACTTTTGTCTCCCGTAAGTAGAAAGGAGATAAGACCATATCCTGTCAATTTTCGAATAAAAACTCTGTGATACAGCATAGACACAGACCTGCGACAGTGTTTGGGTGTAAACTAGACACTAAATGCTACATCCGTTTCTTCTCAATATAATTTTATTACTTGTCTCTGACAAAGCGCTTTGTTGGACAGATACATACCAGTTTTAAAATATGAGCCCATGAGTACAGTCTCAAGTAAAAGTGTGAATGGTTTTCAATGAAATTAAATTCATTAAATAAAAATCCTTGTTATTTTTAAGGTGCCATATTTGGCGCAACAGAGAATGAGGTTGAGTGAAGCCTGGTCTCTATTTCTAAGGTATTACCTTCTACTTGAATCTTAAGGAGAAAGGTTAAAAAATTAGTAGGTTAGTTGGTAGGTTGGCTCTTACACTAATGATAGATAATCTAGATTGTAAATAGTGGCTTAAATGATTAAAGCAATGATCAGAGACGTAAGGCTTCCATAGAAGGAAGTACTGTGGTTCTCAGGGTCATTAGGGACCTTCATAAGATAACAGATAGGACAAAGAAACATTGATGAATTATTTAAAGATGAAACAAGATAAATATAGACATCCCTAAATTTAATTATGGACTGGAATCTGGCAGCAAATTTTAAAGTGTATTCTTTTCAGAACGTCCCACTTAAAGGGTTATTGCTAGTGTTCCTAGTGTTTGAAGCCTTTGTGGTTTTTCTGCGTTTATCACTATCAGACCTCTTACTGTTGTAATAATTTTATGTAGTCATCTCCCATCAATATATAAAATCTTTTCTTCACAGGAAGAGATTTTTCCTTTTGGGATCTCAAATGCTGTTCTTTTCATAGAATCAGCGTTAATAATGTCGGGACCCTTCAAGAGCACAGTAGGATTCACGAAATGTACACCATATGGTGGTCATTAAAAAGAAAAAACTGGAATCCAAGACTAAACCTGAGAAAGAATTAGTCTTCGAGCGTTATTAAATGCCAGCCAAGATTAGGTGTGCTAGAAAGAGTATCGACAACAGAAAGTTTGAAAAGCTGCAGACAACCAGAGAAGTAGGGAACTGGGAAACTTCGTACCTATTTCTCATCATTAACTTAGAAGTGTAGAAACACATCTTTCATAATTGGCATGACAAGAGAAATAATTTATTAACACGTAGAAGAGAGCCCGAGCTTCCAGAGAAGGGGCGGTTAATTACAGCAGTAATCAAGTTGGAGTCATACGACTTTCCATTTTTTACTGAGCAGATCAGTTGCTTTCTTAAATGATTTCCTGTATCATTTGGGGAGGAAATCATTTTCCTGACTTTAAGCCTGAGCCACTTTTGCAATAGCATTCTTGTTTTAAGCTTATGATCCACTCCTTAAATAGATAGTGCTTTTTTAAGCCACTGTTCTAAGGTGCCAGTATGGGGTAAGCAAAGCTGTGGTAAGCTGATTTACACATGCTGCAAACATCATTTTAGCTCCTGGGTGCTTGCTGGTAAAAAGGGCTCTCTCCCTCTGAAGATTATTATAATAACCTTAGCTATAAGCATAACTAGTGAATATTCTCAATGTATCTTCCTTGAAATTCTCCACCATCAGCAGATTATCTCTGGATCCTGTCCTGCCTCCCCATGTAAGCAAAAATACTTAAAGGTAGCACCAGACAGGAAGAGCTTCCTTAAGTGGCAAATGATTAAAATAGCATAATCATCTCCAATTGTTTTTGTTACTTGAAGGTATTTTTCTGTGTATGACCACAGCTTTATGAAATACTGGTGAGAGTTTATAATAACTCCATTGCTCAGATGCCTGACTGGTAAGACAGAAAGAGGTCTACGTGTCTCCAAATATTTAATTCATAATTGTAACTCTTGTTGAGAATTCACGATAAATAACACTCTGTTGCCGCAACCGGAGAAAGAGATCAAGATTGTGAATGTGTCCCATGTTTCTGTTACAGCCTCTGCGTGAGCTTTCTGTCTCCTGCTACGTCATTGTGAGTGAGCAGGGCACTTGCTACTTACCTGCCTTCTAGGTCACATTGTTTCTCTTACAGCATTTCCTATACTTTTACATCATTCATTGAGGTAAGCTTCATGGCTTGTATACATTAGATCTAGATGATCATTTAGGCACTTTTTTATAGATTCTAATTACATGGTAACAATTTAGTGTCTGTTACATCTTTGGTTCATCTTTTGAAATATTTTCGAATGTATTCCTCACAGTTCTTCCTTTATATTAATTCCAGTATCTTGATCATGTTGGGGTCTGTTGTCTCTCTTTCCTCCTCCCTCCCTCCCCCCTTTCTCCCTTCCTCCCTCCCTCCCTCCCTCCCTCCTTCCTTCCTTCCTTCCTTCAAAGGGCAGGATAGGGAGGGGTAGAGGGAGAGAGTCCCAAGCAGGCTCCATGATCAGCGTGAAGCCCAACTCAGGGGCTCGATCTCACGACCTTGAGATCATGACCTGAGCCAAAAATCAAGAGTTGGATGCTTAACCGATGGAGCTTCCTGGACATCCCTGGGGTCTGTTGTTTCTTTTTACTTTTCTTTCTCATTTTTACTTATCATATAGTCTTGCCTCTTCGCATGCTTGGTCATTTCTAGTTATATTCTGGACAATGTGTTGAAGACTTGCCGAGACTCTGGTGATGCTTGTCTTTAGACAGTTTCTAATTTGATATCTTGCCAGGAAGACACATCTATTTTCAAAGGAATTCAAAGGAATTTTTGCCTGTATTCTCCATCTTCCAGAAACGCCCTTTCCCAGCACCAAACCTGAATCCCCATTGGCTGGATGTCCGCATTCAGCAGGTGCCCCAGCTCCGTCTTTGCTGCTGGTCTCCAGTGTTGATCCGCTCCCTCTAGAGGTCTTACCTCATGCACAATTTATTTTCAGGACTCTTCCTGGGACGTCACAGGGTCCTGGGCATCGTAGAGAGCAGGAGATTTCAGGGTGTTTTAGAACCTCTCAACCAGCCTCAGGATTTTGCAAATGTCTTTAGTGAAACCTTGAGGCCTTCCAGTTTGCCAAACAGTTGCCGAACTTGCAACTGTTCACTGGTTTCTCTTTCCTCCAGTGACAGACATCTCTGTGGGCCCAACTCAAACCCATGCTCACAATCCACAAGCATCTCCCAGAGGAAGGAGCTGGTTTTCATGAGCTCGTCTATGAATGGGTTTCCCTCCCTGGGAATTTTAAGCCACCAATTCCTCATTGTTTTCATCGTCCTCTAAGTGACTTGAAAATGTTATTTTGTGAAATATAATTTATTACCTTTTCCCCCGTATTAGTGGGAATATTTGCCTACTTCATTCAGCCTCCCACATCCAACAAGAAAGCATGCATTCCAGGTCATTATTTTTAAGTGAGATGGACAAAAATTGTCCAGGGAGAAATGACAGAGGGGTACAAGGGTTTCCTCTGAGAGAATGAAGAGCTGCCTGTTGGCGGCAGCGATACAGACTGTGCGTGCAGGTAACTCAGGGGCTGCGGCCATCTGCTTGCAAGTAGTTGAGAGACTTTCCCGTGGAAGAGAGGTTAGATGTTTTGTGCGTGTAGTGCCTCAAATGATTGAAAGATGTTAAAAGGAGACAGATTTGAGGTCTAAGAGGGAAGTACATTCTTCGCGATCTCCGGTCTATGAGAAAACAAACCGTGGTGTCTCGGGAGAGGAAGCATTTTCTCTTGTTGCAGTTGTGCAAGCAGTTTGGGGGTAACTGCTGAGTATGAAGCGGATCGTAGGCAGCTGGGCCCTTAGGGGTCCTTCTGATCATGCGGTCCTATGTATGAATGGCTTCTGTGCTGTCTCCCAGTCCCCCGGCTCACTCGTGCTTTTGCGGCGGCAGTGAGGATTATTACACACCTCCCATGGGATATAGGGAGCTTTTCTGGACTCTGTACCCTCAGCTTCTTGAAATTATTTATGTCAAAGCTCTGGGTTCTTTCTCTGGCAAATTACTTCTGTAGTTCTCTTTCCGTCTAGGTCTTGAATTAAAAAGAATTATGACTGCCTGGACATAGTTAGTAACAATACATCATGTGAACATTCTTATTCTCTGAAAACACGTGTTTAGAACTAAATCCACTCTCCATAGTTAAGTACCTATTCAGAGAGCAAAGTGGTGATATATTTTCCCACGCGTTAAAGTCCTTGATACGGCAGTTATGCGGTTTCTGGTGTAGGCCGTGGGGTCCCTCCTAATCACTGCATGCAGACTCCATCATTGGTAGGATGACGCGCGCCCGGCCACGCTGCTCACCTGTTGAGTTCTAGAATAATACGCATGTGACCTCTGTGCCGATGGAAGAGCTGCTGCTTGCCCGGACCTGACTGCCGTCTCATGCACGATTGTGACAGCCACTCACTTATTACAGACGCAACAACGATAGCATTACTAGTGGTACCAACTGTACTTTTATAATTTTCAAAGGATTTTTCATGTATAATGTAGGTGATTAGCAGATAAGTCTGTGTCTGCAGCAGACGGGGAAGTCACCAGAATTCCATGTTTATACATGAGGAACTGAGGCCCCCAATTGTTAGTGGACTTGCTCAGTGTCAGAGGGCTGGGGCCTGGTATCGGGACTCGGTACCTCTGTCTCCTGCTTTCCGTCTTTAACAGCAGGATGTCTCCCAGGAGCCCTGATGTGAAATCTTCAGAACTGAGCTGGCTTTTTGTAGATTGGCCCTTCTGCAGGGTGATGTCACCTCTGGGGCCCCAAATGAGCACACTGAACCCTGCTCAGACTCACTTGAAGAGGCAGAGGTCCTCTTGAAAGAGCTGCTCCTGCTGGTGAAGAAAGCGTGACCAGAGCAGGATAGCGGTGGCTTCGGCGGGGCGTCTCTGTGCGCTCACTCTCATGAGAAGTAGAAACATTTAGGGAGTTTCAATGACCAGTGAAAGACACTTTTACTTCTTTTCTGGAAAATTTGGGCTTTTAAGAATGTTATGACCCAAACGTGAGAATTCTGTACACACAAAAGCTCTCCCTCCCTGGTTTAGGTCCTTCGACAGTCTCTCTTGGAATTTTGAGCCTGGCGAGGGGCTAACAGCAGAGAAACTATGTGTAGAGTTGCTGTGAAAATGGCCTGATCCCCCATTCTGGGGGGCTTTCCATGACAGCACTGGAACAGGGAAGAAGTGAAACGCTGAGCAACATTTCTGTTTTGTCTCAGGGGTCCACCCTATTCTGCCCTCCGCCCGTGCTGTCTACACTCTGTGTGGCCCAGGTTTCCACCTGTATTCAGCCTGACTGGGCCTGACAGCATGGAGAAGACTGGGAAGTTATCTCAACGACGGTGTGACCAAGTCCTTAAATTCTAAGATAATGAAGGGGTTCAAATCTCTTGGCAGAAATTTAGTCATGCAAACAGTGACCAATTTTCAGATAAGGGCGAAATGTCTTCTTTTTTTTTTTTTTTTTAGCATCTAATAAACGAATCTTAAGTACACATTGGAGATGTTTTTCAAAAAGAGCAGATTTTACTTGTGACATTTCCTACTTTATTGAGAGCTCTTCCGAAGAGCTTAGAGACTGTGTGTAACATAGACGGGTATCTCTACTACCGCCAGGCAATCATGGGAGGAACTGAAACTTGGCTTAAGTGCAAAAGCTGAGTGGGAGAAAAATTAGGGAGTAGAGGGACAGGGAGCTCTAAGGCCAGCGTAAATTTGCCACGGGGAGAAGCCACAAGTAGAAGGAAGGTCAGTTAGAGGGACAGGTCAAAGACGCTCTGCCAATCACTTCACGTATCATTTCATGTTCACATGAGGCACGCCTCGTTGTTTTCTCTGTTCGCAGACAGCAGCATTAGCTCTAGAATAATTCATACCTGCAGCAGGGCTCGTGATGCTGAGGAGTGTTAATCTGAACGTAAGTACGTCTTCCAGACCGTCAAGTACTTCAACACACCGCGTTCCAAAGAGATTCCCCCACCAGGGACAACCAGTTAGTACCGACAGAAACAGCATCTTATCCAAGCTCTAGGTCCAACAGCCCGCAGGACATCTGTGTCCAGAGACAAAGGACAGAATGCTTGCCAATCAGTTTACACTTACAAAACACACCCCTGCTCGGAGTAGCCTAGTACGGAACGTGGAGTCCGATAACCTCTTACCAGAACCGTTTGCAAACGGCAGTAATAAGGAGCGAGGGCAAGCGTCGGCCTGGCCGCCTTCCAGAGCTCCTTATGGATCATTCATGTACCTTGGCTACTCTCAGGGATAGAAAATGAATGCTTTGTCTGGGAGAAGCAGCCACCGTGATATTGTTTTAGGTATTTTAGTGGTGTAAAAGTACAAACCCCACTTCTTTTATTGTTAACTACTTGAAATTCTGCATGGGTTATTTTACTAATAGAAAACAGGTAGACATTTTAATGTGAATGGCTTAAATTTGAACGCAAGCTTGTTACTCACCATGACTGTGCGACCCGAGGCCAGGATGACGACTTCTCGAAGCCAGTTACCTCCTGTGTAAAATGAGATTAAAATTGGGGGTAAAATAGACCTCTGACCTTGAAACACAATGAATATTCATATTCTTCCTAATGATGATGGTCTGTGCAAAAGGGTAGGACTGTGTTTCTAGAATTCAGTAAACAGTTATAAGTGCAATTTCTCCATTGCCCAGTACAACCAAAGCTGAAGGGATCTTATAAACTGTGTGTGTTTGCAGACTGAACGAAAGAGCAGTGGTTAAGTCTGAGACCCTCGAGGGCTCTTTGTGCCGTGATCTCGGTTCCCAGCACGGAGAGGAATAATTCGGAACATGCTTCCCATTTAGTCTTGTACAACGTGGGGAGACAGAGAACTAAGCATTGGTGTTAGCTCGGGCCTTGATGACGGACAAGCTGAAAGTCCGTCCTGTGATTTAGGAGCTCTTTCTGTCAGACGCCACTCAACAGTGAGCTGTGAAATACCCCTCCGTTTTGAGTATCACACTGGGTTATGTTTTGATACCTCTCTTTGCTTGATCATGGCTGATTTTTTTTTTTTCCTCCAGGCCTTTGAAAAATACAAGTCAGTTCTTCGCTGACCAGAAGAACCGGGCACATATTTGCAAAGTAATGAACACCGAGTCACATGTATTTCAAGAATATTTTATAACCACAGTTTTGGATTCTTTTTTTTCCTCAGGGTTTTGTGGCTGAAAGTTTTTCTTGAAGTCAAAAACTGGCCTGTGGGTGACTCCTACATCTTCTTGGTTCATTATGTGATCGTGTTCTGGGCAACATTCTGCAGCACAGGGATTAACTAGTCCAATCGGGCTGAGTTTGAACAAGTGCTCCTTTTAATTACAGAGTGTGAGATGTATCTGGCTCCTCGCGGAGAAAGAAGAGGGTCATTTGCTGAGGATTTCAGAAAAAACGGCATATTCTGTAATCTGACCTCCCCGAACCTGTTTAGCTCTCCAAAAGTTTGAAATAATAATGCTAGATGTATTTATTTTTCTCTAATTTGTATTTATTTTTCTATCTATGAGAAATATTCTACAGACTTGCACAGTTGCTTATGAATTATTTTTACATCTTTATGGAATTTAGAATTTCTACGCCTGTCTTTTTTTTCCTTTTTTTTTTGCATTTTAAACTGGAAAGAACCAAAGGCATCATTTCTTTATACCTGGGCCTTGCAGAGTGCAAACGTCTAAAAAAATACCTGTTGATCTGAAAAAACGTAAGCTTTCTGTCCTGACTTAGATAAGCTTTCTGCAGTGTCGATCGAGATAAAATGTTGGGCTGTTAAAAAAAAAAAAAGGTCTTCACAACATTGTGAATCTTGAGCTTCTGTTTTTTGAAGCAAGAAGAAATCTTTGAGATCCTGAAGAGTTTCCAACATTTTCTGTCCGGCGTGATCTCCTTGTGACTTCCACACCCTGGAGAAAGGGGATTGGTTGGTTCCAAATGCATATGACAGGGCACAGGCCGAGGGAGGGTGAAGCTCAGGGGTCACTCGGGGGTGCGGACTCTGGAGTCCCCTGCCGGGGTCCTGCCCGCTTGCTTCCCAGGCAAGGATGCGCCAGACGGCAGGGCTGGGAGGCACCCTCCAGGAGCACCAGCCCGTCTCAGAGGCGCCTCGGGCCTTTTCACCCACTTGTGCCAAGTGGTTCGTGAGTACCCCGACCTGGACGAGCTCTTCCAGCCCAATCCCAGCACTTTCCTCCAATCTGCTCGAGGGATCGCTGTCCTTCAGAGAAGGTCGGCTCGAACCCTGACGGAAACAGAATTCGGGGGCCGGAATATTGCTCTGGCGCTTCTGGGAATTCTACCAGCGAATGTGATGCTGAGAAGAGTTTTGCAGAAAATAACAGTAATTAGAAAAAATGTCTTGCTTGACTTCTGGCATGATATCATTAGGAAGTCCCTTATCATCAATGCCGTTTTTTTTTTTTTCTCCTTTGTTTTTGCTCTAAAGTCACTTCAGAACTCAGACACTTGGGGTGCCTGGGTGCCTCAGTGGGTTAAAGCCTCTGCCTTCAACTCAGGTCATGATCTCAGGGTCCTGGGATCGAGCCCTGCATCAAGCCCTGCATCAGGCTCCCTGCTCAGCGGAGAGCTTTCTTCCCTCTCTCTGTCTGCCTACTTGTCATCTCTGTCTGTCAAATAAATAAACATCCGGGAAGTAATGGAACCGGAATTATCACGTGGTCCTGGCTCTGGCATAGACATGTGGGTATATACATTATCTGATCTGGTATTTGCTGGGGTCATATGAAGTTAGTCTTTTCTTCTTCTTTTTTAAATAGATTTTATTTATTCATCTGAGAGAGAGAGAGACAGAGGGGCGGAGAGAGAGAGAGAGAGAATGAGCAGGCGGGACAGGCAGAAGGAGGGGGAGAAGCAGACTCCCCGCTGAGCCAGGAGCCTGACATGGGGCTCGATCTCAGGACCTGGAGATCAGGGCCTGAGCGGAAGGCAGATATTTACCCATCTGAGCCATTGAGGCACCCCGCTTCTTCCCCTTTTAAAAATTTCACACCCTTAGATTTGCTCTCTGCTGGGCTCATCCCTGTCCCTTGTCCCAGAAAGGTGACCCCCTGGAGTGCCTCATGCAGGTCCCCTTGGCCGGCTGAGTCCTCACCCCTCCCCTTGTCCGGTCTGACTCTGTACTCTGGGTAGGCCCATGTGCCTAACTCTACTTGTTCCTGAGCCTGTGCCCCTCTGTGGTCCCTCTATTAAAGACTTTCCTCCAGTAGTCTCCTCGTTATTGTGGAGATGCTTCTGTGGGAACCCTCTGCTGTCTTCAGAATCCCGGCCGATACAGCACGGCCATTTCAGTTTTATAGACAACGATCCAAGGATTTGCCACGAAAGCTGAGCTTCAGGACCCCTCATTTAATTGGGACCCTTCCAGTTTTCTCATAGGGACCTTTTATGGCTTTTTACTGTCACGTGTTCTCAGGAAATTTGCAAAGACACCCTGTCTGTTACATGACTTGTCTCTGTGCTCACACTTCCCTGTGTCACCCTTCTCCTTGGCTTGGCTGTGTTCGAATGGCTGCAGACGTTTCTGAGATTTGGCTCGGGAGAGGTCGAGTTGGAGACTCGTTTCACTGGAGTTTAGTGAGACATGCTATGTACTGGCCTTCACTGCCACGTGTAAGAATTGGGAATGAAGTTAATTCTTATTAGGGGTAAGAATTCATTATCATTAAGTTGTTGCCAGCCATCCCAGGATAGCAGTATCTTCCAGAAAGGCCCTTGTCACCTCGTCGCAACTCGTACAGTGGTTTTCTTGAAATCGTATGTCCCAAGCCACATGGCCCCAGGCCCAGGAGGCTGGTGGAGGGCAAACAAGGATTGAAAGGAACAAAGTCAGAAGTGTGTCTGTGGAAACTTCTAAGAATCAGTTATGAAAATTGTAAGAAGCTTTGCTGCTTAACGGCTCCTAGATAAAATGGAAGTGCTTGGAAATGTCCTTTATAACACACCGTATGCAACTTGAAATGCATATTGCTCTAATGAGAATTGTGTAGAACAGAATTGGTGAGAATTCCTATGCTGATAGGTTATAAGCATGTACTGGTAATACACATGGGAAGAATTTTGATATGTCTTCTAGATTGGACTGAAATCCTAAAACTTCGCAGGCATTAAGAGAAATGAAATGTGAATCAGGAGAAAGTGTTACTAAACTATCAACCAAACATTCACCCCATCAACCCAGGTAACGTGGACAGAATCGTCTCTTCATTCGTTCTGTGTAACATTGCTACAGGAAATGTTATAAGCTTACTTCCAGATGAAAAGGCACTCAAAAACTATCCAGCCAAAATATATAGGGGTAGAAATATTATAGAGGCGAGCCAGGTACTTAATACAAAAAAATTATTTTTCTCTCTGCATTGTATTTGTATTGTCAACTTTTGGAAATTTGTAATTTGTTATGATTTCTTTTTTCATTCGAAATCAATATTCATATTTGTACTGAACTTAGCATTTTGAATATTTTCTTCAGTGACGATCTCTACAGCTCTATAAGGAGTACCTGTCTTGTGAGCCTGCCATGAGTGTGGACAACCAAGTCCCTGTCATTACTCATGGGTAGTAACTGAGCCGGGATGTGCATTTAGATTTTTATGGGGAAGTGGGTGATTTTTCTGTCTTGGCCTGGGTACCTTCAGGAGTAGACTCTGATACTAGGGTTCCAGCACCCTGATGATTCGGGAGGTCACCCGAGGAAGCACTGGTTCTAGAGTAGGGAGGGAAGGAAAGACAGCAGGTCCCTGTGGATGGCTCCATCCTGTTTGGGGCCTGCGGGGCAGTGGGGAGAGCGTCCGGCAGCTTCTCCCATCCAAGGACCGCCAGCGCTGCCATATTTGCCTCCAGCCACCTCAGTCAGTCAACAGCAGCTGCTCCCAGAGGCAACGACCTCCAGCCTTTCCTACCTCGCCCTGACTGAGCAGGCTCCAGTGGCCAACACAGCCCTTGGCTTGCATCTGGAGCAGCAGGAATGGGCTGAATGCAAGGGAATATGGGCAAAGCATTGATGACTTCCACACACTTCCCACAGAGGACTCTGTCCCTTTGTGTGCTCTCATCTTACTTCTGTAGTAGACTATGATGACACCTTCTGTTACGCAGCAGTTTCCACTTGACAAAGCATCGTCGTCATGCCATGTGGTATAACACAGAGAAGGGCCTTATTTCAGCCTCAAGACAATCTTTCCAAATCCATTTTTCTAAAAATGCGTTGGTTTTGTTGGTTTGTTACAGACAACCAAATTGAACTTAGCTGATGGTCCCCATTCAAGGCTCTGCTCCTAAATTCCATCACAATCTACAACAGAATAAAAATAGGACGCAGGTAGGCCTGGAAAGCAAATAATCAATATTTCCTTGCTGCAAAATGGAGAGAAAATTACATGGCTGTGGCCTTCAGGGGTGGCCAGACTTTCGCATTCTTCACACAACTTTGCTATTACCTCATTTTCATGACTTTGAACACACTGCTTTAGCCAATATCTCTGCCATTTGAGATAAATAGATATATTTTATCTGCAACATAAATTCCAATATGTCATGTTTGAGTCCATCAAGATACCCATCATTCCTGTAATCAGCAATACATGATTATTTGATAACTTGTTACTTTAAGATAAATATTTTAACTAGCTCTCTGAAAAGAAGCTCGAATACACGCTGGGAATTGATTTTATTTTATTTATTTATTTTTAACTCGGATTCAACAGAGACGGAGTGAGTTGTTCTCTTAGGTTGATAAGATAACCGTCACTCCATCCACACGGTGTTCACGGCAGGCTAGGTAACTATTAAAACAAATTTTAATGTTTATCATCACTGCTGGAAATGCCTCCTTTTACCTTAAAAAAAAAAGAGAGATTCCCATGATAATTACTAGGACCCATGCTTTGGAAAGCTGCCGAATGAAACACTTTCTTCGTCAAAAACTACCTGGGTCCTCCCGGAGACCTTCCAGGTGTGTATACTCAAGGGGACTAGGTGTTCTCTTGCTCCTGGACTACCTGACTTGGATGGGAGAGGCGAGGGGCTGGTGACCGGGGGGGAAGAGTAAGTTGAGTGACCTGATCCTGACTTTTCTTTTTTTCACTTCAAAAGGGCTGAGGAAAGAGGCCAATCAATGTCAACGATCCGAAACGCCTGCCAGACACAGTGATGCTTTCACATTGACGAACTTGACTCGCGCTCCCTCATTTTGTCGAAGGGCAGGGCATGAATGAACACACGGACAGTGTGGGAGAGCAGTCCCTGTTCACTGTTACTTCTGCGTATTCCGAGAGAGAACAGCTCGCCATTATGTGTTTTCACCGCTTTTTTTTTTCGTAACTCCCTTACTTTGGACTGCAGACATTTGTCTGGGACTGTCTTTTCTTGTCCTTAAAAGGAGAATATTTTATCCTTTTCATATCCTTGGAGTAGTGGTTGGCACCCAGGAAGTCCTCCGAATTCTTGTTACATAAGTGAATGAGTTGTTATTGAAATAGAATGCAGCGTGGAAATCAGAAACGACCTCAAATTCTGAGATGGAAAACAGAGCAGTTTCAGTCACGTAAAACCCTGACGGGAAAATGCAGGACCTGACACACTGTCGGGTTTCCCGGCCAAGGACGCTTCAGTCACGGTGTGGGCGGTGCAGCCTCCCCCGGCCAAAATTCTGGACCCACGATTCTCACGTGGAATGCAGCAGAGGCTCACAATCCAAACAAATGGTGTCAACCTCTGATGCCTTCACTGAGACATCTGGTGCTTACCCGCAAGGGATGGTTTTCTTGGAACTTAATTTGTTCTTATACAGTGAGAGGGAACCTGGTGAGCAGCTCGCTTGTCTCCGCTGCCGAGTGTAAGCCAGCTGCGAGCCGTGGTCTCGCTAAGACAATCACTCTTACGGAGGTGGGAGGTGTTCATTCTGATTGACCGAAGCATCGGCTGGCAGAGGTCATGACCTGCCCCCAGTGCGTTTTTGTTGGTGTCTCAGGTTAGAGCATAGCTCACAGCGGACCAGCTGGGAGTTACTCACGTTGTGCGTTCAAGAGTCAGACCCTCTACTATTTCGCGCAAGAGAAGGACAAGCAGACACGTGCACGGCCATTTCACAGGTAAGTACATATCGAAAAGGCAATTGTTTATATCGGTATTTAGAAAAATGAGAGCAACATGCTCATTTAATAAAAGCCAACAAACATTTATTAAAAAATCGGTCTAATAGTGCTATGCTGTGTTGCTGGTGTGTAAGCACGAATGTGTGATCCCCTGGAGTGAATGGTCATCCCGAGTCACAGGGCCTCTTTGTCCTTGTTCGGAACGGAGGCCACGGTGAGTAAGAAATAGAAGGTTGGGACGCACGTGGGACCCAGGTATCTCCCCGACCCCAGGTATTTGAATTATAATGTCTTAACCTCCTCATCTCTTTATCCTCACTGTTGGCTCCCCGTCAACAAGTAGGCTTTCTCTAGTGAGACCACAAGAACAGAAAAAGGTCTGTCTCCCACCACATCCTTTCAGTCCGAAGCAACACTGTCAGTGTAGAAGACAATTATATGTATTTAAAGGTTTAAGCAGTCTGAGGTGTTTATTAGAAGCTGAAACACTGACTGTTTTATGTCCGCGTACTCAGTCTAACCCATAATTCTTAGTAAAGAAGCATTCCGCTGTGAGAGCAGGCACCAGGCCTGTCAATAAATCACGGGAAGATTATATGGAATTAACGGGCTCCATGGATGCACTGAAACATAACCGACTCTTTCAGAAGTTTAAACCAAATGATAGCGTGTGCTGTGCCTCTTCTCTATTCAAATAAATTAAATTTTGATTTGTATTTATTTTTCCCAAATTACTGGAATCCGCTAGAACTGTCAAGAATTATGAAGGTCTGCCGGAGTTCAGGCTTGGAAGAGCTTATTTAAACTCTGGGAGTGAGCAGGAGCTCTTTACTCTACAAAAACCAGAGACAACTTCTTAGGGTTAATAGCACAATCTGGCTGCTTATTTTTATCCTAAGTTCCCTCTTTTCTCTCTTGGTATTATGTTTCAATGACTTCTTCCCTCTGTATAAAATATTTCAACTTTTATGTAGTAAATTGCAATTATCTTTGAGCAAATACACTCATGTAGGCACAAGAGAGAAGTGAATGGAATAACTTTTTGTATAGAAATCTACGGTTGACCCTTGAACAACATGGGTTCAAAAGGATTTGAACTGATTTTTTCCATAAATACAGTACGGTATTGTAAGTGTATTTTTTCTCCTATGACTTCTCCTAATATTTTCTTTTCTCCATGTTACTTTGTTGTAAGAATACAGTTAATAATCTAGCATTCAAAATATGTGTTAATTAACTCTTTATGGGGGCGCCTGGGTGGCTCGGTGGGTTAAGCCTCTGCCTTCAGCTCAGGTCATGATCTCAGGGTCCTGGGATCGAGCCCCACATCAGGCTCTCTGCTCAGCAGGGAGTCTTCTTCCTCCTCTCTGTCTGCCTCTCTGCCTGCTTGTGATCTTTCTCTCTCTGTCAAGTGAATAAATAAAATTAAAAAGCAACTATGTTACCAGTAAGGTTTCCGGTCCATGGCAGGCTATTAGCAGTTAACTGTTTGGGGAATCAAAGTTATATGTGGATTTTTGACTGACCCCTGACCTCTGCGTTGTTCAAGGGTCAACTCTACGTGGTACAGTTCAGACAAGAACACGCCTAAACCGGCATTTCAAGGTAGCAAGCTCTGGAGTGGGTGTGAAGAACACGGGAGGAGCCCTTCCTCACTTCAAGAGCAGCAAGAAAGCATCCACAACGTGGGTGACATTTTGACCAATGACATTGTTCTTTGGCCTGAATCCTTATGGGGTATCAGCATCTGCTTCATCGCCCTTTCTACTCATTCAGAATTATAGTTGAATCAGGGAGTCACGTGGCTATGAGTATGAGGTCCCTAGGGTTTTTTTTGTTTGTTTGTTTTTGTTTTTTTTTTTTTTTTGTGCCTCATAAATCCCAGACAACATGCGGGGAAAGTCAGCAACCCAGAAACACTAATGGGCTCCCACCAAAAAAATAAAAACAAAATTAAAATGTCCCACAAAACCCCTGCTCTCTATGGTCAAAGGATGAGAAAATGGGAGACGAGTAAGACAGAAAACCTCTAAACAATAACCACCCTATTCTAGACACAGGTCCCAGCAAATGCTGTGGCCCCTTCTGCACCCCCATAGCAAAGGCTGAGTGGGGATCCCAGACTCCAAGCTCCCCTGCCCTAATAATGAGTTTCCTCTGTCCCAAGGTCCTGTCGGAGAAGACCAGGGGGAGCTGGACGTCCATCTGTACCAGGTGATGGGTGTCCCCTCCATGATAGGAGTGGAGACCACGTGGGGAGCAGTAATGAGGTGTCTTCTCCCTCAGGTGACACCAGAGGTTGAGTGGGGAACCTGGCCTCCCCAAGCTGGCAGGTGTTGAGGCAGCATCCCTCCTTCTGCCAGTGGCGTATCCCGGGAAACCTGCCAAGACAGAGATTTAAACGAGACCCAGAATTTCTTTACGTAAATATCTGAAATGTCCAGGATATAAGTGAATATCACTCATCAAACCACAAACCAGGAAAATCTCAACTTGAACGAGAAAAGACAATCAGCGCATGTCAATGAGGAGATGACATGGATGTTGGAATTATCTGAAAAGGATTTAAAATCAGCTTTGAGGCATGCCTGGGTGGCTTAGTTGTTCAGCATCTGCCTTTGGCTCAGGTCATGATCCCAGTGTCCTGGGATTGAGCCCCGCATGGGGCTCCCTGCTCAGCGGGAAGCCCGCTTCTCCCTCTGCCACTCCCCGCTGTGTTCCCTCTCCTGCTCTCTCTTTCTCTGTCAAATAAATAAATAAACCCTTTAAAAAATAAAATAAAATCATCCTGAGAAAAAGTGTCAGCAAAGAAATAGAAGATATGAAGAAAAGCCAAATGGAGAATTTGGAACTGAAAAGGGCAATTAATAAAAGAAGAGACTCATGGAATGTGGTCATTTTTCTTTTTCTTTCTCTTTTCTTTTTGCATGCTCCTTGCAAGGGTGTGTTTCTTCTACTCTACCATGGCTTCAGTTAGGAAGTCTATGCATCGTCTCACGTTTGAGAGGAGTTAGGTCACTTCAGCAGCCAATTGTAATATTTAATAATTTATTGTCTGTGATTTTTGTGTGTGCACATCCTGAACCTTCCACATATGTGACTCACAGAGAGCCCTAAAGATCCCACCTTGCCTCCCACCTGTGCTGTGTTTATGCCCTGTTCCCACTCCGTCCGGGTGGCCCTGCCTCTGAGAATCAGGTTTGCCCGTCCATCAGCTGGTGGATGGGTTTGGAGGGAACTCCCTCACCCCGGCTGTGGTACCTTACCTTGGGGTCTAAGAATGCCTGAACCTGGAAGGACACACCTTTGCAATGTCCTCCTGAGTGTATTCTTCTGTGACTCCATACAGTTTTTATGTAAACATGAACAAAGCAATTATTACATAATAATTAGTAGAGGGCCCCCAAGATAAAAGTGACAACCAAGAATGGAAACAACCATGATGGGGATGTGCAAGAAGCAATGAATATATTTAAAGTAACTCTATTTACCTACTGGAAAATAAATGTCTGGGGTATTTTCCCCATGTAAACTTGGGTTTTGATGGAACATTTGGATGGGGACTGAGGTATATCATCTGTGGCATGGTGACTGATACTCCATCTTTATGAAATGGTCATGGTGTATGCTAATTCCGATTCTATCAGATTTGAAGAGCTCTATGAATTAGGCAGGAATGTGTCATGAAGATGCCTAGGTTTTAATTGTCATTCAAAGAGTTATTTGGCATAACAAGGAAGAGATTTCAGTGGTTGGCACACAGCAAAGATAGTTTAATTGTGCATTTGCTTCGTTGTCCTCATGACACACAGAAACGTTCGTATATCCCTAGTATTAACTTAATCGAGAAAACCCCCATTAAGTAAAGTAAACCGCTCACAGCCCCCTCAGATGACTTTTTGACTGCCCTCCACTCTGAGGGGGCAATAAAAATGATTAAGAAACCAGTCTTTTCTTCAGGGACCCCTTTAAAAAAAAAACAACAAAGTAAGAAAGAAAGAGATTAAGAAAAGTAACGCCAAGTTTTCTTTTGTTCAGTAAAAATCACCTGTTTGGTATCACCGTCTGAAAACTTTAGAATAAAAATGCTGAGGCAGGACTAGTATTCTGCAGGAAGTCCAAGATTCAACCCTGTTCTCCACCCCTGGGAATGTGGAGAGTCTCACTTGAAAAAAAAATCAGTTTCACTAAAATAACAAGGAAGGTCGACAAAATATTTTTGGCGCTTAAGTTAAGGTTTTGTTAGCTTAGTTCTGTAAATAAGAATCACCTTTTCCCCTTCTTTTGCATTAAAATTTTACTGGTATCTTTGCACACTGTGATTAGTTAGTTCAGGGAAATTACCTGAGTCTTACCCTTCTTGGCAAAGCTGAACAGTAAAGCAGCGAGCAGGGCAAAACAGTTTTGAAGGATACACACATATCCTGTACGGAAAAGACAACTTGAGGGAGAGTTATCCCTTGTGCCCACTCTCTTGTAGGACACCTGCATTGTGTCCCGCTGGAGGAGTCCTCCAGAGGGTGTGAGCAGAGCTGGCTCCTGGCCTCTGATGCCCCCTGACTGGGCAGGGGCACTATGCCCACTGTTCCCACAGCCTGGAGAGAGCAACTGCGGTGCGAACCCATCAGGGATGGGAGACGTGTCTGAACCTGGCTCAGGGCTCTCTCTGGAAGCATTTCCCGTTCTGGCAGGGGCAGGTATGGCTGGCGTCGGGGTGCCCAGGACAAGCCCGCAAGTCAGTTCCCTCGCTGGTGACCTGCCTCTCTGGAGCAGCTGCCCCCTTCATGGGCCTCTCTCTGCCCCGGGGGTGCTTTCAGATGTCATCCCGGGACTCCCAGCCTGGACACCAGCATATTCTAAGCCCGTTACTTTAGGCAACTTCATCTGTGAATTAGAGAATTACAAGGGTAGCTGTGATTACTCACAGGTCCAGAATAATCCCGGTATATTCACGGTCTTATCTATGGGAAACCAGAGTTTCTGGACCATTTAAGACATTTTTTTAGCACTGTGTGGAAAACCAAGTTGCCGTGAAAGAGAACCCCTGACTGAAGGAGTTTTGGGGGACAATGCTTTGTTTTGGCTACTTCACGTCTTTCTGTTTGTTCACATCAACCTTGTTATTTTTGCTTTCCAAGGAAACAAACAGCCGCAAACCCTTGTGCAGAGGAGTCAATGTGTTCCTTGCTTTCAGAGGCACGCGGGAGGACAGGGCCGGTGAGGCAGGGGTGGTGGGCTCGGGGGCAGGGAGAGGGCAAAGGTTGGGGCCAAGTTGGTGGAGCAGAGGTTGGGGTGTGGGGCAGGGGTGCGGGCGGGGCATGTGGGCAAGGGTTGCTGGGGGCAGAGGTGGTGGGGCAGGGGTTGGGGGGCGGTGGGGGGGGTTGCTGGGGAGGAGTGTGGTGGGGCAGGGGTAGGGCACCGAGGGGGTTTGGGAGGACGCCATCCTCCCTGCTCACCTGGGATACACCTGTCCTGGCCGTCTGCTCACGGACGCGCCCTTCCCCTGGGCAGGCCGCCCTTCCCCTGCCGTCGTGCAGGGTCCGGGAGGCACCCGAAGCCTCGGGCCCGACGCCCCAACCCCGCAGGGCCACCCGGCGAGCGCGCCAGGAGGCGCTCGGTCCGGTGCGCGGTGCCGGAACGGCCTTTCCCTGAGTCTGGCTGCCCTGGCCCCGCGCTCGCCCTCAGTCCCGCTAGGCTCGCCCCCTGCTCTCTAGCTGCGCCTCGCTCCCGGCTGTCCCGTCCCTGAGCGCGCCCTCTGCCAGCTCAGGCCAGCCAGTCCCTCGCTGGTGGCCGAACAGGGGCGGGGACCCCGCTGGCCCGGCCGCGCCGTGTCCTCGGAGCGCGTCCTGGGGCGCAGGCGAGCGGTGCCCGGCCTCCCCGCTTGGCCATTTCCTTCCCGCTGGTGCGGCGCGCGGGGAAGGCCGCTCAGCCACGGCTTTCCTGTAACAGGTCGGAAAGGTGCAACGGTGGCTTCCCTGTCGTGTGAAACTCACCCCCTCCCGGCGCCCGTCCCTGGCGGCGCCTCTCCGGGTGGGACTCCGTGTCTGCCCCCGTGGCCACGCCGGAGCCTTGGACTGCTGCGGTGACCCCGGAGCGGCCGTGGCGCGTCTGACCTCAGCCCAGGGACCGGGCGCTCTTGTCCAGGTCGCTCGTTCTTTACCCGCGGGGAAGGGAACCGCAGGCCCCGCTCCTGCCGCGCAGACTGTGGGGGGACCGGCCTCTGCGCAGTCTGGGGCAGATGCCCGGCTGTGGCTAAGCAAGAATAGAAAGAAAGGGGCCACGTAGAAGCCACGGAGGTCCTGGTGCAGAGAACCTCCTCCCCGACCTGCTCTAGCGAAAGGGCCCGGCCCTGTTACTGGTGAACTTCCCTGCCGCGACCCTGTCCGCCTCCTGTGCAGTAGGGCGGGATTCAGCCTGTGTGCGGATTTCCTGGGTGTTAGCAGGTGTGTATTTAAATATTTTCTAGAAATGACCATTTCCTGAAATAGCTGCAACTAATTTAGAAGTGAGAAGTCTGTCATCAAAGGAGCGAGACTGACACAAAGTGAAGGTCAAGCAAAGCTTTATTTCGCGCCAAGCATGGAGAATCAAACCCACCGGTGGGGGCCGTCTCCTACAGAGAGGGAGACCGCGACCCCTCCCAGCCTCACAGACTGACTTTATAGAGCAAAGGCCATGTGGTTGGGCCTGGCCACACACAGGTGGCCGATGAGATTGCAACACACAGAGAAAGCTGCACAGTCATGCTAGGTCCCACACGGGTGGCCAAGTGAATTTCAATTTACCCTATAGTAGATACTTGAACTAGCCTATCACCTTGTCAGAATTGGTGCCAAGGGGGTGCCTGGGTGGCTCAGTGGGTTAAAGCCTCTGCCTTTGGCTCAGGTCATGATCCCAGGGTCCTGGAATCGAGCCCCACATTGGGCTCTCTACCAACAGGAAGCCTGCTTCCTCCTCTCTCTGCCTGCCTGCCTCTCTGCCTAGTTGTGATTTCTCTCTGTCAAATACATAAAATATTAAAAAAAAAAAAAAAATTGGCGCCAAAAGGTGCCCAAAAGGCGGGGCCCACTCTCCTTGGTAGCTAGGGAGGCAGTATGCGCCCCCACTAATTGGATATCTCCACCTGGCCTGACCCGCCCTTGTATCTGGGCTTTTTTACCTGGGACTGGTCGACCATTATTTACTGGTTTTCCGGACTTGCTTTTAAGTAAGTCCCCTGGGCGGGGGCCAGGGTTAGCTTAAGTTTTACTGCGCAAACAACAAAATGGCTGTTCAACCGAGATGGAGCTGCTCTGGCTAAATAGGCCCTTACAGAAGCCCATGCGCAGCGCTGGGGTCTGGATCGTTTGTTTTCTGGCCCGCATTTGTTGGTCTTTTAGGTTTTAACCCCAGGTGTGGGTGTAAAGTGCTGAGTTACAACGTTGAGTGGGTTTCATGCGCCTTTTGGTTATTTGGTATTTGAATAGCTTGTTTCGTGAAGTACCAGTTTATGTCATACGGACGTTCTTGTAAGGGATCGCCTCCTTTTCTGCTGATGCAGAAGTCTTACTTCCTTTATTCCAGATACCATTCATGTCGGTTATGTGAGGGGCAGGGACCTTCTCCCCCCATGGTTAACCCAACCGTCAGATGCAAGCTGACCTCCACTTGTGAGTCTCCTGGTATAAGGCAGTACGAAGCACAGAGCACCACCAATGAACTGTATGTGCGACTCGCAGAACATACAGAAGACCAGGTTGCATCTCAGCAGAAGGAAACACTCAGAGCAATCAAGAAGGTGCAGCATTTTGCAAGATAACCCACCTTGGTTCTTCAGAAAACAATTAAAAAAAGTTTAGTGATTTATCTAGATTTAAATAAGCTATAGGATACCAAATTTTTTTTCAAAATTATGGAAATGTATTGAACTCAGAGTTAAATTGGCCATTAAAATAAATGTTAGGGACAATTTTAGTAATTTGAATATAAACCTAGTATTGCTATTATTTCATCACTGTTAATTTCCTTAGAAGGGAGGTGGAACTGTGGTTATCCAGTAGAGAACATTCCCATGCAAGAACTTTGAGGGGGTATCTTGGTAATGTCACTTACTTCTGATTGGTTCAGCATAAACGTGTGGTTGTGTCCTGTGTGTGTATTTAGCAAAATGCTAAGCATCGTCACAGGTAGACGGTGGGTGTGCTGGTGCACAAAGTACTGTTCTTACATCTTATTATGTGTTTGACATTAAAAATGGGAGAAGGATCTCTTTCCCACTCTATGGCTTTTAATTTTGCTATTTGTTAAAAACAGTATCCACTTCTCAGGGTCAATGTCATTGAACTCATGCATTTTACTTACAGATAGTGCATTTTAAAATTCTTGTTTGAGACATCCTTCCTTTCTTCCGGGTGCCTGGGTGGTTCAGTCGGTTAAGCATCTGCCTTTGGCTCAGGTCATAATTTCAGTGTCCTGGTATTGAGTTGGGCTCCCTACTGAGCAGGGAGTCTGCTTTTCCTTCTCCCCCTGCCATTCCCTTCTGGTGCACTCTCAGTCTTTTTCCAAATAAAGAAAAATCTTAAAAAGACATTCTTTCTTCCCTCAATTCACGAAATTATTCTTTTTAATCTTCTAAAATATTCACAGTTTTTCCCTTAACATGTGTTTTAATTTTTGGACACTGTATTTGTGTGTGTGTCTGAAAATTTTTTCCAGTATCATGTGATTAAAATTGATTTCTTGTTGATGGGGTGCCATGCTCACTGTCTCACCTGTGAAGTGCCCACAGATGTGCGGGACTCAGTCCGGCCCTCCGCACGCCGGTAGTGGAGAGGCGTTGTTATTACAGCTTAATGATGAATCCGGAGACCCGGCTCTCGATTTCTCCCGCCCTCCACTTTCATCGCCCTGCTCCTTCTCTCTCTGGACAGTCCTGCTTCTGTGGCGCTGGGCACCGCACTGAACATTCCAGAGTCGCTGGGCGGAGGCCACACAAATCTTTCACGTGCGGGACTCACAAGAAAAAGAGAAATGGCTACAGCGGATTTCTTTCCACTTTTCAAGATCTTTGAGATCTTAATAAATAAAATTTTACAATATTCTCCATGAAGGTCTTAAGTAACTCTCATTACATTTGTCCTGAGGCATTTTATTTCTGATTTTATTTCCTAAGGGAATTTTTTCAAATTTTTAATTGGGCCTCTTCCAGGTAAATAAGATGTCTGCATATCAATTTAATGTCAAGAAAAATAGATCGATTTGCTGATGAGTTCTTTTACAATTACTGGTGAGGTTTTTGCATTTTTTGTGCACGTTCTTATTTTTACAAATAATGAAAATTTGGTTCTCTTTTTCCAATCCTCATATCTATACTTCCTTTCCTGATTGTGCCATGTGTTTTGGATATCTTTGGTAATGGTGACTATATACACTGGCAGTGTTTGACTATTAAAAATATTTCTCAGAAATTATCTCTATCCAATCAAGGACACTGCCTTCTTCCCCCAGTTTTGCAAGAATTTTTTTTTAATTAAGATTTTATTTATTTATTAGAGATAGAGTGTGAGCAGGAGCAGGGATAAGGGTAGAGGGAGAAGCAGACTCCCTACTGAGCAAGGAGCCCGATTTGGAACTTGATCCCATGGGATCATGACCTGAGCCGAATGCAGACACTTAACTAACTAAGCCCCCCAAGCATCCCAACTTATTTTTAAATATATAATTAGCAGTTATTAGGTACCTATAAATTTGAAACTATTTTATCTACTTAATGAATTTTCTCTCATTAATCTGATGTTCCCCTTGTTATCTTCAGTAACAATTTTTTCTTTAAAGTCTATTTTTGAGGCACCTGGGTGACTCACTCTTTGGGCATCTGCCTTTGTCTCAGGTCATGATCCTGGAGTCCTGGGATCGAGCCCCACATCAGGCTCCCTGCTCGGCAGGAAGCCTGCTAAACCCTCCCCCACTCCCCCTGCTCGTGTTCCCTCTCTGTCTCTCTGTGTCAAATAAATAGATAAACAAATAAATATTTTTTAAAAAACTCTTTTTTTAATGTCAAAATAGCCACATAAACTGTATTTGGCGTTTGCTTTGTATACTTATTTGCCAATCTTGTAATTTCAATTTTTCTACATTCTTATTTGTAGGTAATATTTTTGTTCATGGAATATGGCTAGATATGTAATATTCATTCTGACAATCGTTTTCCATTTTAGTGTAGCATTTTATCTCTGATACTTCATACTTTTTCCTGCTTTAAACCAGCATTGGGTTTGTGTTTCTCTTTAGCCTACTTGTTGTAGGTTTTGTCAATTTCCCTTCTGTTTTTCCGACTGATAAAGAATTCGTATTCTCATTTTCTCCCTTTCCTGGTTTGGATGTTTATATTCTGTTTCTCTTCTTCTGGTGAGTATTCTAAAATTAGGACACATTCACTCAACTTATGAAAGCACAAGGTTATTCAGTCTTTTCCACGCAGGCTTCCGTGTGAGAATTCCGGACCATTTGGACAGCATGGAATCCTTGGGGTCTCCCCGCATGTCCCACTCCCTGCTCCCTCCCGTCCCCTCCTTCCATCCCAGCCCCCAGCAGGTGTCCTTCCGGGGAAGGGGGCCCATCTCCTCCGGAAGCCCCAGCCAGGAGGAGCTCTTCCAGTTGCTGTTGGTCTGAAATGTGTCATTGTGTCCTCATTCTGCAAAGATCATCTTCCAGGGCAGAGCCGGACGTGAGCATCCCTTTTCACGTACCGAAGACCCCATTTCACTGTCCGAGGCTTCTCATGTTGAAACTGAGAAGCCATTTGGCAACCGATTTCTCACCTTTTTGAAGGCAATTGTTTTCCTTTGGCTATTTTAGGATTTTCTCTTGTGGTTGCTAGTCTATACTCTGAAAAAAACGAGTCTAGCTATATATGTATATACACATGTGTATATATATATATATTTTTTCATTTGCTTAATATACATTTGCTTTTTTAACACATGTGTGCATTGTGTCTTTCAGCATATTCCTTCAAGTACTATATCTGTCCATACACTTCCTCTCTCTTTCCGGGACGCTGAAGACACATGCTAACTGGTACCTCTCATCAGCTTAAAAGAAATCCTTGTGTTCAATACTCTGGACCATTCCTTTTGAACTTTCAAAAGCTTATTTATATTCTTCTCAGGTATTTCTTACTAGCTGTTAAAGACATTCATTGATTCATTCTGGTCATTGCTATATTCATTTCAAGAAGTTATATTTGTTCTTTTATCAAATTTTCTATAGTCCCTGAGTACCTGAAGGCATTTCCTTTAAACCAGTGAACATAATTGTTTTTGTTTATTTATTTTTTAAAGATGTAGATGTGCTCGCCTCCCCGCTTGGCCATTTCCTTCCCGCTGGTGCGGCGCGCGGGGAAGGCCGCTCAGCCACGGCTTTCCTGTAACAGGTCGGAAAGGTGCAACGGTGGCTTCCCTGTCGTGTGAAACTCACCCCCTCCCGGCGCCCGTCCCTGGCGGCGCCTCTCCGGGTGGGACTCCGTGTCTGCCCCCGTGGCCACGCCGGAGCCTTGGACTGCTGCGGTGACCCCGGAGCGGCCGTGGCGCGTCTGACCTCAGCCCAGGGACCGGGCGCTCTTGTCCAGGTCGCTCGTTCTTTACCCGCGGGGAAGGGAACCGCAGGCCCCGCTCCTGCCGCGCAGACTGTGGGGGGACCGGCCTCTGCGCAGTCTGGGGCAGATGCCCGGCTGTGGCTAAGCAAGAATAGAAAGAAAGGGGCCACGTAGAAGCCACGGAGGTCCTGGTGCAGAGAACCTCCTCCCCGACCTGCTCTAGCGAAAGGGCCCGGCCCTGTTACTGGTGAACTTCCCTGCCGCGACCCTGTCCGCCTCCTGTGCAGTAGGGCGGGATTCAGCCTGTGTGCGGATTTCCTGGGTGTTAGCAGGTGTGTATTTAAATATTTTCTAGAAATGACCATTTCCTGAAATAGCTGCAACTAATTTAGAAGTGAGAAGTCTGTCATCAAAGGAGCGAGACTGACACAAAGTGAAGGTCAAGCAAAGCTTTATTTCGCGCCAAGCATGGAGAATCAAACCCACCGGTGGGGGCCGTCTCCTACAGAGAGGGAGACCGCGACCCCTCCCAGCCTCACAGACTGACTTTATAGAGCAAAGGCCATGTGGTTGGGCCTGGCCACACACAGGTGGCCGATGAGATTGCAACACACAGAGAAAGCTGCACAGTCATGCTAGGTCCCACACGGGTGGCCAAGTGAATTTCAATTTACCCTATAGTAGATACTTGAACTAGCCTATCACCTTGTCAGAATTGGTGCCAAGGGGGTGCCTGGGTGGCTCAGTGGGTTAAAGCCTCTGCCTTTGGCTCAGGTCATGATCCCAGGGTCCTGGAATCGAGCCCCACATTGGGCTCTCTACCAACAGGAAGCCTGCTTCCTCCTCTCTCTGCCTGCCTGCCTCTCTGCCTAGTTGTGATTTCTCTCTGTCAAATACATAAAATATTAAAAAAAAAAAAAAATTGGCGCCAAAAGGTGCCCAAAAGGCGGGGCCCACTCTCCTTGGTAGCTAGGGAGGCAGTATGCGCCCCCACTAATTGGATATCTCCACCTGGCCTGACCCGCCCTTGTATCTGGGCTTTTTTACCTGGGACTGGTCGACCATTATTTACTGGTTTTCCGGACTTGCTTTTAAGTAAGTCCCCTGGGCGGGGGCCAGGGTTAGCTTAAGTTTTACTGCGCAAACAACAAAATGGCTGTTCAACCGAGATGGAGCTGCTCTGGCTAAATAGGCCCTTACAGAAGCCCATGCGCAGCGCTGGGGTCTGGATCGTTTGTTTTCTGGCCCGCATTTGTTGGTCTTTTAGGTTTTAACCCCAGGTGTGGGTGTAAAGTGCTGAGTTACAACGTTGAGTGGGTTTCATGCGCCTTTTGGTTATTTGGTATTTGAATAGCTTGTTTCGTGAAGTACCAGTTTATGTCATACGGACGTTCTTGTAAGGGATCGCCTCCTTTTCTGCTGATGCAGAAGTCTTACTTCCTTTATTCCAGATACCATTCATGTCGGTTATGTGAGGGGCAGGGACCTTCTCCCCCCATGGTTAACCCAACCGTCAGATGCAAGCTGACCTCCACTTGTGAGTCTCCTGGTATAAGGCAGTACGAAGCACAGAGCACCACCAATGAACTGTATGTGCGACTCGCAGAACATACAGAAGACCAGGTTGCATCTCAGCAGAAGGAAACACTCAGAGCAATCAAGAAGGTGCAGCATTTTGCAAGATAACCCACCTTGGTTCTTCAGAAAACAATTAAAAAAAGTTTAGTGATTTATCTAGATTTAAATAAGCTATAGGATACCAAATTTTTTTTCAAAATTATGGAAATGTATTGAACTCAGAGTTAAATTGGCCATTAAAATAAATGTTAGGGACAATTTTAGTAATTTGAATATAAACCTAGTATTGCTATTATTTCATCACTGTTAATTTCCTTAGAAGGGAGGTGGAACTGTGGTTATCCAGTAGAGAACATTCCCATGCAAGAACTTTGAGGGGGTATCTTGGTAATGTCACTTACTTCTGATTGGTTCAGCATAAACGTGTGGTTGTGTCCTGTGTGTGTATTTAGCAAAATGCTAAGCATCGTCACAGGTAGACGGTGGGTGTGCTGGTGCACAAAGTACTGTTCTTACATCTTATTATGTGTTTGACATTAAAAATGGGAGAAGGATCTCTTTCCCACTCTATGGCTTTTAATTTTGCTATTTGTTAAAAACAGTATCCACTTCTCAGGGTCAATGTCATTGAACTCATGCATTTTACTTACAGATAGTGCATTTTAAAATTCTTGTTTGAGACATCCTTCCTTTCTTCCGGGTGCCTGGGTGGTTCAGTCGGTTAAGCATCTGCCTTTGGCTCAGGTCATAATTTCAGTGTCCTGGTATTGAGTTGGGCTCCCTACTGAGCAGGGAGTCTGCTTTTCCTTCTCCCCCTGCCATTCCCTTCTGGTGCACTCTCAGTCTTTTTCCAAATAAAGAAAAATCTTAAAAAGACATTCTTTCTTCCCTCAATTCACGAAATTATTCTTTTTAATCTTCTAAAATATTCACAGTTTTTCCCTTAACATGTGTTTTAATTTTTGGACACTGTATTTGTGTGTGTGTCTGAAAATTTTTTCCAGTATCATGTGATTAAAATTGATTTCTTGTTGATGGGGTGCCATGCTCACTGTCTCACCTGTGAAGTGCCCACAGATGTGCGGGACTCAGTCCGGCCCTCCGCACGCCGGTAGTGGAGAGGCGTTGTTATTACAGCTTAATGATGAATCCGGAGACCCGGCTCTCGATTTCTCCCGCCCTCCACTTTCATCGCCCTGCTCCTTCTCTCTCTGGACAGTCCTGCTTCTGTGGCGCTGGGCACCGCACTGAACATTCCAGAGTCGCTGGGCGGAGGCCACACAAATCTTTCACGTGCGGGACTCACAAGAAAAAGAGAAATGGCTACAGCGGATTTCTTTCCACTTTTCAAGATCTTTGAGATCTTAATAAATAAAATTTTACAATATTCTCCATGAAGGTCTTAAGTAACTCTCATTACATTTGTCCTGAGGCATTTTATTTCTGATTTTATTTCCTAAGGGAATTTTTTCAAATTTTTAATTGGGCCTCTTCCAGGTAAATAAGATGTCTGCATATCAATTTAATGTCAAGAAAAATAGATCGATTTGCTGATGAGTTCTTTTACAATTACTGGTGAGGTTTTTGCATTTTTTGTGCACGTTCTTATTTTTACAAATAATGAAAATTTGGTTCTCTTTTTCCAATCCTCATATCTATACTTCCTTTCCTGATTGTGCCATGTGTTTTGGATATCTTTGGTAATGGTGACTATATACACTGGCAGTGTTTGACTATTAAAAATATTTCTCAGAAATTATCTCTATCCAATCAAGGACACTGCCTTCTTCCCCCAGTTTTGCAAGAATTTTTTTTTAATTAAGATTTTATTTATTTATTAGAGATAGAGTGTGAGCAGGAGCAGGGATAAGGGTAGAGGGAGAAGCAGACTCCCTACTGAGCAAGGAGCCCGATTTGGAACTTGATCCCATGGGATCATGACCTGAGCCGAATGCAGACACTTAACTAACTAAGCCCCCCAAGCATCCCAACTTATTTTTAAATATATAATTAGCAGTTATTAGGTACCTATAAATTTGAAACTATTTTATCTACTTAATGAATTTTCTCTCATTAATCTGATGTTCCCCTTGTTATCTTCAGTAACAATTTTTTCTTTAAAGTCTATTTTTGAGGCACCTGGGTGACTCACTCTTTGGGCATCTGCCTTTGTCTCAGGTCATGATCCTGGAGTCCTGGGATCGAGCCCCACATCAGGCTCCCTGCTCGGCAGGAAGCCTGCTAAACCCTCCCCCACTCCCCCTGCTCGTGTTCCCTCTCTGTCTCTCTGTGTCAAATAAATAGATAAACAAATAAATATTTTTTAAAAAACTCTTTTTTTAATGTCAAAATAGCCACATAAACTGTATTTGGCGTTTGCTTTGTATACTTATTTGCCAATCTTGTAATTTCAATTTTTCTACATTCTTATTTGTAGGTAATATTTTTGTTCATGGAATATGGCTAGATATGTAATATTCATTCTGACAATCGTTTTCCATTTTAGTGTAGCATTTTATCTCTGATACTTCATACTTTTTCCTGCTTTAAACCAGCATTGGGTTTGTGTTTCTCTTTAGCCTACTTGTTGTAGGTTTTGTCAATTTCCCTTCTGTTTTTCCGACTGATAAAGAATTCGTATTCTCATTTTCTCCCTTTCCTGGTTTGGATGTTTATATTCTGTTTCTCTTCTTCTGGTGAGTATTCTAAAATTAGGACACATTCACTCAACTTATGAAAGCACAAGGTTATTCAGTCTTTTCCACGCAGGCTTCCGTGTGAGAATTCCGGACCATTTGGACAGCATGGAATCCTTGGGGTCTCCCCGCATGTCCCACTCCCTGCTCCCTCCCGTCCCCTCCTTCCATCCCAGCCCCCAGCAGGTGTCCTTCCGGGGAAGGGGGCCCATCTCCTCCGGAAGCCCCAGCCAGGAGGAGCTCTTCCAGTTGCTGTTGGTCTGAAATGTGTCATTGTGTCCTCATTCTGCAAAGATCATCTTCCAGGGCAGAGCCGGACGTGAGCATCCCTTTTCACGTACCGAAGACCCCATTTCACTGTCCGAGGCTTCTCATGTTGAAACTGAGAAGCCATTTGGCAACCGATTTCTCACCTTTTTGAAGGCAATTGTTTTCCTTTGGCTATTTTAGGATTTTCTCTTGTGGTTGCTAGTCTATACTCTGAAAAAAACGAGTCTAGCTATATATGTATATACACATGTGTATATATATATATATTTTTTCATTTGCTTAATATACATTTGCTTTTTTAACACATGTGTGCATTGTGTCTTTCAGCATATTCCTTCAAGTACTATATCTGTCCATACACTTCCTCTCTCTTTCCGGGACGCTGAAGACACATGCTAACTGGTACCTCTCATCAGCTTAAAAGAAATCCTTGTGTTCAATACTCTGGACCATTCCTTTTGAACTTTCAAAAGCTTATTTATATTCTTCTCAGGTATTTCTTACTAGCTGTTAAAGACATTCATTGATTCATTCTGGTCATTGCTATATTCATTTCAAGAAGTTATATTTGTTCTTTTATCAAATTTTCTATAGTCCCTGAGTACCTGAAGGCATTTCCTTTAAACCAGTGAACATAATTGTTTTTGTTTATTTATTTTTTAAAGATGTAGATGTTATTTATTTATTTTAGACAGAAAGAAGAAGAGAAAGAGTGAATTGTGGGGGAGGAGCAGAGAGAGGGAGAAGCAGACTCTGTGCTGAGTACGGAGCCCAAGGAGGGATTCGATCTCACAACAGGGAGATCACGATCTGAGCCCAAACCAAGAACTGGATGCTCAACCGACTGCTGCACGCAGGTGCCCTCAATATCATTATTTTTAAATGTGTGATTGATGCTTCCAAAATCTTAAGTTTCTGATGAGACATTTCTGCATATTTACTTGTTTATTTTTGACTATCTATAGCTTATGGTCTTTGAAAAAAGTATTTTTTTTAAAGATTTTATTTATTTATCTGACACAGAGAGGCAGGCAGAGAGAGAGGGGGGCAGCAGGCTCCTTGCTGGGCAGAGAGCCTGATGGGGGACTCAATCCCAGGACCCTGAGATCATGACCTGAGCTGAAGGCAGAGGCTTAACCCACTGAGCCACCCAGGCATCCCTGAAAAAAATATCTGTGAGTGTTCATGGAGGCCTAGGATAAATACACTTTTCCAGAGAAGATTTGCATTGATTTCTGGCAAGTGCCTTGGTTGCACCATCATCTCAGTACCTAAAACCCAGCAAGGTCTCAGCTTAAAATTCTCTAGACCACACAAACTGCAAAATTCCTCTGCACATCCATGCCATAGTGGTCAGGGTCCCATTTTCCTTTTTTTTTTTTTTCTCCCTTTCCTGCCCAGGTCCCCTTAATGCCAAGGCACTTTTCCAGGGGGTCTGCTAGGGAGAAAGGATTTACTTTGGGTTTTCCCTTCACTTGGGGATTTCCTTCATGGTCCCACTGTCATGAAGCAGGGTCTCTCCTGCCGCCCTCTGCCCTGGGCAGGCCCTGCACCTGGACTTCTGCAGTCCTTGCCCGACAAGGATGTTGACACGGATGCCACGAATGTATCACACCGGCAAATAATGTCAGGAGACAAGCATGCATTCTTGCACGGGTCTGCTTACCTGAGTCGGCCTTCCCCTCGGATTGGCTCGTACTGTCTCCGCAGCCGTTTTATATCTCGTGGCCATCTTGAAAGTATTTTGTGCAGCATGGTTATTCATTATGAGAGGGAGGATGGCTGGAGTGACGGAGCTCATGAGAACCAGAGGTGGGGCCTCCTCCTGCACCCTCCAGAAACCCGAAAGCTTTCCCACACCACACGCAAACTTACGATCTAGATCGTCTCTCCCCACGAGAACTGCAAAGGGGACGTCGGCACGTGGGACGTGACCTTCAGAAATTCATCATTAAAGACAGATTTTCTAAAAGCAATTCCATCAGGTCGAACATCCAACCCTATCCTATCCTCCCACACATAACGCGTGTGAGATCACCTCAGGTTTAGGGCTTGTTTCTCTCCTCACGCCCATGGAACTCACCACACAGTGAATCTCCTTGGGGTCCCAAGTCTTCTTTGTTGTTTGGCAATGTTATTTCCTAAGTTTTATGCCCCTCCAAACAGTATCTATCTGTATGTTCCTCAGAACCCCTGATACTGTTTAATAAATGAGTTATTGACATAAAGGTCGGATTTGCTCACACACACAACACATCTATGCCTTCAACAGGCATATTGGTTTAAACTCTATGAAAGTCACGTTATGTTCGTTTTCCCTCTGGGACTTAGAGAGCCATCGCTTCCTCACCAGGGACACTCACACAGAGGGTGGCATTTCTTGCTCCGCGGATGGGAAGTCTCACCACTACACGGCAGAGCGCACCTTCATTGCTGGAACCGAATCCCATCATGCGCTCCCTTCACCTTGTCACTGTGGCTTCCGTATGCCTAAATACGGGCGGGGAGGCTCAGGGGTTCTAACCTAATATTTGGGGTGCATTGTAGTCCAGGAAATACATGCTCGTCACCGTATGGACACATAGGGAATATAAATTATAATGGTGATAATAAAAAGCATTTTTTATTTAATTATACTTTCTGGCGAAGTCACAATTTTGATATCTAATGGAAACACTTTATAAAAGCTGAGTCTGCCTTGTTGCCCTCATAATCACACTAAATTGAATATAATTGGATTTTTGTTTGAGAACTGAGGCTACGAGGGGCTTCAGGTCCCAATTAGATCATACTCCGTCTGAGGTAGGTACTATGAATGTGGCTGTTTTCTCATGACACGGTGTTTTTGTTGAGAGACGGGGTTTATGTTGACGTGAGGTCCTCTTCCCTCCGTTCTGCTTCCTTGACTTCGGGGCTTTGTCCCACCGAGGCAGCCCTTCCCGCTGCTTCCCTCTCTAACATTTTCTGCTGCAGAGATCTTTTTCTTACTCTTTCCCTCCACTCCTTCTCTCGGCTGACTCAGGCATCGTTCATTGAAAAACTGTGCACACAAAGGAACCCAGTAACACTTGTCTCGGGACAGAGTTTCAAAAAGTTGGGACACGTTGTCACCAACACCCTGAGACCTGTCAACACCTTCGATAGGCATAACCACTACATTTTAAACTCGAGTTTTCCTAATTCGAAATTTATTGAAAACATATTAAAAACTACAAGTGGATTTTCTTTGGGGATATAAGAATATATGCGCATGACTTTAGGAGACAAAATGTGGAACACAGAAAATGCCCTTTCTGAAATCATTGCACTCTGACACTCCCATATGGTTAAGTTTGAGCTGCATTTCTAAATGTCCCATGAGGAGAAGCTTCCAAAAACACAAAGGTAATTTGCTTAACTGCTTCGAGCTTTAGAACTGGATGCTTCCGGCAGACTTAGGACTGTGAGTATGGCTTGAAAGGGGATAGAAATGCATGTGGCTGAGAGAAGAGGCTCCATGAATCTGGCGTTTCTGCCTGTCTTCTCAGTACCGAGAGTTGTGTTTGGTGTTCGCACAACAGGCAGCGTTAGAAAGATAAAAATAACGTCTGTCTCAAGAGAGGAGGAGAGACATCTCTGCCCAGAGACAGTCCAGGGCAATGAAGCTAGAGACATCTCCACTCTCCCGGGGAAGTCTTGGGAGTAAAGAAGATGCATCCCTCTGGAGGTGGGAGGGGCCGGTTTGTAGGCAGCCCCCTCAAACCCCCCCTCCCCCCAAAGAGCAGGGTGTCCTCATCACAAATTCCTTCAGCATCCACCTGAACAGCCTCGGCTTTGCCCCTGCAGCCCCCGGGGAAGGGGTGGGGCGGGAAGGGGAACCTGTGTGAACACGAAGCTCTTTGTTTCCTGGTCCGCCACATGCATGAAGCTGTGATCAGCTTCTTTGGCATTGCTTGACCCCCAGGCTTGTGCCTGATTCATCTCAAGAGAAAGAGGTCAAAAATATTTAAACATAAATTCCCGCAACTTTCTTATTTAGCTGTGGATTGAGATTTTCGGGTGCCTATAAGAATCAGAAAACACCTGAAAATCCATAGAACATCTTGTATTTCAAGCACTTCCTTTAAACTGTACTCTAAATGCATTTTGAAAACCTGCCGTGTTTGGGCAGCTCCTGGACCGTCTTAACATTTGAACAAAAGGAGCGGCATTGGGTTAGGGGTTTGACAGTGTTTGGAGGACGGAGGTGGCCGCCTGGCTGCGAATCACTGCTGCATCCAGCTGATGTCGTCATGACGGGGAGCGGAGAGTTTACCCTCGTCCTTTCTCTCTACCCAAGAGCTTCACAGTCAATGTCAATTTCATTTACCAAACTTCGGTCCCAAGACATCTGCCCTCTTTGGGACCTCCCTCCACAATTTCTAAGCATCAGTGGGCTTAACGTAGAACCAGACAACAAGACTTTGGAGTTTGGCGTGTCTCTTTTTATTATACTTTAATTGGAAATAGACTAGCTCTAATCACTACATGATTGGAGCTTTACGCCCCTGGCCGTAGTCAGAGGTCTCAACAAATGGGGAGAGAAGTACAGGGTCTTGAGCCTCGAGCTTGTCTGAAAGCAGTTCTGTGCACAAGCAGACATCACACGAGGGAGCCCCAATGGGCTGCCTCCATGGCAAGCTATACTCAGGCAAACGGTCACTAGTTACCTTTTCCCCAAGAGCCCACAAGCAGGCAGCAGGCCCTGTGCAAGGGCTCTGCGTCCTGATGGGACAGTGTTGGTTTTGCCGATGCCTCTGTATTGTATGGAGCCAAACAGTGGCATTTTAATAACGCAATTTCTGATATTCAGAGCTTAGACATGGGCTCCAATTTGCATGTTTTTAGATCTGTTTCTGGCTTCGTGAATATTGGCCGATTCCTGAACTTGTCACAATAATTGCAGGTGATTTCCCCTTCACTCGGCGGTGTTCCCGTTTGCCTGCACAATTAAGGGGACTGGAAATGATTTTCTGCTAAAGAAAGATGCTGTCAGTGGAGTTTTGCCATAAGCAATATATATATATATATATATTTTCTTTAAAGGTGTTCTGAAACAGGTAATTAGATTGAAATTTTATTTTCTTTTTAAAAAGCAAAATATATTGATCTGTAAAAGGCTCTTTTATTTAAGACACGTTCTTTAAAATCAACCTGATTCGTGCTGTCTTACTGTAAAAGGTAATTGAGCTCTTGGGAATTGCAAAGCCAGAGACAGAGTCTATTCGGGGACATTTGGAAAGTGTGTAGTTTTCCTGGAAATGACAATATTTCTGAAAACCGGCAGGAGGATGGGGCCATCAGAAGTTCTGGGAGTGCCGGCAGCCGTCCTTCATCGTTCCTCCTGGTAGCAGTCTCCCTGATTGAGAACATTGGTGGAAATGTCTGGGGAGAGGGGGGTGGGGCAGGATGTGTGAGGACAGAAAGGATAGGCTGAGTCCCCCCAGCAGAGCCACCTCGTAGCTCAGAAGCCAAGGCGGTTAGAAGGCGTGTGCGTGTTTGTGTGAGGCTGCGGCGCTCCAGGTCCGGCGCTCCAGGCGAACGCCCACCTCTGCTCCTGGCTCGTGTGCGGTAATTTCTGAATGCAGGTTCGACCAGTCACTCCCAGGCCGTTCTTTGCGTGTATAGACTCAGTTGGATACGTGACTGTTCAGTGATTTTCAAAGCTAAGAGTTCAGAACAAATGAATAAGAATGAAACGAGTCGTCCTCCTTAGAAATGAAGACAAAGTCGAATCAGCTCTGATGTATTGAATTTAAAACTTTGAGCATTCATTTTTAGGACCCAGAGAAGAGGGACGGGATTCATCTAAGTTGTTCCATGAGGTATAGAAGGGGGAGCATCTACCTGACCAAGGACCGAAGCCCCTGCTCTCTCGGGCATGGGTCCTGCATGCTTACCTCCTGCTGGGAACCTGCCTAGTGTGGGAGCCAGGCGGCCTGGGGGCATTGCTAAGTCTGCTCTGTCATCCGCAGGGGCCACGGGGCCCTGGCTTTAGGCTGGTTCTGAAGGGGTTCTGAGTGTTTTCCTTCAAGTCTGCTCCCTGACACTGGGCTGAGCCGGTGTTGAGCCCGATGGGGGCTCCGGCCGACAGTCTCAGGCGGGCAAATCTGTCTCTCTGGCAGCCTAAGTGCTTCCTTTCCTCTTGTGTGTGTCTTTGTGTTTCTTCTGTTTTAATTGAAATTTCCTCTTTCTTTCTCTTGTGTGTGTTTCTTCTTTTTAAATTGAGATGCAATTAGCCAGTAGACAGGACATCATTAGTTTCAGACGTGGAGGTCAGTTGTATATCACACCCAGCGCTCATCACATCGTGGGTTTCCTAATGCCCATCCCCCAGCTACCCCATCTTCCCCCCAAACCCCCCTCCAGCCACCCTCCGTTTGCTCCCTAGAGTTACACACTTAATTTGTCTAAAATTGCCAAAAGGGTAAAAATGACCCATCAGTAAAGAATAATGGAAAAGGGCCCAGGAGCCTGGTTATTTCTGTTTCAACTGTGTCTCTCATACATGCACCGGCCATGAGAGCTCGGCCAGACGGAGCCGAGGCTCCAGGTCAAGGATTGTGCTGCCGTGTCTTCTGACACCCCCACCGCGGTATCGACTGAATGTTTTGGACTTACAGGGTTTTAAGGGATGCAACCTCTTCTCTCTGACCGCCCACACCTGTTGGGAGTCTGGCCCGCTGGCGGTCGCTCCCTCTGGGTTGCAGACAAGGAGAGAAGGGGCTTCTAGACCGCATTCATTCGTTTGAAACTGTTTACTGAGCCTCTCCTATGTGAAGGGCACAGAGCACCGTTCTCAGCTCGGGGATGGAAGAGCAATGTTACAAGAGTTGAATCCTTGCTTCCACCGTGCTTCCGTTCCAGAGGGAGAGAGGCGGCAGCCCGATGTCCAGCCAGCTCACCTGCTGCCACCGCCCCCCGCACTGGTGACATTAGGACGTTGTCCTGTCCTTGGAGGGCAGGCTGGGTGGGTATCCGAGGACTCCCATCCTGCGGGCTTGCAGCAGCACATGGTATAAAGGGGGGTCTCGAAGTCGTCGGCTCCCTTTTGTAAAGATCTATGGGAGAGCTTCCGTCTCATTGCAGAACCCAGCAAAGTGGAGCTTCCCAAGAACATGCAGTGTATTCTTACGTCACGGATTCTATGAATGTCTTTCTTGGGTCTGTGCTCCCCTTTGTTTTGGTTGTTGGAAGGTGTGGGCTGAATCTGTGTGGCTCATGTTTACCCACCACGGAGCACCCTGTGCCATTGATTTCCACGAACCTGTTACACCAGATCTGACACCTTTTCTGCTCTCCTTTCCCAGGTACTTTGCTCCGCTCATTTGTATCTTTGTGCCGCACTTATTACGACACACCACGCTCAGTCTTTCTCTCTTTTCCCAGTGAGAGGGGCTGTTGTTTCAGCGAGAGGCTGGATTCGGGGGGGAATGTCAGCAATCCAAAAGCAACGGTTTCAAGAAGCTAATGTAATGGACTGCCTTCCTCTGACGGTCACTGGGAGGATCCTGGAGGTTGGTCCAGGGGTCCAAGAATGCCCTGGAAGAGTTTTCTGTGCTTTCCTTCTCGGGCATCTGTGGCCACAGCCTCGGGGAGCATTGGACCTGCTTCCAGACCTGAAGGAGGAGAGTGGACAGCCCGAGAAGAGCTCACCTATTGCTTCGTGTGTTGGAGGGTTTTTAATGGGACTTCGCAGGAGCCCCAGCCAGTGGCTCACTCCCAAGTGCTTAGCAAGAACTGTTTCAGGACCATTTCGAATTGACTTTGTCTGTGTGTTTGTTTTGTGATAGACACGTGGCCACCCCAATAAGATTAGTCTTCGGTTAGTAAAGAAGGGGGGACAGAGACAGAGTAGAGGAACAGCAGTCTCTGACCCAGGTGTGAACAAATAAACAAGCCTCGTGCTCCTTGGGCCATCACAATGTTTCATAGTAAAAAATTTAGCATTTACATAGCACTTTAAGCCTTTTTAAGTGATTTTATGTCTGTTTCCATAATTTTACATTGGTTTGCTATACTTTTCTACTGAATCACTGGAAATATTTGTCACTTCCTTTAAGAACTGGGAATTTTCATTCAAATGATTAATGATATGGGTTTTATGTATTTCTCTTTGTTATTTATATAAGTCCTTTAACCCAATTTCCTTCTGATAGTTTTTCTATTGCTAGACTAGATGTTAATTTGACAAAATTTGCTAAAACCTTTTTAAACGCCATAAATCCCATTAGGAATTCATTATTCAAGATACAAATAGAATGTGTTTTATGGAGCTCTTCACAGAGTCAGTGAGCCTGAGGCGATGGCTTTGAGATTTTGCTCCAAATAGAGGGCAGGCCGCTCTTGCCTTCGCCCCCACCACTCCGGGCAACTGCCAACACAATTTATTGCCAAGGAGAGACGCATTTGTCATGGAGAAGGGGTACAAAGTGAAAAAAAGAGGAGGGCACCCTTTTTCATTTCTTTAGAATCAAAACCTCGAGGCATCTGGGGGTGTTTTTCTCTCCTTCTCCCTGTCTTCTTGTGTCCCTCCTTTCTAACTAGCTGTCAGCATTTGACAACCACAGGAGAAACCCGGGCACCGGTCTCAGACGCTTCCTCTGTGTGTCCACAGCCATGCCGGGTCGCGCCCGTACCTGCCGGCATGAGCTCCCGCGCTGACCCTCTGCCTCGTCTGGGTAGGTGCTGCAGACTTCCCAGTCTGGGTGCCCTGCCATCCCTCCTCAGGGGACACGACCACATTGGCACTTCATCGGTGCAGGACAGCCCTCACCATTTAAATCGAATGTTTCTCTCAATCTGAGGCTCTCTTCTCAAAGTCTTAATACTACTAGTTGCTATAATTTCATTGTATTTTTATAGCCTGCGTCTTTTACTAAAAATGAGGGGGATTTTTTAATCCCTTACTTTCTTTGGGTTCCTGTTTCCCTCTGAATGCTGACTTAAGGAGAATTTTTGTTTAAGTAAGTTTTGTGTATTTATTAAAACACTTAATAAATTATTATGTGTGTTTTGTGGGTGGTTTCACATTTTTAAAGATGTTATTTATTTATTTGTTGGTGAGAGAGAGAATGATCAGGGAGGAGGAGCAGAGGGAGAGGCAGAGACAGACTCCCCGCTGAGCAGGGAGCCTGGTAAAGGCCTCGATGCCTGGACCCGAGATCATCACCTGAGCTGAAGGCAGATGCTTCACAAGCTGAGCTACACAGGTGTCCCGGTTTCACTTTGAACATTGCATTTTACACATTAGGATAGTGACTCCATTTTTATGACAAATATCACATTAGAAAAAGAGGGCTGGGAGTGTGTCTACCCAGGAGGGGAAGTGGTTGGAGCTGTGCACCCTGTCCACTGCCTAACAGGGCAACTGGCCTGTTTCTTCCCGTGCCTCAGAAGTGGGTCAAGATAACATCAGAAAACAAAACCTGAACCCAAACCAAACCCACTCCACTTTTTTCACCTTCAAGATTAGAAATAATGCACACACAACTGTAGAGTCTGTCTATGTCTAACTACTAGTCTGAATTCATCCACTTCCCTTCAGAAGGAAGCCCAGGCTAGGAGTTAAACCTTGAGCTGTAGAGACCAGTAGGTCTTCCCATGGCAATGGAACCGTGAGTCCTAGAGTAAGGCTGGAGATTTTGTTGATTTTTACCTCCCTTGCACGTAACTACGTATGACTTGGATTGACTTCCTCTGCACGTCCAAAGTCAAGCAGACACACGAGGCATTTGGCAGATGAACTCTGGTTCCCTCTGTCTGCCCACCAGAAGTCAACAGACATGTCCTCCTTGATCAGAGAGAACATAGCAGGAGATTAAGAAGCGGGTGCTGGGCAAGGACTGGGTGCTGAGGAGGAGCACTAGGGACTGCAGTCCACCAAACTTCACCCAGGCAGGAGTTCTCCATCCTCTCCCTCACACCCCACACAACCTACTCATCTTCCTTGTTACACTCCAGAAATTCATTCCCTTTACCTGACTGTGTCTCGGTTTATTGTGTTGTAATGATTTTGGGGTCAGGAACTGTATTTTACTCTCTATGTCACTTGGGCATGGTACTTGGCCAACAGTAATAATAATTATTAACTGAACTAGTCAGCAGCAATTATTTGTTGAATTAATATGATATTCAAATGAGAACCAGAGGTTGTAAAATGTGACTCCACATAGCAAAGGTCACTTCCCTTTGTTCTGTGTTATTAGATTATGGACTTTGCTTGGTAACACATATATTTGTCCCTGAAGTCTTCTTTTTCTCCTCAAGTTATATTTGAGAGTAGGGTAGAATTGGAAATACAATTTTTTCTAAAAACGCTCTTCCAAACTTATGGGATTTGTGTGATCTTATATGTGTATATGTGAGTGTGTACATATATACACCAACAAATTCTGCTTTAACATTTGGAAATTTTTAAATCCTTTCTTTTTTTCGTTGACTTAACATTTCAATTCTACCTCTACAGAATTTAATCCTGTTATATTTATGTTTGGAAATGATCAATTACGACCATAACACACACATGCTTCTCCATATAGAATTTGATAAGTGTGAAACAAAATACAAAGTGTTATTGGAAAACCATCTCTTAATGAGATAGATGGGACTTTCGTCAGTTCATTTTATATATCCATGGAATAAAATTACTTTCTGTTCCAAATAGTCAGGGTTCAAATAAAGTGTATTCGATATTTTTTAACTTTCATAGATGCGAGACCTAAGATTCCTTGCTTTCACAGCTGTCATGAATAAGAGAGTGGCGAGGTGCTCATGATTGTGATGCCCTCTTTCCTCAGAACGTTTAAAGATTCCAGCATGTTGTGTCACCATCAGAGTTTACTGTGAACGACGCAAGCCAGACGACAAAGGCATTCGATATCCTGCTGATTCTACTGAAAGCAAAGAATGAAATCTGGCTGTGACTTAGTGAAAAGAGGCATCACTCATTCATAAAACTTCCTTCCTTTCTCAAAATCTGGATGGTATAATACGAAAATGTTTTTCCCAAAGTTAATCAAACAACTTTTGTTATTGTTTTGTTATTGTTTTGTTATTGTTACAGAGTTAAAGACACCTTACTTCATCTGAAGTTGTGTAAGGGAGTTACAAACACCTAACTATGGGCCTGGTGGGCTATTGCCGTGGTGGTGTCCATTCCTGCGTTGCTCTGGTGTCCAAGTCCTGGGGTCACCGCCTCCTGTATGCTGACCCTGAGCTTGGCAAGTGGTTTGTCTTAGCCAACAGAACAATGGCAAATGTGACAGAGACACTTGGAATTTGCTTCCCAGGGGGACATGCTCTCCCCGGTGCTCTAGGAACCCCACTGCCATGGGACTGAAGGTTGGCCTTGCCTGCTGGGTGGTGAGATGCACGGCCCATTCACACTCACAGCAGAGAAATGGCCATGCAAGAGAGTGTGGCTTGCTGAGCCCAGCCAGCACAGCCAGCCGGACACGGGTATGTCAACATGTGCAGACGGGACAGACCATCCCCGCCCGAGCCCAGGACCATCCGACGGCCAGTCAGCTGGTGAACAGCAATACATGGGTATTGATTTAAGTCCCTGAAATTTGGGTTGGGTTGTCACACACGACAACCTGTAACTGACAAAAGTGTTTCAATATATCGCTGGCATTTTCTTCACACGTCGCCATGTACCGTTCACATTAGCTACTGCGATCAGCTGTCCCTGTCCTCCACATAATCTTTTAGTAAAGTCTGTCTTCATTTCCATATCAATCAGCAACGTCAGTGTTATATTCTGTGAATGAAAGTCTGATACCCATTTTCCAACTTAAGAAAAGATGTTAGTACATATTATCAAATAAAATGTGTTAGATAAATTACAAAATAAATCAATATTTAAATTTTCTGGACTTAATGATTGATTTATGTTTAAATAAGTCCGAAAACTAAGAATACGTTTATATGCAGTTATACTTTGCTTAATTTTTAATTTTAATTGAAATACACAACGCAGCCGTAATTTCAACTTACTCAAATGAAAGAATGATAAGTGCATGATATTCTTTGATAAGTGTGTCTGTGTATGTGTGTCTGGAATAATGGTATTCAGATTTTAGGCATTCTTAAATGACCTTAAATTTTTAAAATTCTTAAGTAACTCTAGAGATTTCATGAGACGTCATGATAAAACTTTTCTTATATCTTCAGTAAAAAGGGAAGGAGAAGTAGAAAAACTTAACTGGTCCTCTACCTTGCATATGATTTTATTTTTATTAGGAGGCAGAAAATTACACTTTCTATGGATGAAATAAGGTGAGGATTGACTGCATTAGATGATCTGATTTAATAAAATAGATTTTAGCTAACTTTTTTTGAATAAATAAATGTATTCTGAAAGAAATTGTATAAAATTTTTATCCATGGAATTTTTTTTTTCTGTATAATTGGAAAAGTAAGATCAAAGAAAAATAAAACCCAGGATAGTATTTCTGGTCTTTGAGAAGAATAGTCATTTTGCTGACCAATATTGATTGGCTATTTGATGGCAATCTTTTCCCCCTGAGGGTATGTATTGAGAACAGCTGGAAAAAATTCTTTATGTTAAAGTAGAGGAAAAAAAAAAAACCAGTATTTAAGGGGCTCTCAGGAGTTTCAGTGGGAAATCTGAGCCTGTTTCCATGAACATGAGATCTTATATCCAATTTCAAGTCTGAAATGGCTGTAGCTAGTTTTCTGATCAAGACTTCCAATGATCTCTTCGTAGTTTTGGAAGTCACGTCCATGTGAAGCTTTGCTCACACAAGAGGGTAAAGAAAACCTCTAAGAACTGTTTTCAGCATTACAAATTTTACAATATTTTTTAACTAACAGATACAACGTTGAATTTTCTTAGGTCATTGCTCTGCAAACTCTTAAAATACTGTCATACTGTTATTACTCACTGCATATAATCTTGGGTTATAGCTTTGCTTTCAGCAAAAGATTCTCTTTCTAGAGAATCTAAGGAAGATTCTTACTACCTTTGGGCTTTTAAAGTCCATCATGAAATACATATTCACACGTAATCACTGTGTATAGGTTAAATGGTTATAAAACCATAAGCTAGCAAGATGAAACCAGAGATGGAGACAAACTGTAAGAGAGTCTTAATCTCAGGAAACAACCTGAGGGTTTCTGGGGGGTGGGAGGGATGAGGTGGCTGGGTGATGGACACTGGGGAGGGTATGTGCTATGGTGAGTGCTGTGAAATGTGTAAGACTGATGATTCACAGACCTGTACCCCTGAAACAAATAATACATGACATGTTAATTTAAAAAAACCAATAAGCTAGAATAATTGAGTATTTTAAAACACTTATTTTCAGTTCTACATGCCAATTTATATCCCATATTAAATGTTTTGAACCCATTGAGAAATAAGATACAATATGTTCATCGATATACCTGTACATCCTGGTTATTGTACCTGTACCATGTTTTTCTTTTTTTTTTTAAGGATTTTATTTATTTACTTGAGAGAGAATGAGAGAAAGAGTACAGAGGAATAGGGAGAAGCATTGGGATTCCAATGCAGGATCTCGGGACTCTGGAACCATGACCTGAGCGGAAGGCAGATGCTTCACGACTGAGCCACGCAGAAGCCCCTGTACTATGTTGTCCTTCAGGCACATCTATCAAGACTCAAGCTTTGATCTTGGTAATATATTAAGTGCCAGAGATGTCCTTGTACTTCCTAATTATTCACCATATTCTGTGGGCACCATTCATAAAAAAATCGCATCCCCTCCAGTGAGAAAACGTCCCACAGTGTATACACAATTACAACCTAAAGGCCACTATTCAGTGCAACGGGAGCAGGGCTGTTATAAGCATGAAGGGCTCCAATCTTGCCTCTCCTGTTTACCGAGTGTCCAACCTTCTCGTGTGGTATGACGTCTCCGAGCACCAGCTTCTTCACTCGTAATAACCAGTGATCACGGTACAGACCCTGCAGGGTGCTGTTACTTTTATTTAAAAATAGAGCTGGGGATTTTGCATCAGGTATCATCAAGTATTTGTCAGAATTAAATAACAAACAAGTGTGCTCTGTGTGTGTGGATTGTGTATGTGTGTGGGTGTGGATGGTGTGCATAAGTATGTGATGTGTGTGGTGTGAGCAGAAGCACGTGTACGTGTGTGAGTGTGTGCTGTATGTGTGCTGTGGGTTTGTGTATGTGCCGTATGTGTGTGCATGTTGTGTGTGTGCTGTGTGTGTGAATGGTGTGTGTGTTGTGTGTGATGTGGTGTGTGTGTATGTGGCGTGCGGCTGTGTATGTGGTGCATGTGTGTGTGTTGTGTGTGTGATGTGTGTGTGTGTATGTGGTGTGCGGCTGTGTATGTGGTGCATGTGTGTGTGTTGTGTGTGTGATGTGTGTGTGTGTATGTGGCATGCGGCTGTGTATGTGGTGCATGTGTGTGAATGGTGTGTGTGAATGGTGTGTGTGTATGTGTGTGTGATGTGTGTGTGTATGTGGTGTGTGGCTGTGTATGTGGTGCATGTGTATTTGAGAAACAAGAACAACCTGATATTGAACCTCCTTCTCAGGGTTGGTACAGTTTTTCTCTCCTCAGCCTTGTTGGGCTCTGGGAAGCAGCACTGTGGGCTCCAGGAGTCCTTGCTTGTTGTGAGACTAGATCGCAAGTCCAGGCTTCGGTCGCATCCATTGGGACTGCAGGACCAGCCGGGGCTCAGGAAGACTCATGCTTTGTGGGAAGCAGAGATCCTAATGTCTGGGGACTGAGGGCCACCGGACAGGAGTGAGATGCAGTCCTGATAAAACGGTGATCTTGTACCTTGTCTGAGTGGGACCAGCGACGCACAGTTCCACACACAGACCGGTGCGTGAGGGAGCCTCTTTACGGGAGGGCTAGCTTGGATTTGGGGCTGAAATACTCTGGGTCACTTCTACTCTATATGGGAAAGCCACCCCAGAGTACGGGAGATGCTGGAAAACACTGTGCTGCGTCAGACCTTCCACCAAGTTAGTGATTTCACGGAAAGGAAATCAGCCCACAGTAGCACTCGCACTTGACATGGGCTTATAGTTTCTGCAGGTCTTTGAGGATCCATTTCAAATGCATCATGAATAAAATCTTCACAATTTAGAAGGCTTGCTGGTGGTCTCAGATCAACTTTAAATTGAGAAGAGCTATATCACAAAATAATTTTTGGGAAGATTATCTCTAACGCGTAGCCCTGTCCAGCTTTATGCTACAAATACAGCTGGAGAGTGGATGAGACAGTGGGATTCTGCAGGGACAGGAAGCATGCCCCCCACCCGGACCCCCCACCGGTTGGACTGATCAGTGGGATCCAGCACCCAGAAGCCCATTCTGCACATGGCTCCCATGAGTCCTGCAGCAGCCCAGTTAGTCTGTGCCCCTCTGTGAGCTCATCCTGTTGCATGGCCCCACTCCCAATTCCTGCCCAGACCCCGTCCCAGGGAGCCCTCACCCCATAGGCCATGAACGACCACCTGTAACTGCCAATTCCTGCACATGCCTAGGAACTTTCTCAAAGACGTGGTGCAAGGAAATTGTAGTGCCCATGGTGGATGCATGTGGGCATGGATTCAGGGCCGTGGCCCTCAGTGGACCTCACTTTGTGTCTTTCATTACATTCCACCTGTGTTTGGGCTCCCTCTCTTCTGTCATCCTACAACAAAGACCTTCGACAGCTTCTCCCTTCCTTTGTCTTTACCTCTCAGCACACTTTTTCCAGCTTGAATTTGTCCCTTGGATTTTCTTCTTAATGTCTTTACTTCCATTTGGTTTCTTTTCCTTATCAACTAGATCTTCTCAGTCACATTATTGCTCAGTTATTCGTATTGATACTTTGTACAAACGCACCACCATAAAATGTATCTGCTTATATGTAAGCCTGTCTGCAGCTCTTCCTAGACAAATGTCTTGCATCTGTTTTTTTTTTTTTAAGATTTTATTTATTTATTTGAAAGAGAGAGAGAGAGCATGGGGGGAAGGGCAGGGGGAGAAACAAACTCCCTGCTGAGCAGGGAGTCCCCTGAGGGTCTCCATCCCAGGACCGCAGGATCATGACCTAAGCCAAAGGTAGACACTTAACTAACTGAATCACCCAGGCATTCTATGTTCTGCATCTTGGAATTTTAATGCTAGTGATTCTTGAAATAAACTAAGGAGCTCAATAAATGTTTGTTGAATGAATGCTAGATTATATATTAATTTTTTTGTTCTTTTTCATCTCATATCTTAAGTAGGACAGCCTGGGACAACATAGTTTCTTTGAAACTCTCTGCAAAGCTGTTCTTTATTATGCAATAAATGTAAACAACACTGTATGCATTAGTAGACAAAATGCCATGTCTATTCAGTCTAGATTTTGAAATTCTCTCGTTCATGATTCTGCACTGTGCCCCAACACACATTTTTCCTTGGTCATTAAATCATTAAATTATTTCCACTTTAAGCTTCTTTTAATACAAATGACACACTCATTTATTATTCCAGTGGTTTATCGTTTCTTCACTGTGTGCAGGCCACGTCCAGCTCTGCGTGGCCCTCTGTTGTCCATCTTGAGGAGGACACTTCTAGAAATGTGCTGTCCCGACGACTTTCGGCAGTAAGGAATGTGGCGCATACTGGTGCTGTCCAGTACTATGGCTACAGAGCACTTCACACGTGGCCAGTTTGACTGGAAAACTGCACTTTAATTTTTACTTAATTGAAATAAAAATATAAATTCACATAGCCACGCACAGCTGGGGTTTATCCCATTGGACAGCACCATTCTAGAAGGCAGTAACTTCCCATCACTCGTGTCCCTGCTTTGTGTGTTTGATTCACAGGTGCATTTATTTATCCTCCAAAAACTAGGGCTTTCTGTAGAAATGGCGTTGATATTTTTGATTAATGCAAAGGTCACTTCTTTCTAATTTCCGACAATTTCTCAGGCTTTCTTGTATATTAATGACAAAGGAAGTGATGGAAGAAAAAATAAAGACATAATAATTTAAATAATTATTTAAATAAAATATTTAAATAATTTAGGCATAAAGACAAAATAATTTTATTTGGGTTTATTTAAATTAGAAATCAGACAGAAAATTAACTAGATGATTTATATTTATTTTAAGTTATAACTTGATTTCTTATCTGTTAATTTTCCACGTTTATTAACAAGAGCATCAGGAAGGGCTTTTAAATGGGTTCCAAAGTCCGTAAGGTTTTGTTTTTTTTTTTTTATTGTTTTAGTTCTCTGGCCAATTTTTTTTTTTTTTTAGCTAAAATAAAAACTTATTTAATTTTCCTGGACCTGACCTCTCTCCTGGCAACCATCGATATAGGAAGAAAAAGCAGAGAAGGAGGGCACCGTATGAAGCATGGTGTGTCTTTGTGCGCTCTCTGTTAGAAAAGCAGGAATAAATTACAGGACGGGCAACATGCTTTTATTATCATGTTAAAAACCCAAATGGATAATGCTGGGTTGCTATACAGTCAAGGATCACTATCTGTCTCATTTTTAACACAGACATTTTGCTTTTAATAATGTGTTAATGGGAGGAAACATGAACACCATTTGTGTAATTCTTTGTTCTTGCTGAGGAATAACTGATATTATCTAATGAATATGCAAATAACTCAAGGCTCCTTATTAATGGTGTCTAACCATCTGTTCCTGTAAAGAGCACTTGAATATTTGCCACATCACACTATATGAATGTGTGCAGAGAACTGTAAAGGAAACTTGGAGCAGTCAATCTATATATTTTAACGAATCTGTGGTTTTATTACCGTCAATAAACGAGGCAGCCTTCCTCAACTGAAATTAATTGTTCAAATGAGATTATTTGTGGGGCTGATATTTTAAAAGCAAAATGCTAAGAAGTATATTAGTATTTTAAATTGCTTATCCCATGAATTTTAGGGTCCTAAGATTCTGAAAAGAACCCAGTTTATACAGTCTGAATCCACCCAGTTCAGTTCTGAAACAGAACTGTGTTGCTCCTGCATGTCCACGACTAATGTAACCTACGCACATTTATTCAGGAAATTGCAAAATGAAGTTTCTTCTGTTGGTATCTTATAAGAGGTAAACAATAGCTTTGACTTTTTTCAAAGGAAGGGTGAGAGAAAGAACAAACCCAACGCGTGGTAGACCACTTTGATGGTGAAATTTCAGAACATGCAAGTGCATCAGAAAAGCTTACTCCTATTTTTTACCTCCCTTCTCCTCGAACTGGAGATTCTTAACTCTATTTTGAATGGCGGTTGACTATTTTTCATAAATCGTGCTTTGCAATCTGAGCTAGACTGCTGGCTACCATAATTAATTACAGTATTTTTATCTTTTGTCCATGGGGGAACATTAAGCCAAGAGCAAATTGTGTTTGACTTTATGTTTATCTCTATGTAAGGAAGTGTGTTTTCCGTCTTTTTAGATTATAGTTCTTTATAAATCAAATGTAATTTTATTGTATATCTGGTGCTCATTTATGTTTAAATGTTTTTTTTTTAAGATTTTATTTATTTGACAGACAGAGATCACAAGTAGGCAGAGAGGCAGGCACAGAGAGAGGGGGAAGCAGGCTCCCTGCCCAGCAGAGAGCCCGATGTGGGGCTCAATCTCAGCACTCTGGGATCATGACCTGAGCCGAAGGCAGAGGCTTTAACCCACTGAGCCACCCAGGCGCCTCTCTCATTTACGTTTAAACTAGTGAGCACGTTAATACCTTCTATCACAAGTAAAACTTCTTCTTTACGTAAGTTAACGCATCGCTGGACTAGTGCTTTGTGACTGATGACCTGGCTAAATCCATTTTTCCCTAGCCTCATTGAAGTATAATTGACAAATAAATTACTTACTCCATTTACAGCATCTTGGGATCAGGAACAATAAATAGCTTCAAAGATGACCCAATTTTCATCTTACCTTTCTACTGCTACGCTGGACTTTCTTATTTATATCAAAGTAAAATGTTCCTCTCCAGAAGTGTGTAAGGTTATTCCCTTTAGGGTAATCTTTATTGGTCAGTTTTTGAGGTAGCCAGTCATGACAGTATTTTCTTATTTTTCCAGAAATATCAAAGTCGTCTGGATGTGACGCTAATGTCTGTGCTTCATGGTCCCCTTGCTTCATTTATGTTCCATTTTCGTGAGACTCTCAAAGTTTCCATGTTGTTCAGTTAGTTAATGCAGAGACAAATTCGGTTCTTCATTATTTTCTTGTTAATGACTCCCATTATACCAGTCCTTTGGCTTCTCAATTACATGATGAAATTGCTTTTTTTGAAAGTTGTTTTAGATATTCACTGTATTTTCCGTTATTGAATTTCTCCAAATAGTATTATAAATGTTGGCCATTACGTCTTAACAAGTCCCTCATGTGTTCTGCTTTTTTTGTAATTGCACCGTCTCTGTTCCTGATTTCATTCCCTCTTGCCAGGAGTTCCACAATGCTTTCTTTTTTTTTTTTTAAAGATTTTATTTATTTATTTGACAGAGAGAGATCACAAGCAGATAGAGAGAGAGGGAAGCAGGCTCCCTGCTGAGCAGAGAGCCCGATGCGGGACTCGATCCCAGGACCCCAAGATCATGACCTGAGCTGAAGGCAGTGGCTTAACCCACTGAGCCACCCAGGCGCCCTCCACAATGCTTTCTTATTGTATCTCTCTGCCCGGATGCTATCGTCTCTCCAGTCTCTCCTGAACAGCATACACCCTTCTCTGTAAATCGATATTTTTGTCTTTAAAAATCTTCCAGAAATTCCCATTGCATCTAGACTTTTTCAGCATGGTGTTTGGTGCTTCTGTTCTATGACTCCCACCTGCCCAAGGGAAAAGAGAGAGACCCCTTGGCATTCTTTGATCCACAATCATCTTCCTTTCCTCCTCCTCTGTGCTTCTGGGTGTGGGTTTACGTGGTGGCCACTCCCTCTCTGCAGTTTGAGGTAGTGACAAAGTGATAGACTATTTTTACATTTCAAAGTTTTTTTTTTTTTTTTTTTTTTTTTTTTTTTTTTACCATATTGGAGTTTCTTGTTTCCCTTGTGTGATGGTGAGTCTCTGAAAGTGAGAAGTGGTGTCTCGTCACCAGCTAAAGCTACTCTTCGTAGCACCTTCCCTGTTGTCTCCCACAAGGGATGTTCTGGGGAAACTTTTTAAATTGAAGCAATTGGTCATGGTTTTTATAACTGAAAGAAAGTGAAGGCATAACTAGTGGTTTTTCAGTCCTTTAATTGTGACTTCGGAACTTTACATATGGACTTCTTTTCCTTTTTTAGAAGGGGTGAGGGGCAGAGGAAGAAGGAGAGAGAATCCCAAGCAGGCTCCATGCCCAGCATGGAGCCACACGGGCTTGATGTCATGACGGTGAGACTGTGACCTGAGCTGAAACCAAGAGTGAGCCTTAACTGGCTCGGCCACCCAGATGCCCCTTCCACATGCACATTTCCACCTCAGAGCCATAAATAAAAATATCAGCATCACCTTCCAGTATAGCAGGTCATCTCTTCAAGAAAAAAATACAGTGCGGCCTACTGAAATGCCTTCAATGTGCATGGGAAGCAGGTCACCCTGTGTATGTAATACCGGAATACCAGTGGTCATCAAGTTGATTCAAGCATCAGGGGCCGCACTAAGGGCTCTTCATCATTAGGTGTGGTCCTTGCAGCTACCACACAAGGCAGGCTCTGTTTTCACAGGCAGGGGTTTGGGGACTCATGAAAGTTGAGTGAATTCCAAAAAGCTATAGGAACTTTGGGGAAAATGGATGTTGCTTGTGTTCTTTGTGCTTCTTTCTTGGCTCTTGGATGCTGTCTTCTGGGAAGACATCCAAGTACTGACTGTCTCCTGGTGCATGTTTGTAGGATCCTCACAGATCTCTGGTAGGACCTCCCTGCTCAATCTTCCTCTGGTTTAAGCAATGTCTGTTCTGGCTGACCTCTTGCAAACTCCCATTAGCTCCTGCCCCCAGCACTATATCCCTCTCTGGAATCCCCTTACCTTGGAAGACCTCCTTCTGGAAATGTCTCTTTTAATGCTACTAACATTGAACTCTTCTCCACGAGATAACCTCAAGTCTTGGAAATCTGATGCATCCTTGTCCTCTGAGAACTATGGATTGTTCTCGCTGCTCCGTTTCCTCACTCTGATGCCCTGGGCTGCTCTTGAAAGCCTACTGTTGTACTCCAAAACTTCAGGGGACAGAGGTCAAGATCTCCTAAGAATTCCCTTCTATAGCACCAGCTGCAATTACAATTTTTTATAACCCTGCCAAGGGTTTATGTTACTAGAAGACATCACTGAATATCTATGAGTCTCAATTTACCCAGCTTTAAAATGAGGAAAATAATAAAATCCACTTCATAAAGTTGTGAAGATTGAAGCAGTTCATGTAAAACACTTAGAACATCAAGAACATGACAAACGTTTAAAATTGACGATGACGATGATGATGACTGGTGTGGTGTTTCTTCAGTTTTCCTCATTTGGATCAAAGGAGCAACGTCTTCCTTCCCTTCCCCCTACAACATAACATCCTCTATCTCTGTAAGTTCCTTTCAAGCACATCTCTTCAGTATAATACCAGAATTCATGATACAAGGCAAACTCCAGAGAACGGTGCTTCCTGTTCAGTCTGACTACCTTACAACATATCCTCTAGGATTTTAAAGGTTTCTCTCCTTATAAGAAAAGGCACCTATGACCCATTGTTCTCAGCTCTGAGGTCTCATCTAAAACTCCAAAACACTGAGAAAGAGTTCTTTCACATTGTTTTATAAGGGAAAACACAGCTTCTCCTGGAACTTAGCCAGAGTGGTGCTGTTGGGGACTGAACAAGCTCTGGCATCTGGGGAGAATTTCTGGTTAAATCCAACTAGAGAAAATTGCCCAAATTCTTATGTTTGGGATTAATACATTGCTCATACTCATTCGAATCTGTATATGTGTGGAAATAGGAGGAATTATGCCACTTTCTAAATAATTGATACTAGGTTCTCAAGGACAATGAGATGTCTGAAAATTTTCTACCTGCCAAAAAACCAGAATATCCAATCAAGGTATGGAAGCGAGGTGTTCACCAATCAGAAGAGAATTGTTAAATAATTTTAAGTGTGTTCTATTATTGAACAATATTAGAAATACTGCAGAGAGTATAGTAGAATAATGGAACCCCACAGATACCCACAGCCCAGTCCCTGAAAACTCTATGTATGTGAGCCTATGTGGCAAAATGAACTTGGGGGGTGTGTGATTAGGATTATGACCTTGAGATGGGGACATTGTCCTGGATTATCCAAATGAGTCTAGTCTAATTCCATGAGCTCTTTACTAGCTGAGGTTGGGGTCAGAAGGTGATGTGACCTGGAAGAATGACAAGAGAAACACATATTGTTGGTTTTACATATAGAGGGAATGTATAAGCCCAGGGAAATGGTGGAAAGGGGTTGGAAGGGGCAGGTGGATGGATTGTTCCCTAGAGCTTCTAGAACGTAACACAGCCCTGTCGACACTTTGATTTTAGCCCAGTGAGACTTATATGGGACTGCTAAGCTACAGAATTGTAAGAAAATAAATCTTTGTTTCATTAAGCCAACACATCTGTGGTAATTTGTTACAAAAACAGTAAAAAAAAAAATCCAATTTTCGATACCTGTAGGTGGGATGCTGCTGTAACAGATGCCTAAAAATGGGGAAGCATCTGTCAACATCGGTTGGGATGCTTCAACATCGGTTGAAGCATCGGTCAACAGTGGTTGGGAGAATTTTGAGGAGAATGTTAGAAAAAGCCTACACTGCCTTGAACAGATTGTTAGTAGAAACTCGGCCTTTAAAGATTCTTGGTGGAGATGATGGAGAAGGAGGTGAGGAGCATGGCGAGAAGCCCCTCCTCATTGTAGGAGCACCTCCATTGTGGTAGATGGATGATGGGTCATAGTAGGGATGGGAAGGGCCATGCTCATGAAGGCTGACTTCTCATATCCTAACCTTTGGTTACTAGTCACATAAGCATTTATAATTTTTCTATCTTCCTGATGATTTGACTCCTTTTCACTCAGAAGCAATGTCCTCAGTTGTGTTCTGCTCTGACACCCACTGCATCGGGTACTAATGCAGCTCCTGCAGCATCTTTCCCACAGTATTCCAGGGTGTGTCTCCTCTCCTCCCAGCAGAGAGCGGGGGCAAGCCTGAGGCTCACCATGTGCTGTCCCTTTTCTCTGTGACCACTGTGCTCACTGCCTGATGGCTCCAATCTGGAAGACAATTAATGCATACATTGTGCCTGAATTTTTAATTGTTCCAGGAATAAGAGTAAATTGAACCCTTATCATGACCTTCTAACCAGAAGCCTGGTTTTATAGCCTTTTTAGGTAAGAGTTTTGACAGCTAATCGTATAAAGATAAATATACAGTTATCAAATGACTCATCACTCCCACTTCTAGTTGTTTGGGGGAAATAAAAACCTATGTTCACAGACAGACTGATATGCAAATGTTTATAACAGCTTCATTCGTTAACTTCAATATTTGGAAATGACCTAATTTTCTTCATCAGGAAACCAATAGTAAATACATGATACAATGCACACTCCAGAGTCATAGCGGGGAAACACGGTGAGCCCTACATGAGTTCTACCGAGTAAAAGGAGTCAGAGTCATGAAAAACTCCACAGTCTATATGATTTCATTCATGCCACATTCTGGAAAAGGAAAAACTAGAAATGGAAAGCATATCAGGGGTATGGGGGTAAGGTGAGAGGTTCAGTGTAGAAGTGCATAGGGTAATTTTTTTGGTGCCCTGGAATTGATGTGTATCTTGATTATGATGGTCACATTATTATATTCATTTGTCAAAACCCACAGAAAAATATGCTAAACACCATGCCGTGATTTTAAGCAGTGGAAAAAGAGCCTTCTAACAAATACGTAACAAAATAGAAATACATAGAGAAATTCTAGGCAAGACAAATTTAAAATTCCAACCTGCTTTGTATTAGAGGCCAAGAAGTAAGCGAGCCCCAAAAAGAAACGGCAGCACTGTCAGACGTATGTGATGATCAGTCTTCACACTCCACCTCCTGCCCCAGAGAAAAAGTACCTAGGAATTTATCCACATTTATTGGTAATTTATTTCACACTTAGATGAAATAATTATTCAAACGGTGTTTTTGATGTTACAGGATAACAATGAACATGTGTGTAGCATTAAAATGGTGTATTCCAAGTATCCCAGGCTCTGTCTTGTGCTTCACATTTGGTCTACACAGCGATTCTTTTGCATAGGGATTCGGAAGTTATGATTACAAACATCTTACAGATGAAGAGAAGGTCAGCTACAGTACCTTGAATAGGTTACATGTCTAATAAGTGGGTAGGGAAAAAAATGGAAAAGAAGTCCACTTATTCCAGAAAGAAAACATAGCTCTGAGAGCAAGTAAGAAAAAAAATGGCACAAAAAGGAAATAATGGACAAATTGCGCTTATGAATAAAAGATATTATCAAATACAATTCAAGAGGACACTCACAGAGAAGGTAACTAAGGACATCAAGAAGTCAATTAAGAAAAGTCGAAAGCTCATTTCTATACATATTGAAAAGCACTTCCAAAAGTTTGAAAACTCATTGTTTATTGTGTTAGAAAAAGAAAACACGCTCCTTTACTATAATAAAACACACCTATCTCATACTGAGACTCTCCATTATACTCAGGCTGGCAAGAATTAACAAAAAGTCAGGGTCCATATTACCACCATTTTTATTCCATGTTGATTTGGAACTGCTGCCCAATTTGTCAAAAAACTTTAAAAATGGCTTTAAGTGGTTTAAATGGCTAAATGGCTAAAAATGATTCAGTCATTATGTTTCCACAAGGAACTTTATTCCAAGGAAATGATCTCAAATTCAGAAACAAGTTTAGATAGCAATCCATGGTAGAGTCCTTTTGGCTCTGATCCCAGGTCTTTGGCACTTTGTATCCAAATGATTCATTTGAATATTTGTCTCCCCAGGATAGCAAGCTCAGTGAGGGTAACTATGTGTCTGCTTCCAGTGGTGAGTGGTCACATATCACATCCTCCAGCCACTTGTATTGAGTAAAATTATAAATGCTACACAATGCAATATTACTTACCATTATGAAAAACTGGACATTGACCAATTATCCAAATACTGGAAATGCTGTAAAAACTATGGTGCATCTCCTTGAAAATTGAAGGCCATTAAAATTACATTTAAGACAAAATGCCCATTGATAAAATATTGTACTAAATGGGCAGGCCAAACAGACATATGAAAAAATGCTCAACATCACTTGACATCAGGGAAATACAAATCAAAACCACAATGAGATACCACCTCACACCAGTCAGAATGGCTAAAATTAACAAGTCGGGAAACAACAGATGTTGGCGAGGATGCGGAGAAAGGGGAACCCTCCTACACTTGGTGGAAATGCAAGCTGGTGCAACCACTCTGGAAAACAGTATGGAGATTCTTCAAAAAGCTGAAAATAGAGCTACCTATGACCTAGTAATTATGCTACTTGGTATTTACCCCAAAGATACAAATGTAGTGATCCAAAGGGGCACGTGCACCCCAATGTTTATAACAGCAATGCCCACCATAGCCAATCTATGGAAAAAGCCCAGATGTCCATCGACAGAGGAATAGATAAAGAAGATGTGAGATTATATATATATATATATATATATATATATATATATATATAGCAGCCATCAAAAAATGAAACCTTGCCAATTGCAATGACATAGCTGGAACTAGAGGGTATTATGCTAAGTGAAAAAAGTCAATCAGAGAAAGACAATTATATCATCTCACGATATGAGGGACTTGAGAAACAAGACAGAGGATCATAGGGGAAGGGAGGGGAAAAAGAAATAAGATGAAACCATAGAGAGAGACAAACCATAAGAGACTCTTAATCTCAGAAAACAAACTGAGGGTTGCTGGAGGGGAGGGGGGTTGGAGGGCTGGGGTGGCTGGGTGATGGACATTGGGGAGGGTACGTGCTATGGTGAGTGCTGTGAACTGTGAAAGACTGATGATTCACAGACCTGTACCCCTGAAAAAAATAATACATTATATGTTAATAAAAATAAATAAATGGGCAGGCCATGTGTTTATAACTGTAAAGCTGGAAGAATATGCATTGAAATGTTGAGTGGTCATACTTGTTTGCTGTGATAAAGGTTACTTCTTTTCTCTGACTCCCTGTGCTTTCCAACTATACTTTGATGAAAAATTTGCATTGTTTAGATAGGGAAAGAATAAGCGTTTACAAATAAAAATAGCAATTCATGTCTTTTTCCTATTTACTCTGTAAATACTGCATAGCACAAACAGATTAAAGAAATGGTCTCTATAATTAAAATGCAACATTGTTACTATATGTGAATGTTTAAGACACAAATGGGTAATTTGCTACATTAACTAAGAAGAATTTAACTTATGGTGTAATTTTGTGCATGTTACAAAAATAAAATATGAAATTTTTGTTCGTTGTAATGAAGGGACTGATTATATACATATAGGAAAAACAATGGTCACACAAATACTAATTTACAAAATGAATGTGAGATATTCATGTGAAGCTTTAAGAATGGAATATGTAGGTGGGTTAACAGCAGACTGAGGTCTATGCTGTAGTTTTATTTCAATATAATCTTGATCTCTCATTGAATCCAGGGAAAATCCAGAGGATTTATTTATAATTTATGTTTTTAAGATACAGAACATATACATTTTATGGAATATTTTCTGCAGAGTTTCTGTAAAGCAGATTTCTATTTTTGAACTTCCGAGGTCACATGTGAATTTTGTAGGAATGTAAAATATGCTCCTCTAGAAAGAATTTTGACCCTAAGACATTATGATATTTTAAAATCAACTTCCAAAACAATCTTCTTGGAAGAAAAAAAAATAGGATTTTCTTCTAGTTACCAGCTGAAAATACTATTGCAAAATACAAGGTTCTTTAATATTTAATATAGTAACTTTTGAGAATTGGAAGCCCCCAAATCTGATGATTTAAGTAGATCTCATCTTATGAAAAGAAAAAAAAAACTGCTTTGTATTAGTCTCCCTTTCCTTCATGGATTTCTCTGAAAACTAGTTTTTGCAATGGGGATGCATTTTTACAAATTGAAGGGGAAGTTGCAATATTTTCTGAAAAAATAGCGAGGAAGATCATTCAAAATATGAAAATTAATGATGTGCCTGGTATCAACATACAGTTACCTGTCTTGTATGGCTTCTCCCCATCTAGGAAATAAATCCCTAGAATAATACATCAACTTTGCCCCATTTTTGCCTTGTTCCCAGAGCACCTGCAGCCATGAGAGCAAGCTAATTTTCAGTATGGCAGAGCAGAAAGACCAAAGAAAGCTGGGTCCCTGCGGGGCGTGGAGCTGCATATTGGCCTTGGGTCCAGGACACACATACTGTGTTCACGTGAGAGGGAAAAAACGCTCACCTATTTCATCAGTAATGAAGAATTTGGTAGGAGGAAATACACTGAATCTAAAATGTGGCAATTTGCATAGGGGAGGAGGGAGCGTTTTGTTACTCATTATGTAATTGACTGGAAGCAAATGAATTGGAAGCTTGCCAAATTTTGAGAAAAATCTGCTACCACATAAAATTTAAGTCTGAACTTTAATAGCCTGTGAAATCTGTCGTCCCCGGAGTCGGTGGGCTAAAGGACACGGGCTGGAAAGCTGCACAGCCCCACGAAGGGCCACTTGCTCTGAGCCCTGCTCCAAGGGGCCGCCTGGAGGCGAGGTTGTGATTACTAGCCCACGGAGGAGAACCTCGGGCTTTGGGAGGGGCTCATTCTGAGTGCTGGGCCATCTCTTGGGCAGGATTTGCTCATTTGTAGGGACCAGTGATGCCAGGTGTGTTCCCTACCCAAAGTGCCAGTTTTCTTGCCCTTCTCCTGCTCCTTCTCCGCTGTGGTACCTTGGATGCATGGAGGGAAGATGACTTGTCTTTGGGTTTGTTTATCACACAGCTGCAAGGAGCAGCATCCGAACTTAAGTCTCCATGATATGGTGAGTATTCAAGCGATCATCTTCCCATTAAACACAGCACAGCGGAAACGTCCTAGCAGCTCTTCAAAGTGGTTTTTCAGGAAATGAACAGTAAGGTTCACTTTACGTTTGAAGTGAAATATTTAACTACCTTTTTGGAAAAGATGTGGAAATAGTAGTAAAATACCCAGGCCTGTTCCTTGGCGTGCTAATTAAGTCATCTTAGTATCAGCTGCAGCATGGTAGGGGCAGCAAGAGCCATATGCTGAGAGTCAGCCTTGTACCTGGGCCTTTAAGCATCACTTAGGTTGATCCCATAGATGTCCTCACCCCCACTGGAGATAAGATAGGAAGTGAGTTACTCTGTATAAGATATTTCTGCTATTATGGGACTTAAGGGAAATCCAGCTCCTATCTCCTTGGCTCAGAACCCTCTTCCGTACTGTGCACATAACTACAATATCTTTTCTCTTCCTAAATATAACAACGTGAGAGCCATCAATCTTAGCTGATCTAAATGTGCTTCGAAGTGTCTAGAATAGGGAAAAGTGTTTCATTTTCTCCAGCTATAATGGCACCAAATCTCCACCATATCTTGTTGAATGTTGAATCTCAGCTGGACCGGAATCACCTTATTTTTCTGATTATTCACCGTGTTAGACATTTTATAAAATACAGAGTGCACAAAGGCTGTGCCTTTTTATGAGCTTATATTGTTTTGGAAAGAACGCAAACCTAGCTCATTAACTCCTAATGGCTGCTTTAAAACACAGCTCTCCCCCTAATTGTCCAGCAATAGGTAGTTTGTTACATGAATTATGTATATTTTACAGTATGTAGCCATTAAAAAGTACATTTCATGAGAATACTCAGTAGCATTAAAATTCACTTATGATCATCTGGAAGATGAAACATTGAAGTCATTATAAATAGGTGTACAATTTTCATCTTTTTATTTAAAAGCATGTAGGTGGATAAGCGACAGAAAGAGGCGACTTTCTCGGGATGGTAGGATTTATGGGATTTCTAATTTTTCTCCCTTCAGCTTGATTTATTTTCTAAAATTTCTACTAAGAATGTATATTTCCAATGAGAAAATGCTATTTATTTATTATGATTGCTTTTTGTTTCGGAAAAGTAATATATGCTCTTTAAAAATGTAAAATGATAAGGAAAATACTAAGAAAGAAAAAAAAATCTAAAACCACAAGATCACCTGGAGAAAAACTTAGTCACATTTTGATGACCAAATCTAGATTCCCAAAGAATATTCTCACTAACCTCTTTTTTTTTTAATTAATTTATTTATTTTTATTTGCTTATTTACAGCATAACAGTGTTCATTGTTCTGGCATCACACCCAGTGCTCCATGCAGTACGTGCCCTCCCCATTACCCACCACCTGGTTCCTCAACCTCCCACCACACCCCACCCCCTCCCGCTGCCCCTTCATAACCCTCTGGTTGTTTTTCAGAGTCCACAGTCTCTCATGGTTCATCTCCCCTTCCAGTTTCCCTCAACTCCCTCTCCTCTCCATCTCCCCATGTCCTCCATGTTATTTGTTATGCTCCACAAATAATCTCACTAACCTCTTATAAGTGAGGTTGTATCATGGTTTCTCTTCCTTAGCTCTTTTCATCTAATAACAAACTGAGGAATGCTGCATTTGTCAATAAAATAATGACATCACCAACTTTATTAGAACGTAGGCATATTATATGAATGCATCTCAGTTTTCTTCACTAATTATTAATAGAAATTTATTTATTCTCACTTATAAGCAATACTTACCAAATGTTTTATCTATACATTTAAAAATTATATTGCATGGCCATCAAAAGAAATGAAATCTTGCCATTTGCGACGACGTGGATGGAACTAGAGGGTATCATGCTTAGTGAATTAAGTCAGTCGGAGAAAGACAACTATCATATGATCTCCCTGATATGAGGACATGGAGATGCAACATGGGGGGGTTAGGGGGATAGGAGAAGAATAAATGAAACAAGATGGGATTGGGAGGGAGACAAACCATAAATGACTCTTAATCTCACAAAACAAACTGGGGGTTGCTGGGGGGAGGTGGGGTTGAGAGAGGGGGAGGGGGTTATGGACATTGGGGAGGGTATGTGCTATCGTGAGTGCTGTGAAGTGTGTAAACCTGGTGATTCACAGACCTGTACCCCTGGGGATAAAAATACATTATATGTTTATTAAAAAAAAATTTGGAAGGGGAGGCGAACCATAAGAGACTATGAAAAACAACCTGAGGGTTTTGAAGGGTCAGGGGTGGGAGGTTGGGGGAACAGGTGGTGGGTAATGGGGAGGGCACGTATTGCATGGAGCACTGAGTGTTGTGCAAAAACAATAATACTGTTACGATGAAACAATAAATAAATTTAAAAAATAAAAAAATAAATAAAAATTATATCGCATACCTTACATTTAGAATTGTAAAATTGTATGAAAAAAGGGTGCATATTATATTTTAACACGAAGTTGTGAAAATCCCCACTTCCCTATACTCTGTGGCCATTGCTGTTGGTATGTGGAGACCCATCAGTTTGGTATACTAAGATTGTGTCTCTTCTATCTTTTTTTTTAATATTTTATTTATTTGACAGAGAGAAATCACAACTAGGCAGAGAGGCAGGCAGAGAGAGAGAGAGAGGAGGAAGCAGGCTCCCTGCGGAGCAGAGAGCCTGATGCGGGGCTCGATCCCAGGACCCTGGGATCATGACCTGAGCCGAAGGCAGAGGCTTTAACCCACTGAGCCACCCAGGTGCCCCTGTCTCTTCTATCTTAAATACATATTTATATATTGAACTCATATATATTTTATATATTTTACATATCATAATATATATATATCTAGATGTAGATATAGATATTAGAGGGGGAGAGAGCGGGTTGGGGAGGAGGCAGAGTGAGTAGGAGAGAGAGAATCTTTTTCTTTGAAGATTTATTTGAGAGAGAGAGCGAGCATGGGGGGAGGGGCAGAGGGAGAGGGAGAAGCAGCGTCCACACTGAGCACAGAGTACCACGGCCATGCAGCTTGATGTCTTGACCCAGAGATTATGACCTGAGCTCAAGTTAAGAGTCAGATGCTTTAACTGACTGAGCCACCCAGGCACCCCATTCATATATACAGTTTCAAATTTTTAGAAAAATTTTGAAAACTTTCTTACACGTCCCTTAGTTGCTTGTCCACTACTTGGCTGAGGAAAATGGGGTCTCTCGGTTGAAAGCCATACCAAGAGCCATGTGAGAGGGATGGCAATTTCGTGGAAAGAACACAGTGTTGCCATCGAAAGAAAGAAGAATGAGTGTTGAGTGAACAAAGATACACATTTTCACTGAAATTTCTCTCTGCTTCTCCAGTTCAAAGGAGGACTATGTGGTACGTGGAGGGAAATGGGCACGGCAACATACACTCTGCTTGAGACCAAGTCCCCAGGGGCCCTGTGCACTCAGCGGGTGAGAAGAGCTGCTCTGAAGGCGTGTCAAGCCATCTGACTCTAAAGCATGGGCATGTGGCACGTGGCTGTGGGCTGTGGGCCGTGTGAGCCACCGTCTGCAGAAGCATTCATTGGCCCCATGTGTGCCCTCCTCCCTCTCTCATGCTATTCGTGCTGAGCTTCCCGAGGGGGTCCACTCAGACCCTCTCTAACTGCCTTGGGCTGACCAAAACAAAACCCTCGCTCCTAGTCTGCACTTGTCCACAGGTAAGGGCCGTTCTCAGGGTGTGGAGGGCCCTGCAGCCTGCCCATGTCCCTTCACGGAGGCCTCCCTGACGACACGGTGGGCATTCCTATTCCACAGCTGCCTGGCCGGCTAAGTAGGACAAGCTCCGTCTCAGGGGTGGTTTGGCTCTGGAACCGTAGACTCGCCTTGACCACCTGTGCATGCCCGTCGCACCTTCACGTCCGGATCTCCATTCTCAGAGTGGAGAGCTAAGTGGATATCTAATTGCATGTTTTCTCTCCTTTAACAGAGGCCATATTGTGGCTCTGAGCCCCCTGAGATGTTTTTCTTAAACGTGCATGTGAGATTTAAAACGACAGCTTTTCCCCAAACAAGCCTCAGAGATGCTTGGAAGCTCTTCTCCCTGTGGAGCCCACCCTTCAACCTGTGTGTGGAAACAGGGAGGCCAGGTAAGAGCAGACCGAAAACCCAGGGCCTCTGACTTGTGGGCTGCATCTTGGGTCTGGGCTGCCATAAAAATGAAGTGGAATTCTTCATGAATATCTGCTTTTACCTAACTTGTTTGGATAAATAAGGCAAACTTTTGAGGTAAGCTTTCTACCCATTCCTCGGTGTCCCAGTTGTTCTGTTCTTGTGGTTAAATGTACATCACGTTCTAGAGCAGGTGATATCCCCTGATACAGTGATATCCCCTGATTTTTCTTACTTTGGATTTAATTTGATTTTCTTTTCCTAGTTTCATAAGGTAGTTTCATGATTGATTTTAGATTTTTCTTCTTTTCAAACACATACATTCAATGCTATAAATTTCCCTCAACCCACTGCTTTCGCTGCATCTGACAAATCTTGATATTGTCTTTTTTGTTTCATTTGGTTCCAAGTATTTGTATCTTCTCTTGAGATTTCCTTCTTGACATGCGTTATTCAGAATTCTGTTGCTTCACATCCACATACTTTGGGCTCTTCTAGCTATCTTCCTGTCACTGACTTCTCATTTGATTTTACTGTGGTCTGGGAGCAGATGGGATGTGACTTGTATTCTGTTAAATTTACTAAGGTGTGCTTTATGGCCCCGAATGTGGTCTGTGTAGTTGAATGTTCTGTGTCGTTTGGGAAATGTGTTTACCCTACTGCTGTTGGATGCAGGAGTCTAGAGACGTCCATTGTCACCAGCGGATTGGCGGTGCTGCTGCCTGCCTCCTTCCCAACGTTGTGCTGGCTGGTTGTCCACTTCACAGAGAGGTGACCAAGTGTAAAAGCACACAGTGGTGGCTACAGCTTTCCTCCTTGCAATTTCATCAGTTTCCTCGAGTAGTTTGATGCCCTGTTCTCAGTTGCATTTAAGCGTTGTTACGCCTTCTTAAAGAACTGACACGACATGCACATCCTCCCTTTTTTTAAGATTTAATTTTATTTTTTCAGTGTTCCAAGATTCATTATTTATGCACTGCACCCAGTGCTCCATGCAAGTCGTGCCCTCCTTAACACACACCACCAGGAAAGCCCTTCCTTATCCCTGATTAACTCTCCCTACTTGGAAGCCGGCTTGGTCTGAAAGTCATACAGCGAGTACTGCTTTCCTTCGGCTCGTGCTAGCCTGGCATAGCTTTCTCCATTCAATTACGTTTGATCTTTGTGTCTTTTATTTAAAGTAGGCTTCTTGCAGACAACAGACAGCTGTATCTTGTCTCTCATCCGCCCTGACAATCTAGACCATTGGCATTCAAGGCAAGTAATTAATATTTACTGTATTTATTACTGTTTTTTTTGTTCTTTGTTCGCTATTTTTGTCTTCTACTTTTTTACTATCTTTCATGGTTTTTACTTAGAATTTTATATGATTCTTTTTTAACATATCAATTAACTTATTTTTAACTTATTATTATTATTTTTTTTACTGGTTGCTCTAGAATTTGTAGTATATATTCATATCTAATCCAAAGTCACTTTTTTTTAAAACGACTTTTTTAAAAGATTTTTTTTTATTTATTCATTTGACAAGATTACAAATAGGCAGAGAGGCAGGCGGGGGCGGGGAGTGGACTCCCCGCTGAGCAGAGGGCCCGATGCGGGGCTCGATCCCAGGACCCTGAGATCATGACCTGAGCCGAAGACAGAGGCTTAACCCACTGAGCCACCCAGGCGCCCCTCCAAAGCCACTTTTAAATAGCTTGAACCACTTCATGGGTAATGTGAACATTCCGTAGTGACACAATAATCTTGGTCCTTCTCTCCTGCGCTATGTCCTTGCTGCCACTCATTTCGCATACATGTCAGCATGCATGAGCACATATATGCACTTTCACACACACAAGACATGAAAGCATTTGTAATCAAATACACTGTAGCTTTTATTGTTTTGAACTCGTTACTTGTTAGATCATGTAAGAATAAAAAATGAAAGTTTTATTCACTTTACATTCACTTAATCCTTTTTTGATGTCCTTCCTTTATGTAGATCTGAATTTCAGACCTAATTCTTTTCCTTCTCTCTAGAGAACTTCTCAACATTTTTTGCAAGGCAGAGCTACTGGCAACAAATTCCCTTGGGCTCGTCTGAGAAAGCTTTTATTTCTCTTTCACTTTTGAAGGATAATTTTGCATGCAAAAGAATCCTAGGTTGGTGATTTTTTTCTCTCAATACTTAAAATAGTTCAGTCCACTGTCTTCTTGCTTGTGTGGCTTCTGAGGAGAAGTTGAATATAATTCTTATCTTTGGTCCTCTATAGGTAAAGTTTTTTTTTTTTTCCCCTTCCAGCTTCTTTCAGGATTTCACTTTTTTTCTGTACTTTGAAAATGATGTACCTAGGTGTAGTTTTGTTTTGTTTGCATTTAACCTGCTTGACATTCTCTTTGCTTTTTGGATCTGTGGTTTGTGTCTGATATTAATTTGGAGGAAGCTCTAAGTCACCTCTGTTCCAACTATTTCTTCTGTTGCTTTCTCTCTCCATTTCCATTACACACATGTCTACCTTGTGTAGTTGTCTCACAAACCTTAGAAATATTTTTCTGTTTTAGTTGGCCTTTGTTCTCTCTGCTTGTCAATAATGGAAGTTTCTAATGAGAAATGCTCAAGCTCAGAGATGCTTTCCTGAGTGCTCTCCAGTCTACTGACTATGCCATCAAAGGCGTTCTTCATTTCTGTTACTGTGTGTTTTGTCTCTAGCATTTCTTTTTGTTCTTTCCTAGAACTTCCATCTCTCTTCTCACATTGCCTATCTGCTTGTTCCCACTGTCTACTTCATTGATCACAGCTCTGAGCATATATTCATCAAGGTTATTCTAAATTCCTGGTCTGATGATTCCAACATCCTTTCCATGTCTGCTTCTGATGTCCTGTCTCTTCCAGTTGTATTTTTTGTTAGTATACTTGTTTTTTTTTTTTTTTTTTGTAGCCAAATATAATTTTCTGGTAAAGATTCTGCTCTAAACAGTCCTTTAATAATGTGGTGGCAAGATATGAGGATGGGTTCTATGGTCCTGTGATCAGGTCTCAGTCTCCCAGAGAGACTGTGCCTTTGGGCTATGAGATTTACAAGTGCTTCTCAGTGTTTTCTTTCCATGCAGGTGGAACAAGGTGGATAAAAGGGGCTGGAATGGGGTATTTCAATTTCTCAGGTCAGTTAGGCCTTTTTTTTTAAAGATTTATTTATTTATTTGACAGACAGAGATCACAAGTAGGCAGAGAGGCAGGCAGAGAGAGGGGGAGGAAGCAGGCTCCCCACTGAGCAGAGAGCTCGATGCGGGGCTCGATCCCAGGACCCTGGGATCATGACCTGAGTGGAAGGCAGAGGCTTAACCCACTGAATCACCCAGGCGGCCCTCAGTTAGGCTTTGACCAGACTCTGTCACTTTAGGTTCCGGTTAGCTGGTTTCCCCTGAGGGCAGGCTTTTTAAAGAAGAACAGAGGGCTGTGGGGTATTTTAGAATGGTTCTTTCCCCCTTTCCTGCCAGAAGCACAAGAGGTTTTCCTTATGAATTTCCTGTGAACACCTAGGTGAACTCCTAGGGGTAAATTTTACAAAATTATTGGGCCCACCATGATTGTGTGGTCTTGAAGTTTTTAACTCTCAGAATGGTCCACATTGATGTTCTAGCAATTTTGCTATTTCACTTTTCCACCCTGTACTGTTCCTGTGGTGGTTCCTGCTGGTGGCCAGCTCTGGGAAGCCACAACTCTCCGTATTCATGTCCATCTCTCCAGTCTTAAGGGCAGCAGTTTGCTGTGTGTCCACCCCTTCTCTTATGGGTCTGAGAGGAGTTGTTGATTTCTGGTCTTTTCAAATATTTGACTTGTTGTTAGGATGGAGTGGTGACTCCTAAGATCCTCACATATAGAAACTGACATATTGTAAGAAATTAAGCAAAAGATAGATGTAATGATCTTTGGACTAAATCATGATTAGCAGAGCAGAGACTGTTTTGTGGAGGCTGAATGAAATTGCTCTTGTGTTGACGTGGTTCTGGAGATGTGGGGTGAATGCACAGCACCACTTCTTAAAATTGGTCTAGCACAGAGGTGGACCTCATGTGGTGCGATGAGAGGTCAATCAAAATTTGTTAGTTTAGGGGCACCGGGGGGTGGCTTAGTCGGTTAAGCGTCTGCCTTTAGCTCAGGTTATGATCTCAGAGTCCTGGGATCGAGCCCCACATGGGGCTCCCTGCTTGGTGCTTGGTGCAGAGCCTGCTTCCCCCACCCACCCCCCGCTGCTTCCCCTGCTTGTGCTTGCTCTCTCTCTCTCTGTCAAATGAATAAATAAAATCTTAAAAAAATTGGTTAGTTTAATTTGTCTCTTTTAACTGCTTGAGAAGAAAAAGTTCTCCACATTAGAGTTTACTTTTTAAGTTTGTGATAATTGAGGCAGAGTATTGTAATTTGCTAATATCACACAGCTAGTAAAGACCACATTTTCTGACTTTTAACTGTATTACACTATTTTTTATGTCTCCTGATATCTTTGATTTTAAGGACTGTGATGGCATAGATAATGTTTTTATGTATTTTTTCTTTGTGTTCTCCTTGTCACTTAACACAGTCCAGGATATATTGAGTGGATTTGGTAATATGTTTGCTGGATTAATGAATAAATAAGAATTAAATTTCCTTCAGTTTGGGACCCCAAACAACAAGCTTTATAGTAGGGATAACTAAAAGGAGTTTAAGTGTGATTAATGAAGATTTCTTATCTCAGAGGGTAAATTTTATATGTGAAGAAGCTTTCATATGAAGTTTGAAAATATTTTGGAATGTATTAAGGAAATTGTAGGGGTATGAATCAGCCTGAACCACTGTGAAAGATCCTATTGTGTGTGTACAATTCTATGTTTGTCTTGATACTGAAGAATGATGCCAAAGGTAGAATAATTCTGAAAAAAGTGGTCACTGATTGTGGGACAAAGCCAGAGTTCATGCTATTAATTCTAAAAATCACGTATGGATTCAAATATACTTTCCTCAGTAAAAAGATTGTGGTCTACTTCATTTCCCTGAAGAAAAGGATAAAAACAGATAGATCATAAATTTCTGGAGACAAAATGATTTTGCAGACTAAGGGGAATTGGCTTTTACATGGCAGAAGATGGAGTATGTGTTGATGGTCTCAGGTGGTTCCTGGCTCACATTGGCTTAACAAGCACAATTCCTTTCTTTCATTTAGTAGAATTTTGTCTCCCTTTGTCTGGCTCATGAATCTGAGACCATGCACTTGTGAATGTGCATGAAAACGTCTTTGCATAGTATTTCATGTACCTGTTTCCTTGTCTTGGGCTCTGTGTTCTTGGGGCGAAGCTCAATGTCTCAAGAGTGCCATATACAGATGCTTGAACATCTGTTCTTGCCACCAACCTCATGCCTTGTCTGATGTTCCCTGTCACCCCTTTGTAAAGGGGAGAATCTTACCCTCGGTCCTACAGAAACTGCAAACAGAAAGAGCAGGGATTGAGAGCTGTAATGGTGGCCATCTAGCATCTTCCCTGTGTTTGGCTCTTGCTCTTTTCTGGTCATGCCCGGGTCTGAGACCATGAGGTGTTCTAAAAATGTGGCCTCAGTTCTGAGAATTACTATATGCTTAGCTGCTATAACAAGAATATCATGGACTGACAGCTTAAATTGCAAACATCAATTTCTCATAGTTTCTGGAGGCTAGAAGTCTGAGATGGGGATGCCATTGAAGTTGGGTCCTGCTGAAAGCCCTTTACTGCTTTCTCACATGGCAGAAATCGGAGAGAGGGAGGAAGCAAGCTCTCTCTCATCTCTCATAATAAGAGCCCTAAACCCATCAGGAATGCTCCCTCCTCTGGACCTAATCTCCTCCCAAAGACCCCAGTTCCAAGTGCCATCACACTGGATCTTGGGGGTTCAATGTGTGCGTTTGAGGGTGTACAAACATTCAGTCTACAGCACTTGCCTTCTTTAATCCCCTTCAAGCCAACCCATCAAAACAATAATCACAAATACTGACTGAGTGTCTTGTATGTTTCAGGAACTATGTAGTAAGTGACTTACATACATTATTTTTTTTAAGATTTATTTATTTATTAATTTGACAGAGAGAGAGAGAGAGAGAGAGAGAGAGATCACAAGTAGGCAGAGAGGCAGAGAGAGAGAGGGGGAAGCAGGTATCCTGCTGAGCAGAGAGCCCGACATGGGGCTCAATCCCAGGATCCTGAGACCATGACCTGAGCCGAAGGCAGAGACTTAACCCACTGAGCCACTCAGATGCCCCAACATACATTATTTAGTCATGGAAATGGCTCTATAAATCAGTTTTTGCCATCATATAAGAGAAAAGGAAAGTGAATTTTTACCAAGGAAACAGATTTGGCTTTAAGCCTAATACTGTGGACCAAACACCTAATGAAGTCTACATAGACTATATCTGTGGTACCTGTGTGCTTTTTGTGGACTAGGGACCAGAGACGTAAGCAAATGTTTGGGAAGATTTACTCTTCAGACACTGAGCTGATTCTCATTCCAGGACTTTGTTGTGTAAGTACACAGGGAGCCTCCAGGACAGAGTAAACCAAAGCCTTCTCAAGGAATAAAGCTGATTGTAGGTCTGGTACCACGTTCTCAGTTTGGTTAAAAAAAGTCCACATGTCACTGTAATTTCTCACAAACACGCCTGTGTACGTTTCTCCCGAGCTGGAACGTGCCTGAGAAAACGGTCTCACCGTTGGGCAGGGGAGGAGGAGCTGCTCCGTACTGCTAACCACCGTCGTAGTCATGACCGGGCAGCGCAGTGGTGGCCTCACCTTCAGGAAGGCAGCAAAGGAGCCCTGGCTTTTCCGTCTTTAAGAATAAGGGTACGGCCTCACAATGGCTTTCATGTTTTCTTGAAGAAAACATAAACTAGGGGCGCCTGGGTGGCTCAGTGGGTTAGGCCACTGCCTTCGGCTCAGGTCATGATCTCGGGGTCCTGGGATCGAGTCCCACATTGGGCTCTCTGCTTGGCAGGGAGCCTGCTTCCCTCTCTCTTTCTCTCTGCCTGCCTCTCTGCCTACTTGTGATCTCTCTCACTGTCAAATAAATAAATAAAATCTTAAAAAAAAAAAAAAAGAAAACATAAACTATGATGACCGTTTTTACCTGACGTTAATGGCCACAAATGTGAAGTCAGCCTTTAATGTCACTTAGAAATACTACGAGGTTCTCGAGTTCATTCAGTGTGTCACTCTTCTGATCCAGAGGCTGTTTCAACCTTTCTGTCTCCTGAAACCTCTTACACCTCTTCGTCCATCTTCAGTCTTGGCAGATGATTTGCTCCTTAATTTACTGAGAAAATGGAAACACCGAGGAGAAAATGTGCGTGCTTTCCACCTTTGCTGTTTCTCGGCCCGGTCCATCTTCCTTCCAGCTGCTGAGCCAGCCCTCCCCTCACTGGCCCAGCCCCTCCCTTCATGTGGTGGAGTCTGTCTTTCCTAGCCTACTCAAGAATGGTGCTTCTGCAACGGAGTCTGTCCTCTACTCACTCTTCTTCCCTCTCTTTCCTGTATGACTCCTATTACGATCAACATGGCTGTAATTTTCCAGTTTGAACAAAACAGAAACCATAACAGACAAAGCAAACTCCCCATCCCATCCCCCTCTGGTGATTGCCCCATTTCTCTGCTCTCCTTTCCGCAATCTACTGGGAGAACCGTCTCCATAAGTAACTTCTCCATTGCTAAATTCAGTGGTCGATTCCCCTTATTCTGCTTGATCGATCAGCAGCATTGGGCACGACTGACATTATCTTGCCCTTGTGATTTTCACTCTGATTCCCAGACACACCAGATCCCTGGATTTCCAGTCCCCTCACTAGCAACTTTGGTGACTGACTTTACTGCCCCCGCTCAGCTTCTAGTTCTTGCTTATCCTCAACAGTGACACATGGTTCAATGCTTCATCCTCTTCTCCCCGACACTCATTTTCTTAGGGATTTACTTCTCATTTCCTTAAACGCCCTCTATTTGCTGATTCTTCTTACATTTGATCTCCAGGTTGTCCCTCTCCCCGGAGTTGAGATCTACATCCAGCTCCCACACAGCTATGCTTTCTTGATCACAGGCATCTCCAGACCAGTATGTTCAAAACATTTCATTATTACTATTATTTTTTTACCCCAGTGTCTTGTTTCTCAATAGCATTCCTATGTCAGTAAAAATAACAACAAACAAACAAATAAAACCCAAAATTCATTGCTTCTGGCTGTTTAAACCATACATCTTTTTGTGGAACTTGACAGTGTTCTTTCTTCAACCAGACCTCAATACATCAGCTCATCTAGTTGGCTCTTCTTTCAATGTATTACATATCCAGACCCTGACCGTCTCCTCGGGGCCTTCATGGCCGTCACCTTGATGGAAGTCACTACACCTGTGCCTGATCCCCTGCCCCCCAGGACCCCTCCACTCTCTACTCTGTAGAACAGTCAGAAACTTCAGTTACAGTTGACATCAGGACAGGTCAACCTTCTGCTCCAAACCCGGTAATAGTTTATACTGCCACTTAGAGTAAGGTGACGATATGGGAATGGTTTTAGAAGTACCATAGGAGACTATGGACTCTGAAAAACAACCTGAGGGTTTTGAAGGGACGGGGGTGGGAGGTTGAGGGAACAAGGTGGTGGGTAATAGGGAGGGCACGTATCGCATGGAGCACTGGGTGTTGTGCAAAAACAATGAATACTGTTACGCTGAATAAATAAATAAATTTAAATACTGAAAAAAAAAATAATGAAGGATGAAAAAAAAAAAAGTTCCTCCATGATCTATTTCAAATAAAGCCCTGCCCCTCACCTTCATCTGCGGCCTCCTCACTCTCTCCTGTAAAGAGTGATTCATGGAGTTCCCATTACAGGCGTGAGGAAGGATTGTACTGATCAGTCAGCTGTTCTGATACCAGATTATGTTTAAACTCAGAACATGGAACCCTTATTCTGTGACTTCATAGCTTATATATACAACTGAAAAATAATTTTAATTGAAAAATTAAAAATTGAAAATACTTTTAATTTTAATTGAAAACGACTTTAATTCTAGACCCGTCTTAATCCCCACCCAATAATCTAGGTTTTTCTTCAGGAATGTTGTTTCAGGGAGCATCGGTCTTGCTGGCCCTCTTCTCACAAGCCAGTGGGCTCGGAAACTAGTACTGCACTAATGTTTAAGGCTTTAGGCTCAAGATCCTGCAGTGTGCGGGAAACTCTGGTGTCCAAGTTCCAGGAGCAGGAGATTTAATCGTCTCATTGCAGGAGATCAGTACCACTATATTCATGTATGATGGGTTCCGAATTCTCAAGTTACGTGCCTTTTTCCAGTTTTCTCCTCTGTAGGCAACGTGAGGCCTGCTCTCTACTATTTGGATGGTAAGTTTGTTTTCCTGTACAAATTTTGAAAGTTTCCAAAGCTATGGCAAAATATTGCTCTTTTTTCTTCCAGAGATACTTTCAGAAAAAAAAAAAAAAAAACAAACCTAGACTTTAACTTGGTGTGGGATTGTGGCTTTTGTACTTACACCTGGCGGTCCATCTTGCTCTGACATTTTACTAATTATTATTGCTCTCCCACTCAACGGCCCATACTCCCAGTATTGTGAGGTATACTGGGTACCACGTCCTTTCTGGGATCCGTTCGTACCATCTTTGTGACAGAATACAAAGGTGTCTAACGCATCAGAAACCTGCCTTCCAGACAAAGTCGTCCTTACAACAGAGTTACCTGTATACCAAAACCAGTCCAGCTGGTTGTTCCAACAGCAGATGAGTTGTACAAAGGCCTTGCCATTCCTAACACGTCCTAATGCACGCTGGGCATTGCCACGAAGGGTAGTCATCTACTTCCTTAATGAAGTTACCATGTGTGTCTCTTCAGACTCCTTTTACTCAATACACGTGACTAAATCTTTGCTTTGAAACTGGGAAGATGACAATAAGTCCAGACGTTCCAGGCTCGCACCTCATAACGAAGATTCCTTTCTCACAGTTGAAGTCATGACATTAGCCCCAAACTACACACAGGAGGTGACGAATGTGAAGCAAAAAATGACAACTTTTCTGAGAGGTCGTCGTTACATTGTCTTGGTCTTTCTGTTTTCAGCATGTGTAGAAATTGTTCAAGGAAAACAACCCTAAACTTTCCTCTGGCTGCCCCAAATTCGCGTGTGACAGAGTACTTTTAGAATGTTTCAGATAATGAACATAACAAGATTCAACAAGATTCAAAACTTTGTAGGGGACCACAGAACGGTGCTCTTTGGTTATGGATTCACATACATTGATATGTAGGGAAACTTAGGGATTTGTATAGATTGCTTTTCTAAGGACAACCTAGGGGCATAATTTTTATTATAATACAGTCATCCAAATAAAATTGAGCACTCGTATGTCCGTCTCAAAATCAGAGTTCAAGCACATTTGTTCGCCACTTGCTTTGCCAGAAGTTCTTGCTTCTGACAACAAGCTTCCTGGTCCCTTCAGATGTCAGTGATTGAAGAATATCACATCTAATACCTCACCACCTCATGCAGATGAGCTAAAATGATAGCTCGAACCTCTAAGTGTGCCCCAAAGCAAATTGTTGGTGGACAGTTGCTCAGCAAGTCCCACCATGCTCAGAATACCACCGAAAGCTCAGTATCGGAATTCTTTCTTGATGCTAATAAGGGATGGATACCTCAAACGTGTCTGAACGATCCCCACCCAGGCTCGGATGAAGACATTCTTTTTAAAAATAAATGCCAGGCTTCATTCCATAACAGTTTTGATGTGGCTTAGCAGACAAAGAAGAAGATTCCATGGGTGCTGTTTTCTTTGCTCTCAAAGGTCACTTGCAAGAGAGAGCCCCAGCCGGGAACTGTAGGATTGAGACAGGTAGACTCACTGCAGTTAAGGTCCTAGAGCCTGAATTTCAACTTGACCGTGCAGTGTACATTTCTTAAGAAATAAGTAGAGTCTCTAAGTAAAGAATGAAGTAGTTTCCCACAGTGGTTCTCTATCTTTAATATCTTCAAACGAACAAACAGAATGACAATCCTCTTAAAAGGATTGTGGATGTGTAGGTCTAATGTTCAGAAACTAGGATTCTATGCCTTTGAAGTAGGCCCAGTTCCTCAGTGATCCGAATTTTCAACAAGTGTTCAAAACCACACTCTTAAAATGGCAGGACAAGAGTTTTGCTTGTTTTGGTTTGTTGCTGTTCTTGTTCTCAGGACTCTTATTGTTCTTCTTTGGGCCTAGTGTCATTTTTTGTGCAGTAAAGGACTGTCCTGATGAGCCTTACTTGTAGTTTCTACATGTGCAATGGGTTAGACCTCCCTATTACACGGTGTGAGATAGCCAAGCAAATGTTACACATAATGATGCCTTAAATGTCTTCCCATGGAAGCCTACGTGCACATATTTGATTACTTGCTCCGAAGCAGAAAACTTCATATGATTTATGGTCATAGTTCTGGCATCCTTTCTTGCATTAAGTGTTATCATTAAAACAAAAATTAGCAAAATTGAAAGGAAGAAAATTCGATCCCACTTTTAGCATTACCCCTGTTTCTTCAACAAGGAAATTTAACATTTAAAATATTTTCAACTAATTTTTCTTCTATATCTTGCTTGTTCATATCTTTTGCCCATTTTTCTAATGTTTGTAATTCACAAATATTTTAAAATATTATATGGTCAATTTTTCTTTTCCCCCATGAATTAATTCAGGTTTAGGAAATAGCTGTCCACCTATGAGTTAATTAAATATACACATACATTGCCCTTGAACATTTTCTGGCTTCATTTATTAAAATAACTTTTATGTGTTATTAGTTTCTAAATACCTATATTTGTTTAGTTTTCCTTTGGTTGATAATGAATGTATACAGCTCTGTTAAATTACATAAACCCACCACTTCACTTCCTAGAACAGTGATCTGGAAACTATGAATGTCAAAATACTGAGATGTTCCTTAAAAATGCATATTTCTTGTTCTGTCTCAGAACTATGGAATTCAGAATTCCATAAAGTGAAGTGACTTACATAAAGTCACTTACGTAAAAATAAGTGACTTTTAAGGGCACTAAACATGTCAGCATGTCCATGTAGGGGCAGTGAGTGAGTAGTATGGCTCGATCGGCAAAGCTCCCTGGGTGAGGTGAACTTTTGCCACAAAGAACCAGTGACCCACAAGAAAATGCACGACTACATGGCTCTTTAAAGCACAGGCCTTACCTTTCTAACATTTAGGGATTTGCTTAGACTAGTGTTGATTTCAGTTAATTTTAATATCACGTTTTACCCCTTGGTTCTTATAATATTTAGGTGGTTGTTTCTGTCATTACGTTGATCTAATCATACTGGCCTCCTGGAGTAATAAAAAGTTTAATATTCCTTAGACCAGAGTAACCATTATTCTGGGCGCTAATCAAGAATGTCATTGTTGAAGTGACAGTAAGTTTAAATAGGCTATAAGGCATTCCATATGCTCCCAGTGCTTTAATTAACTTGGTTTCTGTTGTCTGGGAGATGTGCATTGATTTAATTCTATGAACATATAATTAATTTGACTTTTTCAAGCACATAATGATAAAAAACTGAAAAAAAAATTGATGTACTGGCTTTTCACTTCTTTCTAATCATACATTCACAACCTTGGTTCAAGACCCAATTAGCTGATGCCCAGATTACAGCCGCAGGCTCTGACCTGGCTTTTCACAATTTTTCACAAGTCACCAATACTTCCAGAATAATGTCTCCATCTAATTATGCCACTGTCTGAAATCCTTCACTGATAGCTGTAGCATTCAGACTGTAGTCCCAAGTCCCTACCATGACATAAAAGATTCTCCACAACCTGATTACTTTTGCAGGATCATTTTTTAATGTCTTTTTTTTTTTTTTACAATTTCAAGATTCTATACCATTTGCATGTCTCTCAATAGTCTATTTTTTCTTTCATATTCAGAGTTTTGCAAATGTTACCCCCATTTCTTGGAATTCTCTAGTTTGCAAACCCACAGGCATAAGCCTAGCCCCCAAATTCATATATCTCCTTATCTGGCTAACTACTAATTAAACTTCAGGATTTATCTCAGATGTCACTTCCTCCAGGAAGACATCTTTGGTGGCCAGGTTCATTCCTTGTGGTTACCACAGTAACTTGCTCACCCTTTGTAATGCTAATATGCTTCCTTCAAAAATTTTAAGCTCCTTTAGGCCTAGTTGAATTCCTATTTATTTTAGAAATTTTAAGAATTCAAAACCTGTCCCATAATTGGCACTCCAAAAAAAGATGTTTATTCTATTTTATTTTAGGGTTGTTTCAAGAAAGATTTTTAAAATAAATGTATTATTTCATACATAAATTCATTAAACATGTAATACTTATTGAGAAAATACATCTTCTTTACATAAATGGATTTATTACAGAAGTTTCATAAGCATACATATTTGCTTGAAGATTATGATGCAATTTATTAAAAGTTACCTACTTTTCCCTCAGTGCAAAATCAAATAATGGGAGAAACAGACTTTTCTGCCTGTTACACAGTGACTTTTATTTATTTACCTAATCTTCCTGCCTTGGTTAGATAAAATACACAGAGTAGTTATTTTGAAATACTGGAGTACAGAGCAGGAAGACTGGGCACAAGTGACTGAATGTCGGAGAGAAATCCTATAGAAATTGCCCACATTTTCTATTGTTTTTTTTTTTTCCCCTTGTTAGGGTTATAGACAATTTACCTTATGTGGAATAGAAACAAACGAAGACCGTCATCCAGGAGTTGGCAGAAGTCTTGCTCAGCTGGGAGAGAGCTCTATTCTGGGTCTGTCTCAGACAGAAGGAAGGTTGAGGTGGAGGGTCGAGAAAGAGCTAAGTGAAGCTCATTGTGATCTACAAGGATCGATGACTTCAAATCTCACTATGTGCACAGTGAAACTCACTTAAAAAATAACAATAAAAAACCTCAACATCTTGGGGCATAAAATGATAAACAAAGATATTTATGGTTTCTTGGTGCTAAGAAGTAAAGCTTGGATTTCAAGGGTTGTTATAATAAGGGCCTCAACATATGTTGCAGTCAACCAGCCAACGCCCAGGAAGGCCTACATTCCAGGGAGAAAGCAATAGCATAAGGGTTAGAGCTCCATAGAAAAAGCCCAGTCAGGGGGAGGGGTCAAGATGGCGGAGAAGTAGCAGCCTGAGACTACATCAGGTAGCCGGAGATCAGCTTGATAGCTTATCTAAACATTGCAAACACCTACAAATCCAACGGGAGAGCGAAGAGAAGAAGAACAGCAACTCTAGAAACAGAAAATCAACCACTTTCTGAAAGGTAGGACTGGCGGAGAAGTGAATCTAAAACGACAGGAAGATAGACCGCGGGGGGAGGGGCCGGCTCCCGGCAAGCGGCGGAGCAACGGAACACAAAATCAGGACTTTTAAAAGTCTGTTCCACTGAGGGACATTGCTCCAGAGGCTAAACCAGGGTGAAGCCCACGCGGGGTCAGCGTGGCCCCAGGCCCCGCAGGGTCACAGAAGGATCGGGGGTGTTGGAGTGTCAGAGAGATCGCAGGTATTAGAACGGAGAAGCCGGCTGCAGAGACAGAGCCAAGGACTGAACTCTCAGCTCCGGGTTACCTTGAACTGGTCGCGGGCTGGGTGAGCTCGGAGCGTGGCTGGAGGCTGGGGATACGGGAGTGATTGGGTGCTGTCCTCTGGGGGCGCACTGAGGAGTTGGGCCCCAGGCTCTTGGCTCCTCCGGGCCGGAGACTGGGAGGCCGCCATTTTCATTCCCGTCCTCCGAAACTCTACGGAAAGCGTTCAGGGAACAGAAGCTCCCAAAAGCGAACCCGAGCCGATTACTTAGTCCGGCCCCAGGTAAGGGCGGTGCAATCCCGCCTCAGGCAAAGACACTTGAGAGTCACTACAACAGGCCCCTCCCCCAGAAGATCAACAAAATATCCAGCCAGGACGAAGTTCATCTATCAAGGAAAGTAGGTTCAACTCCTAAGACAGCAGAGCAATTCCAGAGGAGGAGAAAGCAAAGCACGGAACTCATGGCTTTCTCCCCATGATTCTTTAGTCTTGCGGCTACTTCAATTTTTTTTTTTCTTTTTTCAATTTTTTTTCTTTTTTCTTTTTTCTTCTTCTGCTAAATTTTTTAAAACTTTTACCCTTTTCTTTTTTAACGTGTTTTGACTAGTTCATCTAAATATATATATATATTTTTCTTTCTTTCTTTTTTATATTTTTTTATTTGCTTTATTTTTTAAATTTTTTTCTTTTTTTTTCTTTTTTTTTCAGAACCTGTTTTTATCCCCTTTCTTCCCCCCACAATTTGGGGTCTCTTCTGATTTGGTTACAGCACATTTTTCTGGGGTCTTTGCCACCTTTTAGTATTTTATTTGATCCTTCATATCCTCTTATCTGGACAAAATGACAAGGCAGAAAAAATCACCACAAACAAAAGAACAAGAGGCAGTACCGAAGGCTAGGGACTTAATCAACACAGACATTGGTAATATACCAGATCAAGAGTTCAGAATGATGATTCTGAACGTTCTAGCCGGGCTCGAAAAAGGCATGGAAGATATTAGAGAAACCCTCTCTGGAGATATAAAAGCCCTTTCTGGAGAAATTAAAGAACTAAAATCTAACCAAGTTGAAATCAAAAAAGCTATTAATGAGGTGCAATCAAAAATGGAGGCTCTCACTGCTAGGATCAATGAGGCAGAAGAAAGAATTAGTGATATAGAAGACCAAATGACAGAGAATAAAGAAGCTGAGCAAAAGAGGGACAAACAGCTACTGGACTACAAGGGGAGAATTCGAGAGATAAGTGACACCATTAGACGAAACAACATTAGAATAATTGGGATGCCAGAAGAAGAAGAAAGAGAGAGGGGAGCAGAAGGTCTATTGGAGAGAATTATTGGAGAGAATTTCCCTAATATGGCAAAGGGAACAAGCATCAAAATCCAGGAGATGCAGAGAACCCCCCTCAAAGTCAACAAGAATAGGTCCACACCCCGTCACCTAATAGTAAAATTTAAAAGTCTTAGTGACAAAGAAAAAATCCTGAAAGCAGCCCGGGAAAAGAAGTCTGTAATATACAATGGTAAAAATATTAGATGGGCAGCATACTTATCCACAGAGACCTGGCAGGCAAGAAAGAGCTGGCATGATATATTCAGAGCACTCAACGAGAAAAACATGCAGCCAAGAATACTCTATCCAGCTAGGCTATCATTGAAAATAGAAGGAGAGATCAAAAGCTTCCAGGACAAACAAAAACTGAAAGAATTTGCAAACACCAAACCAGCTCTCCAGGAAATCTTGAAAGGGGTCCTCTAAGCAAAGAGAGAGCCTAAAAGTAGTAGATCAGAAAGGTACAGAGACAATATACAGTAACAGTCACCTTACAGGCTACTAATGGCACTAAATTCATATCTCTCAATAGTTACCCTGAATGTTAATGGGCTAAATGCCCCAATCAAAAGACACAGGGTATCAGAATGGATAAAAAAACAAAACCCATCAGTATGTTGCCTACAAGAAACTCATTTTAGACGCGAAGACACCTCCAGATTGAAAGTGAGGGGGTGGAAAACAATTTACCATGCTAATGGGCATCAGAAGAAAGCTGGGGTGGCAATCCTTATATCAGATCAATTAGATTTCAAGCCAAAGACTATAATAAGAGATGAGGAAGGACACTATATCCTACTCAAAGGGTCTGTCCAACAAGAAGATCTAACAATTTTAAATATCTATGCCCCTAACGTGGGAGCAGCCAACTATATCAACCAATTAATAACAAAATCAAAGAAATACATCAATAATAATACAATAATAGTAGGGGACTTGAACACTCCCCTCACTGAAATGGACAGATCATCCAAGCAAAAGATCAACAAGGAAATAAAGGCCTTAAATGACACACTGGACCAGATGGACATCACAGATATATTCAGAACATTTCATCCCAAAGCAACAGAATACACATTCTTCTCTAGTGCACATGGAACCTTCTCCAGAATAGATCACATCCTGGGTCACAAATCAGGTCTCAACCGGTATCAAAAGATTAGGATTATTCCCTGCATATTTTCAGACCACAATGCTCTGAAGCTAGAACTCAATCACAAGAGGAAAGCTGGAAAGAACCCAAATACATGGAGACTAAACAGCATCCTTCTAAAGAATGAATGGGTTAACCAGGAAATTAAAGAAGAATTGAAAAAATTCATGGAAACAAATGATAATGAAAACACAACGGTTCAAAATCTGTGGGACACAGCAAAGGCAGTCCTGAGAGGAAAATATATAGCGGTACAAGCCTTTCTCAAGAAACAAGAAAGGTCTCAAGTACACAACCTAACCCTACACGTAAAGGAGCTGGAGAAAGAACAAGAAAGAAACCCTAAACCCAGCAGGAGAAGAGAAATCATAAAGATTAGAGCAGAAATCAATGAAATAGAAACCAAAAAAACAATAGAAAAAATCAATGAAACTAGGAGCTGGTTCTTTGAAAGAATCAATAAGATTGATAAACCCCTGGCCAGACTCGTCAAAAAGAAAAGAGAAAGGACCCAAATAAATAAAATCATGAATGAAAGAGGAGAGATCACAACTAACACCAAAGAAATACAGACAGTTATAAGAACATACTATGAGCAACTCTACGCCAACAAATTTGATAATCTGGAAGAAATGGATGCATTCCTAGAGACATATAAACTACCACAACTGAACCAGGAAGAAATAGAAAACCTGAACAGGCCCATAACCAGTAAGGAGATTGAAACAGTCATCAAAAATCTCCAAACAAATAAAAGCCCAGGGCCAGACGGCTTCCCAGGGGAATTCTACCAAACATTTAAAGAAGAACTAATTCCTATTCTCCTGAAACTGTTCCAAAAAATAGAAATGGAAGGAAAACTTCCAAACTCATTTGATGAGGCCAGCATCACCTTGATCCCAAAAGCAGACAAGGATCCCACCAAAAAAGAGAACTACAGACCAATATCCTTGATGAACACAGACGCAAAAATTCTCGCCAAAATACTAGCCAATAGGATTCAACAGTACATTAAAAGGATTATTCACCACGATCAAGTGGGATTTATTCCAGGGCTGCAGGGTTGGTTCAACATCCGCAAATCAATCAATGTGATAGAACACATTAATAAAAGAAAGAACAAGAACCATATGATACTCTCAATAGATGCTGAAAAAGCATTTGATAAAGTACAGCATCCCTTCCTGATCAAAACTCTTCAAAGTGTGGGGATAGAGGGCACATACCTCAATATTATCAAAGCCATCTATGAAAAACCCACCGCAAATATCATTCTCAATGGAGAAAAACTGAAAGCTTTTCCGCTAAGGTCAGGAACATGGCAGGGATGTCCATTATCACCACTGCTATTCAACATAGTACTAGAAGTCCTAGCCTCAGCAATCAGACAACAAAAAGAAATTAAAGGCATCCAAATTGGTAAAGAAGAAGTCAAACTATCACTCTTCGCAGATGATATGATACTATATGTGGAAAACCCAAAAGACTCCACTCCAAAACTGCTAGAACTTGTACAGGAATTCAGTAAAGTGTAAGGATATAAAACCAATGCACAGAAATCAGTTGCATTTCTGTACACCAACAACAAGACTGAAGAAAGAGAAATTAAGGAGTCAATCCCATTTACAATTGTACCCAAAACTATAAGATACCTAGGAATAAACCTAACCAAAGAGACTAAGAATCTATACACAGAAAATTATAAAGTACTCATGAAAGAAATTGAGGAAGACACAAAAAAATGGAAAAATGTTCCATGCTCCTGGATTGGAAGAATAAATATTGTGAAAATGTCTATGCTACCTAAAGCAATCTACACATTTAATGCAATCCCTATCAAAATACCATCCATTTTTTTCAAAGAAATGGAACAAATAATCCTCAAATTTATATGGAACCAGAAAAGACCTCGAATAGCCAAAGGAATATTGAAAAATAAAGGCAAAATTGGTGGCATCACAATTCCGGACTTCAAGCTCTATTAGAAAGCTGTCATCATCAAGACAGCATGGTACTGGCACAAAAACAGACACATAGATCAGTGGAACAGAATAGAGAGCCCAGAAATAGACCCTCAACTCTATGGTCAACTAATCTTCGACAAAGCAGGAAAGAATGTCCAATGGAAAAAAGACAGCCTCTTCAATAAATGGTGCTGGGAAAATTGGACAGCCACATGCAGAAAAATGAAATTGGACCACTTCCTTACACCACACACGAAAATAGACTCCAAATGGATGAAGGACCTCAATGTGAGAAAGGAATCCATCAAAATCCTTGAGGAGAATGCAGGCAGCAACCTCTTCGACCTCAGCCGTAGCAACATCTTCCTAGGAACAACGGCAAAGGCAAGGGAAGCAAGGGCGAAAATGAACTATTGGGATTTCATCAAGATCAAAAGCTTCTGCACAGCAAAGGAAACAGTTAACAAAACCAAAAGACAACTGACAGAATGGGAGAAGATATTTGCAAATGACATATCAGATAAAGGGCTAGTATCCAAAATCTATAAGGAACTTAGCAAACTCAACACCCAAAGAACAAACAATCCAATCAAGAAATGGGCAGAGGACATGAACAGACATTTCTGCAAAGAAGACATCCAGATGGCCAACAGACACATGATAAAGTGCTCCACGTCACTCGGCATCAGGGAAATACAAATCAAAACCACAATGAGATATCACCTCACACCAGTCAGAATGGCTAAAATGAACAAGTCAGGAAATGACAGATGCTGGAGAGGATGTGGAGAAAGGGGAACCCTCCTCCACTGTTGGTGGGAATGCAAGCTGGTCCAACCACTCTGGAAAACAGCATGGAGGTTCCTCAAAATGTTGAAAATAGAACTACCCTATGACCCAGCAATTGCACTACTGGGTATTTACCCTAAAGATACAAACATAGTGATCCGAAGGGGCACGTGTACCCGAATGTTTATAGCAGCAATGTCTACAATAGCCAAACTATGGAAAGAACCTAGATGTCCATCAACAGATGAATGGATAAAGAAGAAGTGGTATATATACACAATGGAATACTATGCAGCCATCAAAAGAAATGAAATCATGCCATTTGCGATGACATGGATGGAACTAGAGCGTATCATGCTTAGTGAAATAAGTCATTCGGAGAAAGACAACTCTCATATGATCTCCCTGATATGAGGACATGGAGAAGCAACATGGGGGGGTAGGGTGATAGGAGAAGAATAAATGAAACAAGATGGGATTGGGAGGGAGACAAACCATAAATGACTCTTAATCTCAGAAAACAAACTGGGGGTTGCTGGAGGGAGGTGGGATTGGGAGAGGGCGAGGGGGCTATGGACATTGGGGAGGGTAAGTGCTATTGTGAGTGCTGTGAAGTGTGTAAACCTGGCGATTCACAGACCTGTACCCCTGGGGATAAAAATACATTATATGTTTATTAAAAAAAAATCTGGAAGGGGAGGTGAACCATAAGAGACTATGGACTCTGAAAAACAACCTGAGGGTTTTGAAGTGTCAGGGGTGGGACGTTGGGGGAACAGGTGGTGGGTAATGGGGAGGGCACGTTTTGCAGGGAGCACTGGGTGTTGTGCAAAAAGAATGAATACTGTTACGCTGAAAAAATAAATAAAATGGAAAAAAAAAAAAAAAGAAAAAGCCCAGTCATAGCAAATCTACAATTCTATATCTACTAAATCAATGTGTTCTGTGTGCAGTTTGCCCATAAAGGGAACAATGTTTTCTTCTCCTCCCCTTCCCCCTTCCCCCCTACCTCCTCTTCCTCCTCCTCCTTTTAGAAAAAATGACATCATTCACTGCCTATACAGATTGTCACATATAATATCTGAAACTCAGAAAATTAATTACTAGACTTATACAAAGGCAATACCAAATGACTAAAAGCAAAGAGGGAAACAAAACAAAGAAAAAAAAACAAGAAAATCAACAAAACAAAAACAGATCCAAGAGTTCTTTAGGAAGAGACTTCAAAATAATATTTGATTGATACATTAAAAAGAAAACAAATGAAAAAATGTTACCAGGGAGATTGAATCTATTGTAAAGAGTCAAATGAAAATTCTAGAACTGAGAACTGCATGACAAAATAAAGAAAACAAACATAAATATTAGCCAGAAAAAAATGTCCAGATTGAAACATACAAGGGGAAAAATCGATTTAAAATGCAACAGAAGAGGGTAATAGACCCATGGGGTATGGTGAAAGTTGTAATTTTACATGATCAAGTTCATGAAGGAAAGAAGGGAGAGGAATAGGGAAGAAGCAATAGTTTATAAGCTGTTTATAAGCTGAAAAGAAATGCATCATGCCACAAGTTCAAAAAGCCATAGGGGAAAAAAATGGAATGAATATATTTACACTTGAAAGGTAAAATAATCAAGCTAATAAAAGACAAAAAGTATTTTCATGACATTGGAATAGGCACAATTTTTAAACAGAACACAAAAAGCACTAATAAGACAATTATTGAAATAATAGATTTCATTAAAATTGAAACCCTTTTTTTCATCAAAAGGTAACATAAGAAGGAAAAAACAGCAGAGAGAATAGAAGTTATGTGAAATGCAATTCCTCCACAAAGCTTTACCCAAATTACAAGAACATTAATATCAATCAGGAAATTATAGCCAAACTTGTAATAATGAGTTAAAAAACTTAAACAGGCAAAAGTGTGCCTATATAAACAAAATGCATATGACAATATCACTTGCATTGTTAATCATCAGGGAAAAGCAAAATAAAACCTTGAGATAATAATACATCTACCACCCACCAGTTAAATAAAATAAAAATAAAGAAAAAAAAAACAATAACAGAAGGAAACAAAAAGCACAAAAAAAAACAGGAAGTCTACCAATAGCAATGAGGGTCTGGAGAAATTAGCACATTCGTGCATGGCTCATGGTAGACTGTATTGGTACAACCATTTCAGAAAACATTTTCTGGTCTTTATTAAGCTGAACACATGCTTCCTCCATAGTCCAGCCATTCAGTTGGGCATATCTCTAACTACAATGCCTAAAAATGAGCAAATGATCAATTTTTGAGAATGTTTGCAGCAGTTTTATAACTGAAAAGAACCAAGGTACCTATCACCATCCAAATGTATATGTAAAATACGGTAGTTTTGTGAAATGGAAATAACAAACTTCTCCTCTAGGCAACAACATACATGAATTTCACAGTAATAAATTTGAAAGAGCAAACCCAGCCATGAAGGAACATATGGGATATGATTTTATTCATATAAAACTAAAGAACAAGTATAATTAATCAGTGGTGATAAAATTTGACTAATAGTTACCTTGGGGAAGGGATTTGGGCTGAAAAGGAACTTCTGGATTGCTTAATAGAATCTCTGAGTTTCAATGGTTGATCGACAGGTATATACAATCATAAATGGTCATCAAATTGTATTCTTAAGGTGTTTAGACTTCACTGCATGTGTGTTATAGTTAAGAAAGAAGTGGAAATAATGCCTTAAAGGTCTTGGAAATGATCATCTGGGGTTGGAAACAAAGCAGCCTGCATGAAGTCCTTCTTCCTTTATGCCCCGATGATACAACCAGAGTGCCTCCCAGTCCCAGGGACACCACTGTTGAATTTCATGGTCCTTGATAGCCCAGTGCTCACAGGTGCTCAGCCTTCGGCAGGACTGACATGTGAGACAATCCCTTTCTGCCATCCTGGACAAAGTTCACAGTGACCAAGGTGGCTGCCTGGGAGAAATGGGGGCTGAAGGCTTTAGTGTGGTCCCATTGAGAGTGAGTAAGAAAGACAGTAGGAAAACTAAATTCTAGAGTAGACTTTTCTCTCATTTGTATCTGAAAGTGGACTAATACAAAGGAAAATGTGATGGTTTCCCTCTCTGCTTCTGCCTACGGGACATTCTTGTGCAAGAACAGGGCATCTGTTCAACGAGACAGACTCTTCTCAGACTCGTTTCTCTTCCTTCCACCTCGGGACACTTTAGGATTGATGTTTTTCCTTTTAGTCTTTTATTTGATGGCATTTTCCTCTTATTAACTAATGTTTTATCAGTGCATTATTAACTCTTTTTAAATATGTCTTGAAATATTTGGTGTTTTCTTTACAACCCAATTACTTGTATATATACACAGCTCTGATGTCATGAAAGATATGATATAATGGAATGAGGTATATAGTCATTCATTTTACAAGCACATATTCAGAAATGTGTTAAATTGGTTTACTCAAAAACACTTCTGCTATATAAAAAAAGGAAAACTAAATTGATACAATTAAGCAATAAAGGAAAAGCTCATTCATGGCAGTTAACCCTAATGCTTATTAGCTGCTAAGAAATGCCCTGCCCTTGGGCCTTAATTACTAGGTGAAAAATGTAAAGTAATTATTATGCTGTAGAGTAAAAAACTAAACTGTTCCACTTCCATTTTCTAGAGATGTGCTGTTATTAACCTATTGATTTCCTACCACTTAAAAGTGGTAGTATTATGTTATTATATCTTTTCTTGGAAATCACTGAAACTATTTTGAAAAGCATATGTACTTATATGACAAGATTTTATTTATTTATATTAGAGAGAGAGAGGAAGAGTGAGTGCCGGCAGGAGGAGGGGTGGACAAAGGGAGAGGGAGGGAGAGAATCTCAAGCAGATTCCACACTGAGCACAGAGCCTGACATGGGGCTTGATCTTACCACACTGAGATCATGACCTGAACTGAAATCAGGAGTGGGTGCTTAACCAACTGAGCCACCCAGACACCCCTGGAATACATCTTAAAGTCACTTTTGGATTAAAAAGTGGTTAATACAAATAGAATCATATTTTTTGTCTTATTTTTCTTAATTATAATATTTATAATTTTTTGTCATAACTTTTTCTTGCTGTTCATGGAAAACATAGAAAAATCATAGAGAAGGAAACAAAAACCACTTGAAACACACCCTGTTAATACTTTATTGAGTTTTCTTCTGACTGTGCATTTGTTTAACATACAAGGAGTCAAAACTTAGAAATGTCTTAATCCATTTCTTCACTTACCTTTATACAGTGGATATTTTCTTATACCATTAAAATAATTTCCAAATTTCCCTTGAACGACTTGTAGTCTATAAGACAGGAGAAAGACAAGTCAGTTACTTATCAGAGAACACTTAGAACTTTCAATTATTTCCAGGCTGAAAATACTTAAACACTCTATGTTTCAGGGACTGTGTTAATAGTCATTTACTTTGTTTGGAAATGTGCTTTGAGGTTTTTGTGTTTCCACTCTGTCTTGTCTATTTGTTATAGAGACCACACAGGGATGTGGTCTTCAGGTTCACATTTTAAATGTTTTAATCATTTATTCTTTTGTGTAAAACCTTATTTTTTTTCCCAATGATATTGCTGTCTCTGCTTGTTAGACAATTTACATCCATACAAGTGCCATTGGCATTTTCCCATTTTTTGACATAGTTGGACTTTTTTACCCAGTTAGATTTTCCTAGAGAGTGTTTCATTTGAGGTAATTCCAGTATTTTTTTAAAGATTTTATTTATTTATTTGACACAGAGAGAGACCACAAGTAGGCAGAAGCAGGCAGAGAGAGAGTGGGGGAAGCAGGCTCCTTGCTGAGCAAGGAGCCTGATGCGGGGCTTGATCCCAGGACCCTGAGATCATGACCTGAGCCGAAGGCAGAAGCTTAACCCACTGAGCCACCCAGGTGCCCCTAATTCCAGTATTTTAACCTTGAACTTTAATACTATGCTCACATTGATAAATCACAGGTTATGTATGAAATTAGACTTTAAAAACTGGCAAAGTGTTTCCATATTGCTTGTAGGAAGATGAAACGTCATGCCAGGTGCCTGGGAAGGGCTTCCGCCAGCTGTCTACAGGGTTTGGAGGGCCCACCAAAAATTTGCTTTTAGATCAAGGTACGTTGTATGTACGTGTGTGCATGTACACATGTGTGCATGCTGGGAAGTGAGGAGTCTAGATACACACGTGGGATTAAGCACTCAAAGAGTTATTTTGAGGAAAATGAGACCATGTGCTTGTTACATTTGCTAGCCACTGAATTAATTTCTGTCTTGCTCTATATTGTATATGAATCAATCAATCAAGCAATCAGAAAATCATATATGGTGATTCGGCCCTCGGTGTGGTGCATATTGGAGATGCCTGTGTGTGGCTCATGCCCCCAGTCCACATAAGAATGGAGCTGAACTTGTTCATTTGAGTCGCGATTGTGTCCTTGTCATTGCGTCCTTTCCTCTGGCCCCTTTCAGGCCCAAAGCACCAGTCGTGAGGCAAGGGTAGTTGACATACCAAGTTGATAATGTTGAACTTCCTGCAATTTCCCATACATGTAGCTCTGTGTCAATGTCTGCACATGTAGGAAGCTTTGACAGGCCTCCCCTCAGTTATGATTCTACAGTCAATATGCCACCCCCACCTGGTAGGTAATGTTACATGTCAAGGAGGTCATGCCCCTTCACCCTGACCACACGGTGAGTAGGGACTCTGGATGAGGTAGGTGTCGACGAACGGGGACCCCCTCTGTGTGGGTACTAGCTTAGCACGACTTCACACAACGAAGCATTCCTTTCACAGAACAAACTGAAGATGGATTCCAGTTACACACTGTTAGTCATTCACAGCTTATCTTAGGTGTGTTTCCTTCGAGCTGAACCTGTCTCCCAGGGCAGAAGTGAAAGAGATCTATCTTCCCCCTCTTTTTCTGGGCATCCAGAGAAGCCGGGAGCTGGACCCGTGGTGGGCATCAGAGCCACACCTGGGGTTCCTCTCAAATACCATTCCCTCTTCTCACCAGCTGCACGGGGCTTCTGATGAAGGAGTAGGGCATGACTTTGATGACTATGTGCATGCAACCAGGAGTTTCCACTTCTCCGACATATGATTCAAACACTCAGAGATGAAGGGCACCCATCCGGTGGGAAGCATGTTCCATGTTATGCAACCAACTCCTCTCAGCATCTTGGGAGAGGCAGCCATTGAACCGGGAACTCTAGCTTGTTGTGAGTCACACCAATATCCACAATTTCATGTGTTTCACATTAATATTTTACCCCCACTTTACATAACAGACAAAGAAGTAAAGTCATGCTAAGTAAGGTTGGAACCCTGTCTATCTTCAAAGCCTGTGAACTTCATTGCCCACTGTCTACCTATGAACACACATAGAGCAACTGTAATGTGCCAAGTGATTGTTTTCTATTGTTACATTTATTCCTCACCCTAATCCTAAAAAGTAGACATTCTTCTTTCGGTTGTAAACATGAGGAAAGCAGCTCAGGGCATTAGCTAACTATGATATTTTGAAAATAGAAATTCCTGTCTTGGATGTTCTGCTTCTCAATTTCATTATCACGCCTGGTTTTGGTCTTTGAAGATCAGATACTCACTGTTGGCATTCTCTTCTTTTTCCTCATAGCACTTTTAACATTTACATGATAATTTAATTTACATGAACCTACCATTGCTCACTGCTGTATGACGGCCCTGCTAGGACGTCTGACACGCAGTCAGTGGAGAGTAAATATGTATTCAACGAACGCTGAGTGTGCGAGCAAATGCGCATCTAATAGTCAGAGCTCACGTCATGGCCACGACTTGGCCCTGTGAGGGAACCCTAAAGAGTGCTCATGCTCGAAATGTACTTTAGAATTCTTGTGGATAAAAGTTTTGAGAGCCTTTTAATTATAGACAGCTGTCATCAAGGGAAGGACAATTTACAGGGAAAGTTTGTTTCATGAGAAAGAATAGAGACCTTTTCCATGAGAGGCACATTTTACAGTGTGAGAGGTGGTTTCCTCCCTGCCCTTTGGACTTTCTGGCTGTGAAGTACTAACTAAATTCTGGTGACCCGTTCTAGAAAAACCAAATGAATGTGAAACACTCTTCTTTAAAGTATTATTTCTGTATTCCACTAGAAAGGAAAGTTTATTTTTAAGCTTTAGATAAAAATATGTACACATGTGGACAAACTTTATAATTATGTTATTAATTCCTCTTTGCTTTGTCTATTTGATTTTTCCAGACTGAGAACAGTGTCATAATATCTGACATTACTCTTGGGTTTCCACCAACATTTCCCTGAACTTCCTCCTGAAACAAAATTTGCCTTAAGTATTTCTAAGTAAAATTCAACGGAATATAAATGTTCATGGGAGTTTTTTTGATGATACCATTCATTGACTAAAATGATTTTGTTTTAATCATTTATTCTTTTGTGTAAAACCTTATTTTGTTGTCAATGATATTGCTATCTCTGCTTTTTAGACAATTTACATTCATACATGTGTCCATTTGCCTTTTCCCAATTTTCTTGACATAGTTGGACTTTTTTTTACCCAATTAGATTTTCCTATAGAGTGTTCTGTTTGAAGTAATTTCAACATTTTAACATTGGACTTCCTTTTAGATGTTGTTGTTCTCTCTTTTTTTCCCCTCTTCATTAATTTTTAAATCTTTTATTAACATATAATGTATTTTTATCCCCAGGGGTACAGGTCTGTGAATCGCCAGGTTTACACACTTCACAGCACTCACCATAGCACATACCTTCCCCAATGTCCATAACCCAACCACTCTCTCCCTATCCCTCTCTCCCCAGCAACACTTAGTTTGTTTTGTGAGATTGAGTCTCTTATGGTTTGTCTCCCTCCTGATCCCATTTTGTTTCATTTTTTCCTTCCCTATTCCCCAAATCCCCCATTTTGCCTCTCAAATTCTTCATATCAGGGAGATCATATGATAATTGTCTTTCTCTGATTGACTTATTCCACTCAACATAATACCCTCTAGTTCCATCCACATCATTGCAAATGGCAAGGTGTGTTGGAGAGGATGTAGAGAAAGGGGAACCCTCTTACACTGTTGGTGGTAATGCAAGTTGGTGCAGCCACTTTAGAAAACAGTATGGAGATTACTTAAGAAATTAAAAATAGAGCTTCTCTATGACCCTGCAATTGCACTACTGGGTATTTAGCCCAAAGATACAGATGTAGTGAAAAGAAGGGCCATCTGTACCCCAATGTTCATAGCAGCAATGGCCACGGTTGCCAAACTGTGGAAAGAACCAAAATGCCCTTCAACGGACAAATGGATAAGGAAGATGTGGTCCATATACACTATGGAGTATTATGCCTCCATCAGAAAGGATGCATACCCAACTTTTGTATCAACATGGATGGGACTGGAAGAGATTATGCTGAGTGAATAAGTCAAGCAGAAGGAGTCAATTATCATATTGTTTCACTTATTTGTGGAGCATAAGAAATAACACAGAGGACATGGGGAGATGAAGAGGAGAAGGGAGTTGGGGGAAATTGGAAGGGGAGGTGAACCATGAAAGACTATGGACTCTGAAAAACAATCTGAGGGTTTTGAAGGGGTGGGGGGTGGGAAGTTGGGTGAGCCAGGTGATGGGTATTATGGAGGGCACGTATTGCATGGAGCACTGGGTGTAGTGCATAAACAATGAATTCTCATACACTGAAAAGAAATTTAAAAAATTAAAAATTATATTAGAAGAAAATAAATGGGCAGAGGACATGAACAGACATTTCTGCAAAGAAGACATCCAGATGGCCAACAGACACATGAACAAGTGCTCCACATCACTCGACATCAGGGAAATACAAATCAAAACCACAGTGAGATACCACCTCACACCAGTCAGAATGGCTAAAATTAACAAATCAGGAAATGACAGATGCTGGCAAGGATGTGGAGAAAGGGGAACCCTCCTACACTGTTGGTGGGAATGCAAGCTGGAGCAAGCACTCTGGAAAACAGCATGGAGGTTCCTCGAAAAGTTGAAAATAGAGCTACCCTACAACCCAGTAATTGCACTACTGGGTATTTATCCCAAAGATACAAATGCAGTGATTGGAAGGGACATGTGCACTCGAATGTTTATAGTAGCAATGTCCACAATAGCCCAACTATGGAAAGAACCTAGATGTTCTTTATCATCTTTATCATCAACAGATGACTGGATAAAGAAGATGTGATATATATATATATATATATATATATATATATATATATATGAATTCTATGCAGACATCAAAAGAAATGAAATCTTGACATTTGCAATGATGTGGATGGTACTAGAGGGTATTATGTTGTTCTCTTTTAGCCAAATATATGGATGATTTTGCTTTCAAAAATTTCCTAGTATATACTAGGTTGTATATATTTTTTACTCTAATAATTTGAAGGCTATAAATCTTCTTTTCAAAATCTGTAGTACTTTGCCTCAGTTACCATTCTTTGGTTATGAGTGACAGAAATGTTACACGAATAAGCTTAGGTATATGGGGACTTCACTGGTCCAGATGTCCACACAGAAACAGCCGTCTTGCTAGAAGTTCTCCCAGACACCGCAGGTGATACCAGGATTCTTCCCCAGTATGTCTCATCTGTCTCTCTCAGCATGCGGACTCCATCCTCCCCAGAGGGCTTCTTCCACGCATCAGGAATGTGGCCATCTGTGTGCACACCTGCTTCACCACAGGAGGAAGGCTGTTAGCCTGTTGCTTCTCTTCTCTGTTCCAATGGGAAAAAAAGCCCAAGGGATGATTTTTATTTGGCTCAATTAGGTCATATATCCATTCCTTGAAAAAAATAACTGAAGTAGGTTGTGGGGTATGGCGAGTTTGCTCAGGAATTTTTTTCTGGTCTTTTGTAATGAATTTATTGCTTTCCTATTTTATTTAACTTATTAAGTGTGCTACCATTTGCATTATCCTTTATTTATTTCTTTATAAAAGGCTTTTGTGGATCCTTATAACTCCATTTTCAGTGATATTTTCCTCTGTGACTTCACTTCTAGTATTTAGTAGTTGACTGGAGTACATAGTCAATACACTTATTGGGAAAATGATCTGTTTTTTAGTCCTTTCTGGGATGATGGTGGTCCGTGGTCCAATCTTTTTTCTTCAAAACTCAGTAGCTGTGGTTAACTTATTTTCTGTGTTCTTGTTTTTTTCCTTAACAGGTAAACTTTTGGATTCATGCTGCTCTTCAGAAGTATACTTTGAAAGAGTGCTGTGGAAGTGTCTAGAAATACCCATGCAATCTTTTTGTTGAGAAAGGCAGCGAGTCTCCCCATGTATGGCAGCCAACTCTCCTTCAGCCCTCCTTGTCTAGATTAGGCGTCCACATTACATAACATGAATGACTGTTGCTAGAATGTAGTGCACACACACACCGACCCACCCCCACATGCACACTCTGTAACACTGAGGAGACTTCCCCATGAATAGAGCCTCTGCTCTATTCAACTCTTCAGGTCTTTCTGTTTGATCTATACCAGAGGATCTCAGAGAGAAAGTCTTTCAAATTTTTGTCAGCCAGTGGCAGATCTCAGTGTGTTCTTCCTTCACTGGCTTGGCTCCTGAGATGTGGGCATTTAGAAGCTTTCTCTCACTCCAGAGATTTCAGGCCATCTTGAGGCTATGGCACAAGCCTTGTGTCAGCCTGGGAAGTAGAGGGAACACATCAAGAAAAGGAATGGGTGTGTCATGTCAAGCTCTCTTCCCATCTTTGCCTTTTCTCTTGCTACCTTCTTTTCTTCCCTGTTCTGGAGTAGACTTCCTACTTCCCTGTAATGCTTCAGAGTTAAAAGAGGTAGTGGCCACAATTCATGGGCTGCCCCCAAATGAAGCATACATTTGGGGCCAAAGGCTGTATTATAGGCAACGGAGGGGCTTTGGCTTTTGAGTGGTGTGAGGTGGTAAAGCACTGGAGAGTTTTGGAAACATGAGGGAAGTGATCTGACTTGTGCTTTGTGAGGATTCCTCTAGCTGCTTTCCCAAGTGGTGACAGAAGGGAAGCGAGGGCAGGAGGAAGTGCTACAATTAGATATTTCAGTGTTCCAAGGAGAGTGATGGTGTTTTGCACCAAAATAAGGGGAGGGTCCAATAACCAATGAAGAACAGTTGGATTATGGATGGATTTGAAAGGTAGAGTCAAAAATATTTGCTCATGTGTTGGCTACAAAGTGTGTATGTTCTCAATGTGAGCAATTGTTAGAATAGACATGCTGAGATGAGAAATTCAAGCAGGGAAGGAGTTTAAAGGGAAGGATCGAAAGGGCTGGTTATTTATTTATTTAAAAAAAATTTTTTTAAACTTTCTAGACGAGGGGAAGAGGATCTGAAAAAATATGTAACTATCATCCGCTGAATACCTATAGTTAGACTGGGTGCTGTGTTTTTCCATATAAGTCATTACGTTCTCATAAAAAACATGAGCAAGACACCGTAACTCCAAATTCACAATACGCTCTGATACAGTGGTGGTTTCCAAGGAGAGATGGTGATTTAATTCCTTTGTATGTAATCACATGTTGTCTGCTGCACTCCTCCTGCTACACACGTGAGTTTAAGACATCAGAGCAGCAACAATTCTCTACAATTCCTTTAATCAATGAATCTTTCCATGAGATTTCTTCAAACGGATCACGTTTGCACTATTGATTCAAATTGAGTGCATTTTTTTTTAAACAAAAAGAAATGGGGCTGGCATTAGTGTGAATCTGGCTGATAAGCCTGAGAAGCAGTCAATGGCAAAGGTCAAGGGTCTCTGTGTTTGCCAGCAAGGTCAATGATGCAGTGAGACCATGGAGCAGTGTCCAAAGTGGGGAAGTCAAATATTTATTAACATTGCAGTAAGGACAGAGCTGATCACACGTTGGTCAATGGGGCTCTGGAAGCCTCATTGCAATAAAACAATCGATGCCATCCATCAGCAGAGTCTTCTATTTATTAAATTTTTCTCATGAGGTGCTCAATTTGTCTTATTGCTTTCCCGTAGCAAGTGCCAAAGACAGGCTATTAGGCGCTCATCTCTAGTTATTTATAAGAGGCAACCAGAAGCTATCTTTTTCTTCTTTCAAAATAATTTCACAACACAAAATTAATAAATAATCAGTGTTGTATATCTGAAAGTTCAAAATATATGGAGAACTTTAGTTTTATTCACCCATGTTCCCATCATGATGAGATAATTTCTGTTATTTTGTGATGGCCCTTTCCAGTCTTTGCTTTCTATAGACTTTTAAAATTTTATAACTGAATTCCAACTGTTTACAACATGAGATTTTTACTTAATTTTGTAACATCACGACGTCCTTTAAATATTACAGATGCTTATGAATATTATCTTAAATGGTTACATTTGATTCCAAGGCATAGGTATGCCACTATTGTTAGTTGTTCTATTTTTAGATGATATTAATTTTTCCCTCTTTCAACCACTGTAAACGAAGCTGCAATGCTTTTTCCTGATTGGTATTTACATGTCACTTACGAAATTATTTTGCTTTAGAAAACACAGAGAGTTCTATATATTATCTGTAAGCTGCAAACTCCAAAATGTATATTTTTAATCTAAACCTCTTCCCTGCGTTCTAGATTGTCATGTGTAATTGCTGACCATCTCCATGTGGAATCTACTAAGGACTCCTATTGGGAGGCGTCAAATAATATGTTCGGGTCAGAGCACCCTTTGCTTCCACCTCATTCCTCATCTCTAAGTCTTTCCGGTCAGTAAATTGTCCCCTCAGTCATCCTTCCAGTTTTTCTTCCAAAATTCTGGGTGCCATGTGTTTTAATCAACTCAATTTATTCAGCAAACATTCAGTCACAGAATATTTTTAAGTAGAAGGATTATTAGAAAGTGTTCTAATTACGTGTTACAATTATGTGACCTAATTATATTGAATCGGAGCGAATGCCACCCATTCCTGTACCAGCGAGAGAGATGAGGTGATTTGATAAAGAAACATGGAGCATAGTCCCGGGCTCAGAACCTTCCGAGAACAAAGCCTGGAAGCAAAGAATGTGGGCATTGTTCACATCTTGCATGGCATCTGGTCCCAAATATATGCCCTATCCTTCATATCTTTTATGACAGAGAAGCTACTTCCTTGGACTTCCACGATGGGTTCACCTATCTGCTGAAGCTTTCCCAGTGGCTTCCTGGGCACTAAGAATAAAATAAAAATAAAGTAAAACCCAAAGTCCTTCTCATGGCCTACAAGATCCTCCAGAACCTCAGTCTTTCCCTGATATTGTCTTATCTCCCCTTCCCCTCACACACCATGTTCCACCACAGTGGACCTACTCTTGTTTTTGGAAAAGATCCAGAGTGAAGGCCTTTGGTCTTGAGGTTCTTTATTCCACCTCTACTTTGTCTTTTTGTTGGTGGTTTAGCCCGGATCCTTCCAACCTTCAGTCTCGGCAATTGGATGGACCAAGAACTCCTGCTGGGGTTCTCTGCCAGGTAGGGCAGATGGGCATACACTTAATTTGTTTTGAACTGAAACTCTGTGCAGGTTAGTCTAGGGGAGGAAGTGACAATTTTCGAGGCAGGGAGAGAACACAACCCAGTCTGAAACAAACGCTTACCTTCCTGGTCAGCAACTCACATGAGCTTGTCCACAGGATGGAAACTACTTTCAGGAGCAACATGGAGAGTCCATGACCTTAACCCCACGAGTAAGGACCTTGAGCCAACGTGGAGACTGATCTCAATCTAAAAAGGGGGATCAGTCTCCATGAGCTTAAACACAAAGCTGGTAACAGATGTTACAGTTTTATCCATCACTCATCTGGATATGAAAGTAGGACAGGCCTCCCAGACGAGGTGTGTTCTTGGAAAATTAATTCAAATTATTTTAGATTGAAATCCCATTTTGGAAATAATAGTGCCAATTCTTGAGTCCCTGGAAATTACCAAAGTATTTCTGTTAATAACTTATAAAGACAAAAACAGTTTTTTTGAAAGTGAGGGAACCATGCAGAAATCAAATCAGAAAGGTGTTATGCTAACCATCCTTAGTTCACTGATTGCTGCTTTTTCCTGGTAAGTGCTGAGATAGGATTTCAGTCCTTTGTCCTTGTTGGTGGGGGTCCTCCTCTGAACTCAGAGGCTTCAGTGTGAGATCATGCCTTAATCTGGCTCTGGAAGGAGGATGCCTCATGGACTAAGGCAAAGACATCACCATTTGAAGTAATTTTCTCTTTCTGATTCTCCTCCAGGAAGCGACATGAAATGTCCCTCTGCTCTCGGGTGAGCTGTGACAACAACAGGCTGCCCATAACCTGAGCTGACCTGGCCATAGTCAGGGGCAGCCCACTCAAGGACCACCAGGGATGACCCTCTGCCTGGAGCCATCCCACTTCATCTGGATTCTTGGAGTCCTCTGTGATGAGACTTTGAGTGAGGATCTCCTTGGCTCCCCATGCTTCTTTCTTTGCCATTCTGAAGTGTGAAATATTCATCCACGTACTAGGTTGGTGGGGTGTTTTTTCTGAATATTTTTACCTCATTTATACAAAGAGAGACATTAAATTCCAAACTCAGGTTTATCAAGAGAGGATTAAATAAGATTGTCTACATAAAGTACCCAAAGTCCCTGACACAATCATGAACATTTAATAAACACTAGTGGTCACCCACTGGCATAATAGATGACTCAATACCACTGTACATCTGCTATGCTGTAAATTTTAATCTAAAGTATTGTAGATGTACAGAAGTACAGAGTGATATAATGGACGCAAGTTTAACACAGGCCATGTTGCTTCAGATCATGCTTTAGAGAAATAAAATGACACAGATGCAAATAAAAGACTCCTTTGTGCCATTTCCGGCCTTCCTGAAACAGTAAATGGAAATTTCATGGAGGTTTTAACACACATTTGTGTATTTCAGCATCAAATGTCTGTCTTTGCAAATGATACATAAGCTTGCTCTGTGTTTAACTTTTTATATAAGTAGTACCACACTAGCTTTTTTGGTGCTGCACTCTTTCTTGCTCAACAAATTTTTAGATTCTTCAAGTTTATACACGTAGCTATGGAGTACTTAACTGTAGCAGAGTAAGTGATCATATGGACATCTATAATTAATAATGGGTACACTTGTTGAGACCATATAATCCTTTTTTAAGTGTATTTTATGTATGTCTTTGTTCATGTGAGGAGATTTTTCTCTAGGGAATGTGTTTGAAATGGATAATCTTAGTCAAAGGCTATGCACACTTTCACATTTACTAGATACTGATAATTTGCCCAGCAAGCGATTGTCACTTCTTCCCCTCTTCATTGTGTCAGCGTGGTTTATGTTGCTGTGGGTAGCAATGGGTCATTCATTTTTTTGTTGTATAGAATTCCATCTAACTACACTACAAAAGATATATTCATGCTACCATTAATAAAATATTTGATTTATTTTCAGTTTTGTTGCTATTATAGGCAATTCTTTTATCAATGCTGTTGGATGACTTATGGTTTATATGCACGTATTTCTTTTTTTTTTCCATTTTATTTATTTTTTTCAGCGTAACAGTATTCATTGTTTTTGCACAACACCCAGTGCTCCATGCAAAACGTGCCCTCCCTATTACCCACCACCTGGTTCCCCCAACCTCCCACCCCATGCCCCTTCAAAACCCTCAGGTTGTTTTTCAGAGTATATGCATGTATTTCTATATTTACCTTGGTTGTATGCACCTAGGAGTGGAATTATTATACCAGAGACTGTGTGTACTTTTATCTCTCATCAATATTTCCAGCTTTCCAAATAATTTCACTCCAACTAAATTCAACTATTTTATTTTTAATGTTATAATTTCTACTTCTTGTAATTTATTTTATTGAACACATTGATCAGTTATTTTAAGGCCACATCTGCGCATTCCAGAATCTGGCTCTTCTGCATGCCTGCTTTTATTGACCTTTTGTCTTCCCAATGTCCATAGCTTATATTCTGGCGTGCTGGCAATTTGGGATTGAATAGTAGACTCTGCTATGATATTATCTATTTTCAAAGTAGGTTCACTTTGTCTCTGTCAGGGAATCAAAGGAGAAGCAGATTCTATATCTGAAGATGATAATGTGTATCATGGTCTGTGATCTTTGGTAGACAATTCCAATGTTTGACTCCCTAGAGCTATAAAGTAGCTAAATGTTGGGGTTCCTGGGTGGCTCAGTGGGTTAAGCCTCTGCCTTCAGCTCAGGTCATGATCTCAGGGTCCTGGGATTGAGGCCAACATCCGGCTCCCTGCTCATGGAGAGCCTGCTTCTCCTTCTCCCTCTGCCTGCCGTTCTGCCTACTTGGGCATTCTCTGTATCTCTCTGTCAAATAAGTAAATAAATAAATCTTTAAAAAAATAGCTAAGTGTTCTGCTCTGTATCTTTGCCTATTGGGTGTCACACATATATGAGTTGCTTTGTTTCTTAAGGCCTTGAGAATGATTGAGCCAATGTCTTGAGGAGAAAAAAAAACAAGTATATGGTTTCACATTCAAGTCTCCTTATTTAATGTTTTCCTGGAACATTTTCCCTTCGTACTCTGACTGCCTTAGTAGCTATGATATCCAGTTTTTGTCCCCTTAGCCCTGTGAATCTATTCGTCTCTCAGGTTAATATTCTCTAAACTTCTCAGTTTGTTGTTAGCACTCAGGAAAGGCCAAACAGGGAAAATGATGAGCTTCCCACCATGTGTTTTTGTTCTCTCTGGAGAGAATTTTTTGTTCTTTTATTTTATGTCTATATCCTGTAATTTCAAAATTTATTTAAACTTTATACTATTATTAAATTTAAATTTTATATTAAATAAAAATATTTTACAATTATGTTTTAAAATTTACTTTTAAAATCCTTAAACTTTAATGAGAAAATGTAGTGCATTTATATATACTGGAATTATTGATATATTTGGATATTTTTCTGTGTTCTGATTTTAAACTTTTTATTGTCATTTTCTTTTATCAATATTTTTGTGTTTTGAATTGAATATGTATTTTTTATTTTTACTTTTCTCATTACATTTTGTGGGCTAGTGGTTTCAGTGTCATAATTTTTTCTTTTAGTGGTATCCTTGAAATATGCCATGTGTACTTAACGTTAAAAAAATTCTAAAATTTATTAATATGTTAACTTACAGAGTAACAAACAATAGAATTTTCTCCTGACTTTTGTACTAATGTTAATTTTGTTATTGGTAGGTTAATAATCTATTTTTTTTAAGATTTTTATTTATTTATTTGACAGATAGAGATCACAAGTAGGCAGAGAGGCAGGCAGAGAGAGAGGAGGAAGCAGGCTCCCCGCTGAGCAGAGAGCCCGATGCAGGGCTCGATCCCAAGACCCTGGGATCATGAACTGAGCCAAAGGCAGAGGCTTAACCCACTGAGCCACCCAGGCTCATTATTATAGGTTAATAATCTATTTTAAAAACTCACATATCATATAATATTATAACTAATATTTCATTCAAAGCTTTTCTTTGGCCACCATTCTTTTCGTATCTCAGACTTTCCCTAATGTACATCCTTTAGAAATTCTTTTAGGGGAGGTCTGCTGAAGAGTAAATACAATCAGTTTTTATTTATCTGGAAATGACTCTATTTCATCTTGATTCGTGGAAGAGAGTTTTGCCATGTGCCTTTATCAGATAGGCTAGGTTATGCTTTGAGATCAAGCTGCCCTCAAACCTGTGTGACTTAGAAACACAAAGGTTTGCTTTCTACTTCTGTGTCATGTCCATGTGGTTTAGCAGGGGGGCTCTAACTTAGCAAGGGCACTCAGGGAAAGGGCACTCAGGGACCAGCCTAAAGGAGCAATCTCCACCTTTAGAATGTCAACAGCTGTGCCAAATGTAAAGATAAATGTAGCAAAATGTACAATAGCTCCTAATGCTTCTGCTCATAGCTGACTGGCCCAAACAAGTAACATGTCCATACTTAAATTCAGTAGTTCTGGACGCCCAGCCCTGTCATGTGTCCCAAAGAAGAGATAGCTGGAATCCCCCCCTCTCCCAGGAATTATCTCAATGACAGTCTGGATTTACCATATCTCTTCAGCTTCTCTTGCATTCAGTCATTTTTTATCTTCTGGATTTAAAGTCCATTGTAACTTTTTTCTTATTGTGCCAGAATGTCCAAATCTTGGGGTGTTCTATCTCTTTAGCAACAGAGGATTTATTTGTTAGCTAACTTAGAGTTTGTTTACCCATAATCAAAAGCTTGTGTCATGAAAATATTGTAGGGTTAGCCTGTGGTTCCTTACTGGGAAAGGGGGAGGGTGGGTTTATACTATGATTTTACTCCACAATAATGTATTAATGTTGATTTGAACCTTAACTGCTCGCTTGTGCTTGTTCACAAAGACCATGAAGCTGAAGATTCATGCTTCCCAGAGAAGTTTCACTGAATGATTCAATCACCACCATCCAAACTTGGGGCAATTTTCATTCCTTATGTACTGGTGATAATTTTAATGTGCCAATCATCATAGTCTGATTCATCAAAACAGATTCTTTGGTTTTGCCAAGCGGCATGATTGTTTTAACTTTATCAATCTAATTTGATTAAAATAAAGTACCATGTCCCAACCTATTTTTATTTCTCAGTCTGAACTCGTTCTGGTGTTATCTGTAGCTTCCTTGTAAATTCTCAAACACAAATAACATAAATCCATCATCAGATTTAATGACAATGTGTATATATAACAATTTTACTTGCACAAAATGTAACCCTTTAATTTGAAAAACACTAGAATCTCATGATATATATATATGCGTGTGTATGTGTGTGTATATATATATATATATATTCACTCATACCTTCTCCATGAGTTGTTTCTTTATTGAATTTTTTTTTCTTTTTTACAGAGAGAGAGAGAGAGAGAGAGAGAGAGATTACAAGTAGGCAGAGCAGCAGCCAGAGAGGGGAGGAAGCAGGCTCCCTGCCAAGCAGAGAGCCCGATACGGGGCTCGATCCCAGGACCCTGAGATCATGACCTGAGCTGAAGGCAGAGGCTTAACCCACTGAGCCACCCAGGCGCCCCTCTTTATTGAATTTTAGTCTTTTACTGTTGTATATGACTTATCATTAAGGTACGTTTCCCCCTAAAGCCTTGACATTTGTGCTGGAACACTTTGTAATTTCAATGAAAATACCGAATGAGTAATAATGAATTTTCTATGGTCTAGAGTTACCGCTTTTCTCTTTGCTGCTTATCTAAGAAAATTTCAATCTTCCTTCACTGCAATTTAGAAAAGACTGCTCTCTGGCAGTTGTGGAGTTACAGAAAATATATTGAGCTAGAACTCAAAAGAGCAGAGTGATTGTAAAGCTCTGTTTGTGGAATCCTCAAAGGTCACTGGGGATGTAGCTCATAAAAGGATCTGATGAGTGGAGCTTACACTCTCAAATTTTCAACTAGAAGTCTTTTATTGATTTCACACGCAGTTTAGTGATTCAGTCTCAGGAATAATTCTCAATTTTTTTGCACCTATTTGAAATGTTTTTTCTTTTTTCATCCCTCTAATAGTTGATTCTACCCTATGACCCAGCAATTGCACTACTGGGTATTTACCCTAAAGATACAAACATAGTGATCCGAAGGGGCACGTGTACCCGAATGTTTATAGCAGCAATGTCTACAATAGCCAGACTATGGAAAGAACCTAGATGTCCATCAACAGATGAATGGATCAAGAAGATGTGGTATATATACACAATGGAATACTATGCAGCCATCAAAAGAAATGAAATCTTGCCATTTGCGACAACGTGGATGGAACTAGAGCGTATCATGCTTAGTGAAATAAGTCAATCGGAGAAAGACAACTATCATATGATCTCCCTGATATGAGGACATGGAGAAGCAACATGGGGGGGTAGGGGGATAGGAAAAGAATAAATGAAACAAGATGGGATTGGGAGGGAGACAAACCATAAATGACTCTTAATCTCACAAAACAAACTGGGGGTTGCTGGGGGGAGGTGGGATTGGGAGAGGGGGAGCGGGCTATGGACATTGGGGAGGGGAGGCGAACCATAAGAGACTATGGACTCTGAAAAACAACCTGAGGGTTTTGAAGGGTCAGGGGTGGGAGGTTGGGGGAACAGGTGGTGGGTGATGGGGAGGGCACGTTTTGCATGGAGCACTGGGTGTTGTGCAAAAAGAATGAATACTGTTACGCTGAAAAAAATAAATAAAATGGAAAAAAAATAGTTGATTCTACAGAACAAAACCCATCATCCATACATTGGACTGACTGAACAGTCTCAGCATGCTGAGGTTTGTTAAATAACACCTATCATATGGCTGTGGCTTAAAGATAAAGGAGGTATAATTTTAAGTGGTGATCCATGTAAAATGTCAGTGTGGAGCTCCAGTCACTCTCTGAGGGCAAGGTTATTGGATAGAGGACAAACTTTAGACACTGAGTACTGCCCTGTGTCTCTATCTACCACAAGAAGGCATCATTATAGTTTATGATGTGGTTTGATGAGTTCCAATGTCTGGCTTGGTTTCCATTTGCACACTTTACTCTTCCTTCCTATTCTTAGTAAGACTGGAGTGCTGGTATCCATCAGAAACCCACTTAAAAAATTATTTTAGTATTTTTTTTAAGATTTTATTTATTTATTTGACAGGGATCACAAGTAGGCAGAGAGACCCACGGAGAGGGAGGAAGGGAAGCAGGCTCCCTGCTGAGCAGAGAGCCCGATGCGGGGCTCAATCCCAGGATCCTGAGATCATGACTGGAGCGAAGGCAGCGGCTTTAACCCACTGAGCCACCCAGGTGCCCCCCAAAATTATTTTTATTAACATATAATGTATTATTAGCCCCAGGGATAGAGGTCTGTGTATCATCAGTCTTACACACTTCACAGCACTCACCATAGCACATACCCTCTCCAAAGTCCATCACCCAGCCACCCTCTCCACACCCCTCCTCCCCCCAGCAACCCTCAGTTTGTTTTGTGAGACTAAGAGTCTCTTATGCCAGAAACCTACTTTTAAGGAGTCCCTTAGTATCCTAGTTACCTCATGGGGACATGCTTGCCAGGGACTCCATGTATGTGCCTTCAGCTAAAGACTCTCCTTGCTACTGACTTGAGTTCTTAGGTCCTTTTCTCATTGCTTCTCTTGAAGGTTCTAGCCTGATGCTCATATGGTGGCTCTTCCATAATACATAAGGCAGACCTTTGTGATTTTATCTTGTCCCCCCCTTTTTCATTCATGTTTTTATTGAGTCATACACAGTGATTTATGTTCTGGTTCACTGAAGCAATAGGTCAGATGTCTGCCACAAGAATGTCTGTCTAGTGTCTGGCCATAAAACTCCGGCTGAAGACCACTCCCAACAAAGGCGACCAGTTTTGCCCTTCTCATCCCCCATCTAGTATTTCAGGACAGCCTGCTGAACCTTCTTTCTCAGATGTTTATCTTCTTGGGATTGAGGTAAGATGTTTCCTTTTCTTAGCTTCATCACAGATTCTCCACACAAGGTGAGGGGTGGACTTCTTCTGAATGCTATAGTCAGACCACGTACTGCCATCTTCCAGCAAAGATCACTCTTGGTTGATCAGGAGAAACTCCTCCCTTATCCTGGATCTTGGCCTTTATATTTTTTTGTTGTATCAGACATTTCAACCTCAAGAATAATGGTCTTCCCCTAAGGGTTTTTATGGAAGTTTGTGTCTTGGCAGTGGCTCCGGTGCAGATGGTGGGTTGGAAAAGTTCCTCCTTGATTTTTAAGATTATAAAGCAAATTCAGTTTCAGCGAGTGAATTCCATTAAGAAAATGGCAAAATAAATAACTTGGTGAGGTTATTTGCAACTCTAATAGATTTGAGGCACATAGATTCCTTGGATGCGTTAACATGTACCAGGAATTCCAGCCAAATGTTTGGCTTGAGCATGAGTCCAACACTTGATCTGAAGTCCCACATTCTCCTTTTATTTCTCCGTGACAATCTACGAGAGAGGTTCAAACTGGTGTCATGGTGTTAGAGAAAAACGTGTTTAAAATTCTGATATTACTGAAGATTGGTCTTGGCTCTGGGCAAATGATTTGCCCTTGGCATGCTTAATTTTGCATTTCCTACAGCGAGCAATAATAACAGGATTACTGAGAGAGTTAACTATGATAAAGCATGTGTAATGTAGTTTTTGGTTGGCAAAATGTAAATCTGTGATGATTATTAATTATCAATTTAAAATATATCCCTCAAGGTGTCCCCAAACCCGTGTCATTCTCCATTATATTTAGTCCTGCCATTACTAACAAAGCATTATTTAGAAGGTAAACATGGTTTTCCATATTCATATGGAGCCCCACAACATCATCACTTGATTGTTGTGAAGACGTTTAGCAAAACTGTTGCTTAAAGAGAAATTCCTGGTATGTATCTCCTCACTTTAAATTAAAGACATGTTTGTGATGAATATTGTTCTTGAACACTTGGTTTAAATTTTCTCTGTTTGTGCCATCCATAATAAAAGCTCTAGGTTGTTGAATATTAAGAGAAAAACTGTGTGAAGTTTAATAAACTTCAAATTTCCAATTTCATTAAGTGTATTTGGCACATTGAGGAGGTGGATAATTTACTGTAAAATATTAAAATTTTAAATGTAATGACCTGCACAAAAAGTTGGCTGAATCCTTGGAACAGTAGTTAATTAATTCAGGGTATATTGTCAACTCTACAGAAGGCTTCAGACAGTTAAAGTAACAGAAGTTAACTTGCTATGATGAAAAAGTTTCTTCTGCATATCAAAGGAATTAAGACTGATTGGATTAGCATTTGCAAGGGTTATCCAAATTTGATACAATTTATATAAATCAACATAATAAAGCTGGAAAGAAAAAGAATAAAAAATAGGTATAATAACATACAAAGCAAAGATTTATCACTTTTCTAGTCTGTTCTATCCTTTGAAAATAACACCTTGTGTATCTTCATTTTCTTTCCAAATACAGAAAATGCTGATATTTTATAAATGTAGGAGCAAAGTCACATTTTCTGTCTATTATATTTTTAATCAAAATCCCATACTTAATGTCCTTAGAGATATGCTTAACATTCTTACCAGCACTTTTTATGGGATGAAGTGCTTGGATTAGTACAGATTTGGGTCTACACTCACCTGCACAGGTGGTGTGGAATGAGGTCAATAAAATTATTTTAAAAACGGAAGTTAGGAAAATATAAATCTAGGACTAGAATCTTTAATTACAAAGGACGATTTTTTGCATACCAGGAACCCCCCAGTTTCACCAAATTTAATAAGGAAGATATTATCTGGAACTGCTGGACCCATGAGAAGACCAGGAGCACATCACAGCCTAAGGACAAACCTGGCTCGCCACCTGTTTTTGCACATGAAGATTTATTGGAATGCAGTAATGCCTGCTCATTTGGGCACAGTGCACGGGTGTTGTCATACTTGATGGCAGAGGAGACAGCTTGCAGCAGACCGTGCTACCTGCAAAGCCTAGAATATTTACTAATTGATGCTGAACAGAAAAACCTCATTCTGGCTCACCAGACTGCTCGTGTGATTGGAACAGATCATCAATTCTGAAGCAGCCACCCAAGTTCTACCTGATAATGTCTCCTTCATTCCCAAGCACGAGTGTCTGACAGGTGGTCTATGTCATTCCTAAGCACAGAGAATCATGGCCTCCTTGGTGTTACGGTAACACCTCACCTGACTTCCTGGAAAATAAGATGTCGTGTTTGCATCTGTTTTCCTTACTCTTCCTTAAAGCACAGTTCACATTTTTGTCTTCTAGGAACAAACAAACAGACAAACATTTGCCTATCTTTAGCATAAAGCCTAGAAAACAGAAGTTGCTCCATAGATGTCTGGTTTACAAAATGGAAGAAAGAGGGAAGGAAGGAAACAAGGGAGGGAGAGAGAGAGGAAAGATGGAAGAGACAAGAGGTTTGAGGTAAATGAGTGAAATGACTTATTGACACAAACTGAGAACATTATTCCAATAGAATGAGCCGCAGTCCTGTTACAGGGCATTAGTGTTCAAGTTAGGGTGCACACAATTACATATTGAGGGAAGCATCAAGAACTATACGTACATATGAAAAAGACATACTTGTAGTACCTATAGGGTATAATGCATGCTGATGTAGAGCAAAGCATAGTTCTAATGCATGGCGGGGTGTGGGATATAATCCACATCCCATGCAGGATGCATATATATTATCAACCTGCTTAGTTACTATTACAATTTTATTTTATTATTTTATTTTTTTAGAGACCACACGGTGCTCATGGGCAGAGGGAGGAGCAGAGGAGAAGGAGAGAGAGAATCTCCAGCAGGCTCTGCACCATGTGGAGCCCAAGGAGGGGCTCAATCTCACCACCCTGAGATCAGAACTGGAGCCGAAATCAAGAGTCAGGCTCTCAACAGACTAAGCCACTCAGGCACCCCAGTTAGTTTTATCTGAAGATATTATGGTGCTCTAATACGACGAGGTTGGCATTATACGGCAGGATCCATCAATGTGAGCAGGATCAGGTTCTTGATTTCTCCTGTTACCTTGCTTCCACCAATTTCCTATATTTAACAAATTCTACTTTTAATTGAACTTGGGTGGTAGAACAAACTTCCAGACTTCCCAAAAAATCTAGTTCTGTGGTTGTTTTACCAGCAAATTTAAGCTTCGATTCTATCCTACGAGTGACTAAGTATGACAAGCACAAATCGCTGAACTTGACAAACAGTTTTAGGTGGGACTACAATGTCTTCCTCTCATTATCCATTTTAAAAAAGATTTTATTTATTCGTTTGAATGAGAGAGCACAAGCTGGGGGAGGGGTAGAGGGACAAGCAGACTCAAGGCTGAGCACAGAGCCCACAGGGGGCTTGACATGGGGCTCCACATGGAGCTCAGTCCAGGACCCTGGGATCATGACCTGAGCCAAAGGCAGATGCTTCACCGACTGAGCTGCCCAGACACCTCAGGGGCACTGAAATTTCATTGCCACCAACTCACAGATGGCGTCTTCAGGACTGCTTGCTGTGGTGGTGTCTGCACAGTTCTGAGCAGACAGAAGGTCATTGTCACGACTGCTGTCTCTTACATTTTTTTTTTGTATTTTTTTTTTATTTATTTTTTCAGCGTAACAGTATTCATTCTTTTTGCACAACACCCAGTGCTCCATGCAAAACGTGCCCTCCCCATCACCCACCACCTGTTCCCCCAACCTCCCACCCCTGACCCTTCAAAACCCTCAGGTTGTTTTTCAGAGTCCATAGTCTCTTATGGTTCGCCTCCCCTCCCCAATGTCCATAGCCCGCTCCCCCTCTCCCAATCCCACCTCCCCCCAGCAACCCCCAGTTTGTTTTGTGAGATTAAGAGTCATTTATGGTTTGTCTCCCTCCCAATCCCATCTTGTTTCATTTATTCTTCTCCTATCCCCCTACCCCCCATGTTGCTTCTCCATGTCCTCATATCAGGGAGATCATATGATAGTTGTCTTTCTCCGATTGACTTATTTCACTAAGCATGATACGCTCTAGTTCCATCCACGTCGTCGCAAATGGCAAGATTTCATTTCTTTTGATGGCTGCATAGTATTCCATTGTGTATATATACCACATCTTCTTGATCCATTCATCTGTTGATGGACATCTAGGTTCTTTCCATAGTCTGGCTATTGTAGACATTGCTGCTATAAACATTCGGGTACACGTGCCCCTTCGGATCACTATGTTTGTATCTTTAGGGTAAATACCCAGTAGTGCAATTGCTGGGTCATAGGGTAGTTCTATTTTCAACATTTTGAGGAACCTCCATGCTGTTTTCCAGAGTGGTTGGACCAGCTTGCATTCCCACCAACAGTGGAGGAGGGTTCCCCTTTCTCCACATCCTCTCCAGCATCTGTCATTTCCTGACTTGTTCATTTTAGCCATTCTGACTGGTGTGAGGTGATATCTCATTGTGGTTTTGATTTGTATTTCCCTGATGCCGAGTGACGTGGAGCACTTTTTCATGTGTCTGTTGGCCATCTGGATGTCTTCTTTGCAGAAATGTCTGTTCATGTCCTCTGCCCATTTCTTGATTGGATTGTTTGTTCTTTGGGTGTTGAGTTTGCTAAGTTCCTTATAGATTTTGGATACTAGCCCTTTATCTGATATGTCGTTTGCAAATATCTTCTCCCATTCTGTCAGCTGTCTTTTGGTTTTGTTAACTGTTTCCTTTGCTGTGCAAAAGCTTTTGATCTTGATGAAATCCCAATAGTTCATTTTCGCCCTTGCTTCCCTTGCCTTTGCCGTTGTTCCTAGGAAGATGTTGCTGCGGCTGAGGTCGAAGAGGTTGCTGCCTGCATTCTCCTCAAGGATTTTGATGGATTCCTTTCTCACATTGAGGTCCTTCATCCATTTGGAGTCTATTTTCGTGTGTGGTGTAAGGAAGTGGTCCAATTTCATTTTTCTGCATGTGGCTGTCCAATTTTCCCAGCACCATTTATTGAAGAGGCTGTCTTTTTTCCATTGGACATTCTTTCCTGCTTTGTCGAAGATTAGTTGACCATAGAGTTGAGGGTCGATTTCTGGGCTCTCTATTCTGTTCCACTGGTCTATGTGTCTGTTTTTGTGCCAGTACCATGCTGTCTTGATGATGACAGCTTTGTAATAGAGCTTGAAGTCCGGAATTGTGATGCCACCAACTTTGGCTTTGTTCTTCAATATTCCTTTGGCTATTCGAGGTCTTTTCTGGTTCCATATAAATTTGAGGATTATTTGTTCCATTTCTTTGAAAAAAATGGATGGTATTTTGATAGGGATTGCATTAAATGTGTAGATTGCTTTAGGTAGCATAGACATTTTCACAATATTTATTCTTCCAATCCAGGAGCATGGAACATTTTTCCATTTTTTTGTGTCTTCCTCAATTTCTTTCATGAGTACTTTATAATTTTCTGTGTATAGATTCTTAGTCTCTTTGGTTAGGTTTATTCCTAGGTATCTTATAGTTTTGGGTACAATTGTGAATGGGATTGACTCCTTAATTTCTCTTTCTTCAGTCTTGTTGTTGGTGTACAGAAATGCAACTGATTTCTGTGCATTGATTTTATATCCTGACACTTTACTGAATTCCTGGACAAGTTCTAGCAGTTTTGGAGTGGAGTCTTTTGGGTTTTCCACATATAGTATCATGTCATCTGCAAAGAGTGATAGTTTGACTTCTTCTTTACCAATTTGGATGCCTTTAATTTCTTTTTGTTGTCTGATTGCTGAGGCTAGGACTTCTAATACTATGTTGAATAGCAGTGGTGATAATGGACATCCCTGCCGTGTTCCTGACCTTAATGGAAAAGCTTTCAGTTTTTCTCCATTGAGAATGATATTTGCGGTGGGTTTTTCATAGATGGCTTTTATAATATTGAGGTATGTGCCCTCTATCTCTACACTTTGAAGAGTTTTGATCAGGAAGGGATGCTGTACTTTGTCAAATGCTTTTTCAGCATCTATTGAGAGTATCATATGGTTCTTGTTCTTTCTTTTATTAATGTGTTGTATCACATTGATTGATTTGCGGATGTTGAACCAACCCTGCAGCCCTGGAATAAATCCCACTTGATCGTGGTGAATAATCCTTTTAATGTACTGTTGAATCCTATTGGCTAGTATTTTGGCGAGAATTTTTGCGTCTGTGTTCATCAAGGATATTGGTCTGTAGTTCTCTTTTTGGTGGGATCCTTGTCTGGTTTTGGGATCAAGGTGATGCTGGCCTCATAGAATGAGTTTGGAAGTTTTCCTTCCATTTCTATTTTTTGGAACAGTTTCAGGAGAATAGGAATGAGTTCTTCTTTAAATGTTTGGTAGAATTCCCCTGGGAAGCCGTCTGGCCCTGGGTTTTTGTTTGTTTGGAGATTTATTTATTTATTTATTTATTTATTTTTTCAGCGTAACAGTATTCATTCTTTTTGCACAACACCCAGTGCTCCATGCAAAATGTGCCCTCCCCATCACCCACCACCTGTTCCCCCAACCTCCCACCCCTGACCCTTCAAAACCCTCAGGTTGTTTTTCAGAGTCCATAGTCTCTTATGGTTCGCCTCCCCTCCCCAATGGATTGGGAGAGGGGGAGCGGGCTATGTTTGGAGATTTTTGATGACTGTTTCAATCTCCTTACTGGTTATGGGCCTGTTCAGGTTTTCTATTTCTTCCTGGTTCAGTTGTGGTAGTTTATATGTCTCTAGGAATGCATCCATTTCTTCCAGATTGGCCAATTTGTTGGCGTAGTGTTGCTCATAGTATGTTCTTATAATTGTCTGTATTTCTTTGGTGTTAGTTGTGATCTCTCCTCTTTCATTCATGATTTTATTGATTTGGGTCCTTTCTCTTTTCTTTTTGATGAGTCTGGCCAGGGGTTTATCAATCCTATTGATTCTTTCAAAGAACCAGCTCCTAGTTTCATTGATTTTTTCTATTGTTTTTTTGGTTTCTATTTCATTGATTTCTGCTCTGATCTTTATGATTTCTCTTCTCCTGCTGGGTTTAGGGTTTCTTTCTTGTTCTTTCTCCAGCTCCTTTACGCATAGGGTTAGGTTGTGTACTTGAGACCTTTCTTGTTTCTTGAGAAAGGCTTGTACCGCTATATATTTTCCTCTCAGGACTGCCTTTGCTGTGTCCCACAGATTTTGAACTGTTGTGTTTTCATTATCATTTGTTTCCATGAATTTTTTCAATTCTTCTTTAATTTCCTGGTTGACCCATTCATTCTTTAGAAGGATGCTGTTTAGTCTCCATGTATTTGGGTTCTTTCCAGCTTTCCTCTTGTGATTGAGTTCTAGCTTCAGAGCATTGTGGTCTGAAAATATGCAGGGAATAATCCTAATCTTTTGATACCGGTTGAGACCTGATTTGTGACCCAGGATGTGATCTATTCTGGAGAAGGTTCCATGTGCACTAGAGAAGAATGTGTATTCTGTTGCTTTGGGATGAAATGTTCTGAATATATCTTTGATGTCCATCTGGTCCAGTGTGTCATTTAAGGCCTTTATTTCCTTGTTGATCTTTTGCTTGGATGATCTGTCCATTTCAGTGAGGGGAGTGTTCAAGTCCCCTACTATTATTGTATTATTATTGATGTGTTTCTTTGATTTTGTTATTAATTGGTTGATATAGTTGGCTGCTCCCACGTTAGGGGCATAGATATTTAAAATGGTTAGATCTTCTTGTTGGACAGACCCTTTGAGTAGGATATAGTGTCCTTCCTCATCTCTTATTATAGTCTTTGGCTTAAAATCTAATTGATCTGATATAAGGATTGCCACCCCAGCTTTCTTCTGATGCCCATTAGCATGGTAAATTGTTTTCCACCCCCTCACTTTCAATCTGGAGGTGTCTTCGCGTCTAAAATGAGTTTCTTGTAGGCAACATACTGATGGGTTTTGTTTTTTTATCCATTCTGATACCCTGTGTCTTTTGATTGGGGCATTTAGCCCATTAACATTCAGGGTAACTATTGAGAGATATGAATTTAGTGCCATTAGTAGCCTGTAAGGTGACTGTTACTGTATATTGTCTCTGTACCTTTCTGATCTACTACTTTTAGGCTCTCTCTTTGCTTAGAGGACCCCTTTCAAGATTTCCTGGAGAGCTGGTTTGGTGTTTGCAAATTCTTTCAGTTTTTGTTTGTCCTGGAAGCTTTTGATCTCTCCTTCTATTTTCAATGATAGCCTAGCTGGATAGAGTATTCTTGGCTGCATGTTTTTCTCGTTGAGTGCTCTGAATATATCATGCCAGCTCTTTCTGGCCTGCCAGGTCTCTGTGGATAAGTCTGCCGCCAATCTAATATTTTTACCATTGTATGTTACTGATTTCTTTTCTCGGGCTGCTTTCAGGATTTTCTCTTTGTCACTAAGACTTGTAAATTTTACTATTAGGTGACGGGGTGTGGACCTATTCTTGTTGACTTTGAGGGGGGTTCTCTGCATCTCCTGGATTTTAATGCTTGTTCCCTTTGCCATATTAGGGAAATTCTCTCCAATGATTCTCTCCAATAGACCCTCTGCTCCCCTCTCTGTTTCTTCTTCTTCTGGAATCCCAATTATTCTAATGTTGTTTCGTCTTATGGTGTCACTTATCTCTCGAATTCTCCCCTCATGGTCCAGTAGCTGTTTGTCCCTCTTTTGCTCGGCTTCCTTATTCTCTGTCATTTGGTCTTCTATATCACTAATTCTTTCTTCTGCCTCATTGATCCTAGCAGTGAGAGCCTCCATTTTTGATTGCACCTCATTAATAGCTTTTTTTATTTCAACTTGGTTAGATTTTAGTTCTTTAATTTCTCCAGAAAGGGCTTTAATATCTCCAGAGAGGGTTTCTCTAATATCTTCCATGCCTTTTTCGAGCCCGGCTAGAATGTTCAGATTCGTCATTCTGAACTCTTGATCTGACATAGTACCAATGTCTGTGTTGATTAGGTCCCTAGCCTTCGGTACTGTCTCTTGTTCTTTTGTTTGTGGTGATTTTTTCCGCCTTGTCATTTTGTCCAGATAAGAGGATATGAAGGAGCAAATAAACTACTAATAGGGTGGCAAAGACCCCGGAAAAATGCGCTGTAACCAAATCAGAAGAGACCCCAAATTGTGGGGGGGGGGGGAAGGGGATAAAAAACAGGTTCTGAAAAAAAAAAAAGAAAAGAAAAAAAAAGAAAAAAAATATAAAAAAGAAAGAAAATATATATATATTTAGATGAACTAGTCAAAAAACGTTAAAAAAGAAAAGGGTAAAAGTTTTTAAAAAAATTTAGCAGAAGAAGAAAAAAGAAAAAAGAAAAAAAAATTGAAAAAAGAAAAAAAAATAAAAAATTGAAAAAAGAAAAAAAAATTGAAGTAGCCGCAAGACTAAAGAATCATGGGGAGAAAGCCATGAGTTCCGTGCTTTGCTTTCTCCTCCTCTGGAATTGCTCTGCTGTCTTAGGAATTGAATCTGCTTTCTCCTTGATAGATGAAATTTGTCCTGGCTGGATATTTTGTTGATCTTCTGGGGGAGGGGCCTGTTGTAGTGACTCTCAAGTGTCTTTGCCCGAGGTGGGATTGCACCGCCCTTACCGGCGGCCGGACTAAGTAATCGGCTCGGGTTCGCTTTTGGGAGCTTCTGTTCCCTGAACGCTTTCCGTAGAGTTCCAGAGGACGGGAATGAAAATGGCGGCCTCCCAGTCTCCGGCCCGGAGGAGCCGAGAGCCTGGGGCCCCACTCCTCAGTGCGCCCCCAGAGGACAGCACCCAATCACTCCCGTATCCCCAGCCTCTAGCCGCGCTCCGAGCTCACCCAGCCTGCGACCAGTTCAAGGTAACCCCGAGCTGAGAGTTCAGCCCTCGGCTCTGTCTCTCCAGCCGGCTTCTCCGTTCTAATACCTGCGAGCTCTCCGACACTCTGACACCCCCGATCCTTCTGTGACCTTGCGGGGCCTGGGGCCACGCTGGCCCCGCGTGGGCTTCACCCCGGTTTAGCCTCTGGAGCAATGTCCCTCAGTGGAACAGACTTTTAAAAGTCCTGATTTTGTGCTCCGTTCCTCCGCCGCTTGCCGGGAGCCGGCCCCTCCCCCCGCGGTCTATCTTCCCGTCGTTTTAGATTCACTTCTCCGCCAGTCCTACCTTTCAGAAAGTGGTTGATTTTCTGTTTCTAGAGTTGCTGTTCTTCTTCTCTTCGCTCTCCCGTTGGATTTGTAGGTGTTTGCTATGTTTAGATAAGCTATCGAGCTGATCTCCTGTTACCTGATGTAGTCTCAGGCTGCTACTTCTCTGCCATCTTGACCTGTCCCTCTTACATTTTTTACTTCCAATATTTTTTCATGGGCTTGATCTGAACTTTCACTAGAGAAGAATTTGCTCATAAAACTTGGATCTATATTTGTGTCAATGGAGCACTTTAATGGATTTGATTGGTAGGGAAATTATGTTTTGATTTCCTCATTTTCTACATCACTTTCTTCTTTTGTGTGTATATAATGTGTGTGTATGTAATTTTGTGTGTATGTAACTTCTTTTGTGTGTGGATGTAATTTTGTTTAGATCAGAGAAGACTAATTACAGATGGTGTTATAATATGATTTTGGAGTAGTTCTTCTTCATGGAATTTATAGGTGACAAAGCACCAAGTGGACAATTGGCTTTTCACTCATCACCACAAGATACATACATTTCCAAGTGAAGATTTTTATTGAAGAGTTCAGGACCTGAATTTAATTTAATAACCAAAGAGTAATTATAGCTTTTAAAAATAATTTTGTTTCGGGATGCCTGGGTGGCTCAGTGGGTTAAGCCGCTGCCTTCGGCTCAGGTCATGATACCAGGGTCCTGGGATTGAGCCCCACATCAGGCTCCTTGCTCAGCGGGGAGTCTGCCTCTCTCTCTGCCTCTGCTTGCCACTCTGCCTTCTTGTGCTCTCTCTCTAACAAATAAATAAATAAAATGTTAAAAAAAAATGTCTCCAGGGCCCCTGGCTGGCTCAGTTGGAAGATTATGTGACTTTTGATCACTCTTGATCTTGGGGTCATGAGTTTGAGCCCCATGTTGGTTGCAGAGATTACTTAAATAAATATAAACTTAAAATAAAATAAAATAAACTTAAATTACATATTAAAAATTTTTATTTCCTATTATGAATGCTAGTACTCAAGCAATCCTATAAAGATATGAGTTTATCTCTATTATTACACTTTGTGGTAATTTTTAAAATTCATAAACATTTACTGGTTCAAAAGGGATACAATGATCTTACTAAATTTTCTATACTAATATGCTCTTATTATGCATATGAACGACCCTTCTATTTTCATATTTTGATATTTATCTGAAAATTTTCAGTGATTATTTTCTATCAGAAAATTGGCAGCGTTGACTGCAATGAATAAATATTCTAAAACATCACTCCTCAATAACATCTCTATAAAGAATATATATATATATATATATATATATATATATATAAAATTTGGAGATATTTTAATGTATAAGGCAAGCCAGGAGTTTTCACTCTAGATACATCTAAATTTCCTGCTTAAACTTTCACCTGCTTGTTTTTAAATTTACACGCATTATACCTTACTCTTTGGGGTATGCGGTTCTCAGTTCTGACAGGTGCTTAGAGTTGTATAACCAGCACCACACCCCCCGCAATGTTCTTGGAGCCCTCCCTAGGTCTTCAGCTTCCCCCGCAGCCCAACAGCCATCAGCTCCTGACAGTTTACACCAGCTACCACTGTTTTTCCCGGACATCATGTCATTGCAGTCATAGGTTGTTCAGCCGTTTGAGTTCGTCTTCCTCCACTCAGCGTGACACCCGTGAGAGCCATCCACGTCTCCGTGTGTTTCGGCAGTTTGCCCCAGAATGGGCCATGGATCAATGTGCAACTGTGGCTTTCCTGATCGCTCAGAAATAGATTGTTTTCATTAGAAAAGCCGTGCTCATCCGGCGGCTTATTTGCTGCCCACTCAGACTTTCGTCCATACTGACTGGGTGTGGATCACCTGCCAGGCGTTATGTGTTTCTTGACTTTTAAAATTTTACTTACTCAAAACTTCCATCAGCCTGGCCAGGGTTTCTTCATAACTCTGCATGAATCCTAAATGCTCTTTGCACAACCCTCTGTCCTTCCTTTCTCCTGGTGCAGATGTCACCCTGCATCACAGCATGAAGGCGTCCTCTCCTCCTCCCGCTCCCTGGCCCTGCATCCTTCAGAAAGAGTGGCTGCACGGGTCTCATCCTGTCTGCCGTCTGCACCGCAGAGGCCCCAGGTGATACTGCTGGTGACAGAACAGACTTCTAAGTCTGACCGTTCGACACACATCTTGCCGGCATCCTGACTGTCAGGTCGTGAAATGTCATTCAGTGACTCAGTTCTGCCTGATACTCGAGCCAGAAAATACTGCTTAGAAGGAATGGAGTGAGTAGCATCTTGATGGCAACCGAAACCAGCCTGGGACTCGGAACATCTATCTGCCCTGGTAGCTTTTGCTTTTGGTTCTGTTTGCTCCTCTGCTCCCAGCATGACCTCCTAAATAGCATCTCACAGAATCTCCGGGAACCTCAGTACTGCGTGTCCTGGAGCACCGTCGTCTGCACCTGTCAGTCGCCTTCTCAAGTCTCCCATTAAAACTTTGAATAAACCACATGACCAAATATATTAATAAATATCCCGTACATACCACTCTAATTTGGTGAATATCTATCCAAGATTTTATGATATAACAGAAAAAAAAGGTCTTACTCATGCAGTACTAGCAGTAAATGTCCCTCTCAAATAATATTTATCCATAGAAAGTGCTAGAAGAAAGAAATAAAAGTGTTAATAAGAGCAACTCATGGGTGGTACACTGATCTAGAATGCTTAAAAGAAATTGGACAAACAAAAATAAAACTGGTGGCATCACGTTACCTGATTTCAAGCTTTACTACAAAGTTGTGATCACCAAGACAGCAGGGTACTGGCATAAAAACAGACACATAGACCAGTGGAACTGAGTAGAGAGCCCAGATATGGACCCTCAACTCTATGGTCAAATAATCTTCGACAAAAAGGAAAAAATATACAGTGGAAAAAAGACAGTCTCTTCAATAAATGGTGCTGGGGGGGGGGTGCGCCTGAGTGGCTCAGTGGGTTAGGCCGCTGCCTTCGGCTCAGGTCGTGATCTCAGGGGCCTGGAATCAAGTCCCACATCGGGCTCTCTGCTCAGCAGGGAGCCTGCTTCCCTCTCTCTCTCTCTGCCTGCTTCTCTGATACTTGTGATCTCTCTGTCAAATAAATAAATAAAATCTTAAAAAAAAATAAATGGTGCTGGGAAAACTGGACAGCTATATGTAGAAGAATGAAACTTGACCATTCTCTTACACCATACACAAAGATAAACTCGAAATGGATAAAAGACCTCAATGTGAGATGGGAATCCATCAGAATCCTAGAGGAGAACATAGGCAGTATCCTCTTCGATATCAGCGACAGCAACTTCGTTCAAGATAAGTCTCCAAAGAGTGAAACAAAAGTGAAAATGAACTTTTGGGACTTCATCAAGATCAAAAGCTTCTGCACAGCAAAGGAAACAGTCAACAAAACAAAGAGGCAACCCACAGAATGGGAGAAGATATTTGCAAATGACAGTACAGACAAAAGGTTGATATCCAGGATCTATAAAGAACTCCTCAAACTCAACACACACAAAACAGATAATCATATCAAAAAATGGGCAGAAGATATGAATAGACACTTCTCCAATGAAGACATACAAATGGCTATCAGACACATGAAAAAATGTTCATCATCACTAGCTATCAGGGAGATTCAAATTAATACCACATTCAGATATCACCTTACACCAGTTAGAATGGCCAAAATTAGCAAGACAGGAAACAACGTGTGTTGGAGAGGATGTGGAGAAAGGGGAACCCTCTTACACTGTTGGTGGGAATGCAAGTTGGTGCAGCCACTTTGGAGAACAGTGTGGAGACTCCTCAAGAAATTAAGAATAGAGCTTCCCTATGACCCTGCAATTGCACTGCTGGGTATTTACCCCAAAGATACAGATGTAGTGAAAAGAAGGGCCATCTGTACCCCAATGTTTATTGCAGCAATGTCCACAGTCGCTGATCTGTGGAAAGAACCAAGATGCCCTTCAACGGACGAATGGATAAGGAAGATATGGTCCATACATACTGTGGAGTATTACACCTCCATCAGAAAGGATGAATACCCAACTTTTGTATCAACATGGATGGGATTGGAAGAGATTATGCTGAGTGAAATAAGTCAAGCAGATAGAGTCAATTATCATGTGGTTTCACTTATTTGTGAAGCATAACAAATAACATGGAAGACATGGGGAGATGGAGAGGAGAAGGGAGTTGAGGGAAATTGGAAGGGGAGGTGAATCATGAGAGACTATGGACTCTGAAAAACAACCTGAGGGTTTTGAAGGGGCAGGGAGTGGGAGGTTGGGGGAGCCAGGTGGTGGGTATTAGGGAGGGCATGTATTGCATGGAGCACTGGGTGTGATGCAAAAACAATGAATACTGTTATGCTGAAAAGAAATTAAAAAATAAAAAGAAATTGGATAAATTTTATGCATTTGGCATACATATCAGTCAGAGACCAGCCGAGAGAGAGAGAACGCACCCATTATTTAATCAGAAGCATTGGGTATATGGAACTGTTAATTGGATATTTCAGAATTGGAGTAGCAAAAAGAAAGCACAAAGACATTAGAGAATTGCAATTGGACAAAGCAGGTGCTACCCTCGGAGGTCAGGGAACAAAGGAAAGAGATTGTAATTTTTAAAATACTGATGCTTGCAGAGGGTTTGGGGGTTCTACATGGCTAGAGCTGAGCTGGGCACAGACAGAGCTGCGTGCTTAGTGTTAAGTCCTTCTGGGGCTCAGAGGGATCACAGAGCTGCCACTTTGACCTCGAATCATGGAGTCATCACTGGTGTCCCTGCAGGGGGGAGCAGAAATGGGCAGGAGCCATCCTTTACCCCTCCCTGTATCATGCCATCTCCCTCTGGGGCTCACTTTTGGCTGCACCAAGGATGAAGTCAGACGCCCCAGGGGAAACATGGTTTTCTGAGATAAGCCAAACCCCAAATGGAGAAGCATGGATTGAAGTTTAGGACAATGACATAATACTTGGAAGAAAATATGTCACTTCAATGGAAAGAAAGGGCACTCCCCCGTTTTATTAAAGTCAACCATCCACTTAGTGCTGAGATGGGAGTCTACACACAGTAGATCACTGATGGATGTCCAAGTTTACTGGCCACTGACAAGCTAATTGGAATAAGCAAAATATGATTTAAAATCTCCTCACACAATGCCTAACCTATTAAAAAAAAACTCAGTGGACCTTCATGGAGTAGGAAATCTTGGGAAATCATCATGAAATGTAAAGTTTGAGGACTTGGTTTCCAGAAGTTGAGAAAGAGAGTTGAATTTGGTAATCGTTTTTACATTTTCAGAGCTCAGATATTTTCTGTTTCAAGCAGACGCAGCTCAATCCTTGGGTGACTGATCCTGGTGTTCCTGATTTGACCCATGTATCAATGAATGAATTATTATACACAAAATAACAATCACTGGATTTGCTCAGTGGCATCCATCAGGGTCCAGGCAGGAACTGGATTCCCTGGGATCGTTCTGATGACTAGACTTTATTGAAGGGGAGCAAGCATGGGTCTGAGAACCCAGAGGTGAGCTACCGTGGAAGCCACTGTCATCCCCTGGGGACAAAAAAGCAAGCAGGTAATCTGAAGACAAGATGCTTCTTGGAAAGCTACAATGCAGATGATATTGCCATTGCAGTTACTCCAATGCGACAGCCAGGAGTAAGAAGGAGAAATCCTGAAGCTTCCTCCAGCCTAGGCATATTCTGCTGGTGGGCTGACCATCACCACTGGACATCTTTCAATGGTAGCCTGACTTATGCGGATCGAAGCTGTAGCCTTTCTGTGTAAAGTTCAAGGCAAGCAGGAACAGAGATTAATTTAGAGTGAGGATGATCAGCGAAACAGCTCCTAATGGTTTTCCAGCCCACCGTCATAGCCCAACTGTGAATGAGTAGATTTCTGTGTATAGGTTATAACTCATTTATAGGATAAGAGCTAGTTTGGATGACTGAGAGATTTTATGTTCTGCCAGTGCAAGGATCTGTCCAGATTTCACATAACTTTTTAAAAAGAAATATCTTATTGTATTACCTATGATAAAAATTATCTATTCATTTTCATTGAACTGCAAAGTGCCTATCATAAATTTTATACATTTCCTGTAAACACAAATCACCGCCTCCCATAATGGGGATCCTAAAGCAGGATCTGTGGTGAGTCTGCCAACGGTGTTTTAATTGCCAGACAGGGAACAAGACGGATTATGGCAAATACGAGCAAACGTAATAGAAACAAAATGCTAATACAAGTGTTTTCCTGGTATTTTGTACAGAACATTATTTGGACCTGTGTCTGCGAGACCCTTCCTACAGCTAGATTGCCCCAGTGTGAGAAGGTCTTTTTAAGGTCAACTTTTACTTCCCAGCTGCAGCTGTGACAGCCCTGAGTGTGTGTGTTAAACTATTTCCCAATCTCTGTCTTCTAGGAGCACGTGAAAGTGGCCATTCCCTTGTGCTTTACTTTGGCCAAGAAGACGTGAACGGCAGTTTCACGTTCATTCCTGCGGGGCACCTGAAGACGTTCCCCGCTACCTGGGGAGCGGCAAGTCTGCAAGGACGGGCCACTGTGCCGGCTCAGGTCGGGAGCGGGAAGGACGCAGGGGGTCGAAGGGGCTGTGTTGTTCGAAGCCACCACGACGTGGGTTTGTTTTCCTGCAGGGTCATTTCGCTTGCGCTGCTTGGTTCAGAACCAACGCAGCGCACACAAGTCTGGTGTCAGCGAAGGATGCGGCAGCAATGACGGTAGCTGCAGGGCTTGAGAGAAGGGCTCCCGCCTCCAGTCCTCCCCGTGGCTACGTATTTTAATAGGAAAAAAAATTGCCTGAGGCATGAGAGACTCTCGGTAATGGAACCTAACTCGTGTGTGGCAGCCTGTTGGTGTGGTGCGCAGGGGGAACGCTGCCCTCTGCACTGACCCCATCACACAGCAACTTGGTTGATGGCAACGAGTGGGCTCCTGGATTTATGCAAAGGCTGACTTTGGTAAACATTACCTGGGTGGGGTCGGGGAGCTCCTGGGTGGCTCAGTTGTTGAGGTGTCTGCCTTCTGCTTAGGTCATGATCCCAGCATCCATCCAGCCCTGTGTCAGGCTCCCTGCTCGCGGGGAGTCTGCTTCTCCCTCTCCTTCTGCCCCTCCTCCCAATAATGTACTCTTTCTCTCTCTCTCTGTCTCCCAAATAAAGAAATAAAATCTTAAAAAAAAAAAAAAACATTACCTGGGAGGGGAGAGAAGATCATTTTGATTCCTTGTAAGGTAAAAATTATCTGTAACTTTTAAAGTTAACCTGAAGACCTTTAAATTTCCATAACCTTAGATTGCTAAACAATCCAAACAAAGACTTTGGTGAGAAGAGGAAGATACAGGGGTGTGTCACTTGATGACACACCCCTGTATCTCATATCTTACATTCTCCGAATGAAGGAGAGCAAGGGAGGGAAGTTATTTACCCATGTCCCTCTCACTTTACGCCTTTCACCAGAATTCCAGAGCTGTCCCTGGAGCTGGTTCCCCCGCTGGAGAGGGCCACTCTCCAGTCTTGTGACGGGGTCTGGCCTTTTGGTTGCGGGTCAATGGGGAGCAGATGGAGCCCTATACGTTGGAAAGAAGAAAGTATGAGGTCTTAGGATCTTTTCTCCATTCCTGCTGGTTTAGACGCAAAGTGAAGAAACAGAATATAACAAAACATGAGGGGAGTTAAGCTAGGATACTCAGTAAATCTAAAAACAGAGCAAAATAAACTATGGAGTTTATGTCGGAGTAATTCGGAGTCTCTCTCTTCTATAGAGGCTTACATTGTTTTCAGATTCGACTCATCACAGCAAACACTGTAAGAAAACCAGCTCATGTCTGTTATTGGCCGTGGCCACTGTTGATTTTATTATTATTATCCTGATATCACTATTAGTAAACTTCAGGCACAGAGGGTGAGTTAATCATTCTCCTCGGTTCATGGCCCTTCATCATTATGGATCTCCTTGTTTTATTTCCTACCTTGCTGTTTGTGATGTCGGGGCTATTTATTTCCTGTCTCTGCGCGTCCATATTCTTCTTTGTAAAATGAAGGTAATAATAACTCTGATCTCTTAGTGCTGTTCTGAGGATTAAAAAAGTTAATTTGGGCAAAGCACTGTATCCAGTATATAGTCATTGCTGAGTATCATTTTTATTGGCTATTACTATTTGTTTCTTTAATTTGGGCAAAGCGCTGTATCCAGTGTATAGTCATTGCTGAGTATCATTTTTATTGGCTATTACTGTTTGTTTCTTTTCATTCTTACTCCGCAGTCCCTTTTCCTGCGTTCCCATAGGCAGTCTGTCTAATATGGTCATGCATATCCTTTTGTTCATCGCTATTCTTGCAAAGTCCGCGTTATTGCTTCATACGCACTGGTTTCAATTTACGTAAATGTTGTTGCAATATGGAAGCCAGCAGTAAAGTTGTAAGATTCAGTCACATAATTGTGAGTATGTTGGTATGTTTTTTGGAACTGGTGTGTGACTGGTGTATGTGTTTGTGTGTGGTGTGTAAGCACTAGGTGTCTCCTACCTGCCACCCTGGTTCCGCACCACCACAAACAGGATCATGCTGAACTGCGAGAAGGTCCATTTGGATCTGAGACTGGGGTGGAATGGATGTCCGTGAGGGGCCTGTACCAGGAAGGGGCTGGGCCTCTTCACAACCTGACCCAGTGCTGGGTCGCTGCCCATCAGGATGGCTCTGCAGATGTTCCCACCTGGACAGGATCGTGCCCAGGTCCCCTTCTGCCACACACTCTGCATTTCCCAGCTGCTGAGTCCCTGACACTGGTTCTGCATCCTTTTAGGAAGGAGAAAGCCCCAGAAGAACATCACTGCCTCACAATGAGAAAAAGCCATATTAGTTACAGAACCCTAGCACTTTTTTTGAACCCTTCCAAAAACTGAGGTCACAAGGCAAACAAAGGCACTGATTTTAAAGCGTATCTAGGTTTCTGAGGAGAAACTGGACACCCTACCTGCCTGTGTTTTCCATACAAGGCTGCCGAGAGAGAGGCAGCCCCAGGGACGTGCATGCATGGGCGGGGGGGGCTGTGGGAACATTTCTCTGCTTGTTATTACGTTATTGGGGCTCAGTTCCCAGTCTGTCCTCTGTCCTTACTCTGTGAGAATGGATCTGGAGCCCGTGAATATCGTCCTTCACACCCGGGCACCCCAAAGAGCTCTGTCATACAGGCCGATGGAGGGGCCTTTCAGAAGACGGGGTTTTCTCCTCCAGGACCTGTGTGCTCTCTGGCCAGGCTGCTGCAGCACCTTCCCCAGGACTTTGCTGCTGGAACCAGGGCCTGGGGCCGTGCCGGTGGCTGACAATGTCCTCCGGGACCCCCCATCACTTTCCAGGAGGCTCCTGTGCTTTCCTTCTCCCCACGGATGTCTTTTCCAGGAATCCAGGATAAAGAAAATACAAAAATGTCTTATAAGTCAGAAAAACTAAATCGAAAAGAAAAAAAAGCCCCAAATCGGAAACCATGTTTATAATTCTGTAATGAAAACACTGTCATATAAATGGTGACACAGTGGCCTGCTTGCACATCCTGGGGATACAGCCTTATGAAGAATAGGCAATGTCATGCCGTAGGGTTTTTGTTAGAAGTAATATTGCTGTAAAATTTCAAAGTCGTATCTCTCTATGTAAGTGTAAATAACATGATTATATAATCATAAATATTAAAAATGTATAGTATATTATGACATAGCATATATATTCCACTTATAATGATGTTTTATACATAATACATGTTATATAATTACAGTGTCATTGTAAATACATGCTTATAAATATATCAATGTTTTAGGAAAGATGATATTTTAGCATAAGAGACAGCAGGTGCAGATATGTAGGGAACAGTCTCTGGCATGAAATTTGCATTGGGAAGAAGAGGTCTCGGTTGATAAGAGTGTTTTTTCTTCCTAGCTGTATCCTCTCCACAGGCCTGTGAGCAGTGACTCTTCCACGGCAGGCTGCAAGGGCCCAGATCTTAGATTCTAACCCTCATTCCTCACAAACAGGCATAAAGCCTCCTCAGACAAATGGCCGACTCTGGCTCCAGAGCAGGGAACATACAAAGTCCTTTCCAGACACCCTCTATGTGCCAGGGAGCACAGACATCTTAAAGATTCAGGCAGTCACGTCAAAGGGATACCAGAACCATTTGTAAGAAGCTTTCATTGCAAATTCAGTGGGACAGTTTGAACATCAAAAATAGTTAATTGTAGGCTTTTCCCATGAGCAAGTAAAAACCCAAGAATTTGCTGAGAAATTCAGAAAACTAAAGCAGAACTAACAGAAAGCAAACAAGCAACAACTTCTGTTTACATCAGAATGCCATGTAAAAAATGCAGAAGTCCTGGTAGATGGGAAACCATTGATTCAGGCAAAAATCATCAATGAAAATGTTTGCAAAATTTGGGGGAAGGATGACTCCGTGTCAAAGCATTTCCTCACAAATTCCTTAGAAACCAACAACCACAACCACAACCACAACCAGATGCAGTCCTCCAGTGGAGAGATGACTGCAAAAGGGAGCATGGCTGGTTGGGAGGAGGCAGTCTGTCACACCCCTCCTCCCCCAACTGGGGTGGGAGCCAATGTGCCACCTCAGCTTGGAGAGATGTTTGCCCGGCATGCTTCACCTGCAGCTAACGGACTTCTGGGCTGGGGTTGGCAAACTTTCCCTGGGAAAAGGGCAGAAGATAAGTACCTGTGGGCCATGTGCTCTCTCTCACGACTACTCAGTTCTGTCAACACAAAAGCAGCTTTAGACAAAGTGGAAGCCACTGGTATGATTGTGTTTCAATAAAATTTTATTCACAAAAACAGGTTGGGGACCAGACTGGGCCCTTGGCGGTAGTGCACTGTTGACTCCTGTCCTAGACTTAACTCCCAGTTAAAAGAGGCCACAGGGGATTGAAGAACAAGCAGAATGACACCAGAAGGAAACACCCAGGGAGCACCGAGGTCTGAGGCTTTCTAGAGGATCGCCGACCATATTTACAGACAACATGATTCAAATCGAATAAATGAATGCAAGAGAGAGGTCTATTCCATAATAAAAGAGATTGAAGGGGTATGGAAGCAGCTCAGTCAGTTGGGCATCTGCCTTTGGCTTGGGTCATGATCCCGGAGTCCCAGGACTGAGTTCTGGGTGGGCTCCCTGCTCAGTGGAGAGCCTGCTTCTTCCTCTGCCCCTCACCCTTGGACTCTTTCTCTTGCAAATAAGTAAATAAAATCTTAAAAAAAAAAAAAGAAAGACAGAGAGAGATTAAAGAGGCATAACAACTAAATCCCATGCATAAATCTTAATTGAATTTCCATTCAAAAGAAAAAAAAACAAGAAAAAATACTAAGGGGTATAGAAGGCATTTCTGTCAAAATTAGAGAATGTACATAAAGATTGGATTTTCTATGATGTTACTGAAGTCTGTTACTGTTATTGTTTTTACTCTTTTTTTTTAAGATTTTATTTATTTATTTGACAGAGAGTGAGAAAGCTCAAGCAGGAGAGGCAGGACAGGGAGAGGGAGAAGCAGATTCTCCGCTGACCAGCAATTCTGATGCGGGGCTTGATCCCAGGACCCTAGGATCATGACCTGAGCTGAAGGCAGACGCTTCACCATCTGAGCCCCCTAGGCACCTGTTACTATTGTTATCTTATTATATATGAAGTATTATATGCTTATGTGAGAAAATGTCCTTGTTCATAGGAGGAACACACCAAATTTTAGGAGAATGAAGTATCCTGATGTCTACCACTTACTTTAAATGGTTCAGGAGAAAATATATGTGTATGAGTATGTACATTTGACTAAATGTAGACCATTTTTTAATATATACATTTAAGGCATAAATATAGACTGGTCATTTTCCTTCTACTTTTTGTGTATTTTAAATTTTTCAAAGTAAAATCTTGGGAAAAACACATACAGGTAAAAATAAATCACTTTTATCTATTATTCCAGAGTCTTCTTCATCATTTTTTTCCCAGGAAGCTCAGCACATCTTCAAGCAGTGGGATCCAGGCTGGTCTCCCCACACTTGGTTTTCTAAGGTGCTTATGCAAGTATCCCCAACCCCATGTCCCTTAGGAGACCGTTATTTTTACCAGGAAAATATACTCAGAGGCTTGCAGAGGCCAAAGGAATGGAAATCTATATCCTCTTAATATGCCACATTATCAGGGAAACGTGTGAATGCTTTTGCTGGGGAGGGAAAGAAGAGAGGATTAAACATCTCAGAAGCCGGTCGGAAGTGTCAGGTGTAACAGACAAAGCCAGTCAGAAATGAAGCATTTGCTTTTCTTAATCACCAAAATATGCTGCTGGAAATCTTTGAACCTAACCCGAATCCCAGCTGCTTCATGAAAGTTCTCTGATTTTCTCATGACCCATTAAAGCAAGGGGCAGTGTCCCTGCCCCACTAATTTTGATTTTGCACAGAGAAGCAGGAGGATGGATTTTTTTCTTTTCCTTTCTTTCTCCTCCTTCTTCTCCACCTCCTCCTACTTTAGTCCTTCTCAGTGCTAATCCAGAACTGAATTCCAGAGATAGGCAGGCATGATCTGTTTTCTCGATAAGACAGACCGTCTAGGAAAAATCATGGAGAAAAGGAAGGAAATTAATATGGGCTAGTTGCCCGCTGTGTGTAAGGTGTGTTGGAAACAGACGTTTCTTTCTTGTCATTCCGTCCCATGGCAGTCTTAGAAGCATGCAGGGTCCTCTGCCTCCCCCTTCCCAGGGGCCCATCATTCTGCTTTCTTGTTCTTTCCACCTTCATTCTGGACCCATCGCTGGAGTGTCCTTGGCCCTCTGCCCTGCCACAGGTATGTGGGAGCCCACCCCTCTCAAACGGAGCAGACAATAGAGGAGCACTAGGCCATTGCCAGTCCCAGGGGCTGGACTGGTTCCTTGGGCGAGCTTGGTGGTTAAGCCTCCTTGTGGCTTTCTCACCTATAAAGAGGGGGGCTGCTCCAAGGGGAGGATGAGGGCTAATCCTGTCTCGGAAGCAGTATGCCTTTTCTACCTGCATGCAGACAACAGGAGACAATGGCGTGCCCCATAAATGCACACCGCATCCCAGGGCCAGCTCTGCTTCATTAACGATGTGGTGCTGGACCAATCACTCAGATTCTGGGAGCTCCAACAACTAATCCTCCGCGGGTTGGGACTCACAATCACACTGTTCCATGTTGAAACGCAAGATGTGACCTGAGCATTGGTTAATCTGTGCACATCTTTGTTCTGTAAGTGTGCATGGAGAATCGTGCCAGGAAAATAAAGGGAGATTTCATTACATCTTTCTCCTTTTATCAGTGAGGAAGACAGCATAACAAAGATGAACTATTCTTCCCTTCCCTCTTTAGAAAGAAAGATCTTGATTTATTAAAATTGGAAAAATGAGAGCTGAATGCTTCTTAGATTAGAATATTCTGAACCATATGTGATTGTCTCCTATGTATGAGTTCCTCTGTCCGATAGTTAATAGGGAGTGTATAATTAGATAGTGTAGTGTCTCCCCAAAGGGATGGTGCCATCATTCTCTCTCTTTCCTTCATGTGATCCGATATATAGAATATAAAATATATATTGACCTCAGATGTACATTCTAATTTCCATACATATGTATTATGCACTACCGTATCTATCATTCTCTTCCAAGTGTTTAGTCTATGTATATAGTTAATAATTTTATGTCATACGTGCATTCGAATATACCCATGTGTGCACACATCTATGAAATTTTCAATACGAAAATCAGAAAGTGTATATAGAGCAAATTTAGACAAATTCTGCAGCACAGTCTTTGGATGAATAGGGATTCCACCTCCGTGATTTCTGGTCCGAAGTTCCCGCTGTCTGCTGCACCACAGTAGAAGTACGGGCTGATTCTCTATGGCTCCACTTTATGTTTTTCCAAAACGGTAGCTCTTTACTTGTGCTCATTGGAAATGGGTCGTTGAGGAATCTCCAAAGCATGTGATCCATGGAGGCAATGCAGAGCCGATGGGGTGCCGTGTTCTTTGAAGAACAGCCTCTTTGGTGACCTGGTGTCTAATGTGTGGGTCATCAGTCATTTCTGTGGCTCTTCTTTTCCCGTCGTTTTTACTATTGACTTTGACACAGAAACAATGGAGCCTCTTGTGCTGTGGACAGGTCCTCACCCATGCTCGTCCGATGACGGTGCACCTTTCTTTTTCCAAGTTTGCTTGAATTCTTTCACTTAGAATTTGGGAATGAGCGTCCCTTCTAGCCCAAGTTCTTTCTTTCAAACAAATATTGTCTCAAAAAAGCAATAAAGAGACGGTTGGAGACAAAAAGAGGCTGGCATGCTTTGATTTGCTCGCCAAACAATGGCTCTGCTTAAGGAAATCAAAGCAAAGCAATGTTTGTTGCCAAATCTTAGCTACAGGAGCAAAACACAAATAACACTTTTACATTTTTTCCCTCAAAATAGTCTGAATGAAAATACATTTAAGTCTCGATTTATTAACAGTTTGCTGTAATGATGCACTTTTTCATTAATAGCACTCATGTTCAGAATAATGTTAAACTAATTATGAGCATTTTTTGTGGGAAAATGAAACCAGTCTTTGAAATTTTATTTCCAGTGTAATAAAGGCAATAAAAATTACTTTAAAAGTTTTTATTCTCAATAATATGATTCAGGAGACCATACTACATTTACAGGCACCATTGTTCTCTCTTTTCTAGTTCTGGTTTCTTGCATACTTTTGGTAACTGGTCAATAAGCATTATATATAAATTATTTATATTATAAAATCATATAATTAACTTATTTCAATTTACTCTACCTAGTGACTTACTAAGCTATGTACAGAATATATTTTTTGAATCGTAACCTCAACTGTGGCCATGGGTCAACTAAATTATGCACTATCTTTACATGTTTTTCTTTTTAAAAATGACAAAGGAAACATTTGTGATATGGTTGGCTAGACCCGGGGCAAATATTAAGGCCAAGGAATATGGTTGCTTTTTGTGTGAGTTAACTGACTTGTGTGGGAAGCACGGACACACCGTCTTCAGCTTGGCTGACCCACACTCACAGACCTGCTGGGGAAAATTTGCACCCATTACACCAATAGGCAGCATTCATATTTCTCACAGTTTGGAGATCTATTGACAACCTGCTGTATCCGTGGTGTAGACATGCATAATTTATTTAACAGGTGGATTTTTAAAAATGAGATTTATTGATATATTTAAAAATTAATTTAAAAATTGAGGCTGAAGTATTCACTTGAGAGATTAAAAAGTCGTGTAAAATGTTGAAAACGTTAGAACAGCACAGTCCCTTGTTTTCAACTTGGTTTAGATGCTTCTACAATGAACTGGTATTTGAGCTGAATTCCAAATGTTAAATTAGAGTTATTGGAATGAATTTTCTTTTCTATTTATTTTCCCTAAAATTTCCAAAGGATAAATAAAAAGTCCCATCAGATTTTTAGAAACACGTGTCTCTAAAATCATAGCCAGGTAGTGTGGTATTCCAAAGTCAAAATGCCTGGCTTAGACCCAAACTCTACCTCTTCTTACCTCTAACGACCTTGAGCAAGATTTATACACTCTCTGTGTGTAAGTCTCCATGTACAGAATGAAGATTCTAATAGAGTTTTCAATGTAGAGTTTTGGGGATGGGATGAGTTTTAGGGCAGTGTTTGGCCAAGAGTCAGGGCTGCACACACATACCCCTTCATTAAGATCATCCTCTTATTACCAGCAAGACCCTTCACTCCTTTTCCTCTATGAGATTATACTCAAAAACTTTAGGGATCCTTGGAGCATGGTCCAATTATCTAGAAATTTGGTCTGTGTTTGGCAGATGTGAAATGATAAGGTTATGTATTTGCAATGTATTTTCGTGTATTTATGAGAACTGTTAAAACACAGGAACTATCATGACTTACCTTGAATCTTCACTTAACTAGGGAAAAATGAAAGCATACCTCAAGAAATGGGATCTTGCCTTTGACCACTTCTTCATCCCATTCCTTACGTGCTCCCCTGCACAAAGACGTTCACTCTGATGAGCTTACCCTGAAGACTCACCCTTTGCTTGGACCACCATTCCAGGATATGTGCGTTAGTGAACATGTGTCTGGGATGAGTGACCCTCAAAATGAAAGGGCGTGTGAGCTATGCGGTGCAGTTCAGGGCAGAACCCAAAAATTCTGTGTCCACGTTGGAAGTTCTTTCCAGTGCTTCTGACCTGGTCATCTGTGCATTGATCTCAATGACCTGTATTTCCAGATAAACTCAAGATGTTTAGAAGGGCACCGGAAGGCGGCTTGGAGTACCTGTGGGGAAGTTATGTATACACCGTACCTCTTTCTGTGTCTGTCTTTTCCTCAACCTTGCTAATGGCCAGTTGTCAAGACCTTGTGGATGTCCTTGCTTTTAGATGGAATTGCCAGTCGTGCATGAGTTCATGAGTTCATTCCTCACACGTTCTGTGTGTGAGTAAAATTACACATTTGAACCAGCCACTTTGTTGAGGCAATAAATGTGTAAAGATGAATGAGACAAAGCACACACCTTTAAAAACTCACTGTCTAAGCAGGAAGAAAGAAAAAACACAACCAGCACACAATGTGAAAGCATAACGATGAGGAGAACAGGTGCTTTGGACCTCGGGGAAGGTCACGGCACAAAGCCAGATTTACAGGACATACTGTATACCGCCTTCCACTCTCACCCCCTGCAGGGCTCCTCGTGTACGGACTGTTGTTCTTAGAAACCAGAGACCATCACCGAAGAGTCACTGTTTGTCCTCCTTGTGTGACCACCAGATACACTGAAACTTTTCCACGTGGTGGGCACTCAGCAAGTTGCTAGTTGTTGAATGAATGAAATTAGTGCCACGTGCCCTAACAAGCCATCCCAAGCCAGATTTTTGTTTGTTTGCTTGTTTTGTTTTTTCTTTTTTGTTTATTATTTCATCACCATTGTGATGACTTGCTGGTTCCTGTGGTCAATCTATTATTTAAAGGAAACTTGCCTATGGCCAAAGGTGTGCATATTTCTTCTGTTTTAAAAAAGAAAATGGTTAAAAAGTCACTGATGATTTTGAGGGACCTCATAGAAAAGGCATCTTTCTTCAAAAATTTACAGAGTACAACAACTTTAACGCTAAATGTGCGTCTGATGTGCTCAGACGAAAACACACCAAAGACTGGGCTTGTCCACCTCGTCGAAATTTACTTAACAAGCATCGGATTGTTTTCCAGTCAGTGAAAGGACTGGGAGTTAATAGCTACAGGAGTTACAATATGTGTGTCGTCGATGATGTTCTGGGAGCAAAAACAGGAGTGAGGGAGATGCTTCAGCCGACAGGCGCCGAAACCAAGGCTGCAGGGACCGGTGCTGGTCTCGCAGGATCCACGGGGATGAGTCGGTGGGACCCAGAGAGACAGGATTTCACAGAGAACGCGAGGTGTGCCAGAGATGTGGGGGGGCGGCCTTTCCACATTCCAAAAAAGCATGTGGAGGATGTAACTGAATGGTCCATCTGGCCTCCTTGTGATATGTGTGCTGCTGAACGAGCACCAGCTCATTAAACGCGGGCTGGCCATGCTTCCAGACTCCCCACCAAGACTGGCTTGGTAGCAAAAATTAATAACATGTGTTGACATTAACTTGTTGAAATTAAAAAAAAAGTAAATTTTTGTTGGACATTTGTGTTTCATATGCATGGGCAATGAGCTTCTGTTTAAAACAAAATGGAAAATACTCCTTTTTTAAAACTAAGGCTTGGTTATCCATAGAGAATGCTGCCGAGGCTATGAATGCCTCAGTAACCAGTGTTTTCCAGATGTCTGCCTTTAATTATCTTTAAGAGGCTGGTCATTTCAAATGCTGACTTGGAATTTCATGGGGAAGGACTTGGTAATGAAAATAATTGAACTTGATTTACCACTTTTGGAGGCTCTTTGCCCCATTCGTAAAGAAAACAGAATTAGGCTCGCTGTTTGCATAACTGTGTAAAACGGACTTGGCGAATTCATGGGGTGTTCTCGAACAAAGTGGAGCTTTACTGGGTTGGCTTGAGGAAACTGGGGTGGGGCAGTGGGGCGCCATGTCCTCTCTTGATTTCTTATGAAACTGGCGAAGTTTTCAGCCTCTGCGCTGACTCGGTTTCCCTTCTTTCACGCACGATCTGAGATTTCAGTGTGAAAAGCCCTTTATGGCACCATGTGTTACGATCCCCTTAGTTGCACCGAGCGCCTCTTGGAGAAGGGAGCTGGAAGACAAGATTTTGGGCTTGCTCCTCACACACCCGCCAGCCCTGACTAGACAGTTCACTGGCTGAGGAGACAGTACAGGAAGAGGGCCGCGGTCAGCGGTGGAAGACGGCATGGCAATCCGTAGGTCTCCTGAGCTGGAGTGGCATGCCAGCCTGGACTCCCTGCCTGCCATCCTGCGGGCATCTTCCTGGGCGCTTGGGCACCCCTCTGAACTGGCTGTGATTCTATTTGTCTTATAGACCAGGCAGTGAAGTCTTGTTTGGGGCGGTCCATCGGGTAAGTAAGTGGCTGGGTGACTCTGGCACCCAGAGTGGCTTCTTGTGTTTTGTGGCCTCCTCGAGGGTGCAGGGGACCTGCTTTCACCAGTACCAGGGGACGTGGCTCTGAGCCTTGCCTGAGATCAGGCTTTGGTTCTGAACGTGAAAAACAGTTCTTCAGTGATTCAGTGAGGCGTCCCCAGCGTCTAGAGGTATGGGGGGCAGTGACTTGAGGGGGCGGAGAAGGATGGGGAAGAAGGGAGGGGAGGGAAGAACATCACAGGATTTTTACAAGGTGGCGCCGTAAGGTGCCGATGTCATAGTTTTGCTGGCATTTAAGAAATAGTGGTTTATTTGGTTCTGTCTTCAGTTGAGTCCCTGCTCCTGTCTGTAGACATAAAAATAAACAGCCCATGACCTCGAAAAGCTAAAGGTCTAGACAGGGAAGTCACGTAGGCTGAGACTCACTGAATCAGCTAGCGGACCAGTCACGGCTGTCACAGCCCGGCGAGGACTAACAGGGACTGAGGAGGACCATGGCCACGCGGTCCAGGCACAGGGGCTGACAGAGGCCGGGGTGACAGGACACAGGGATGGGGTCTTTATGAACCTAATCACTCCACCCAGACCTTTTTAGTCACATTACTTTTGCCAGAAAATGGGTGTTATGAAAAGCCCATTGGCAAAGCGATGATTTGGGTGCTGGGATGAGTCTGGCATCTTACGGGAACTCTCAATCGACCGATCTTCTTGCTGGGGACGCAAACATACTTCAACAAATATTCCTGGTGAAACGTTTTGCCCAATGAAGCATTTCTGACGCCAGTCCTGCCCCTTGTCTGGACAGCCCTGGGGCCACCCTGAGATCTAGAACCTTTGTAGGACATAACTGAACAGCCCCGAGTGGACCCTGTGTAGCCAGACACACAAGCAGGGGTATTTGCCAAATATCCCTCTTTCCTACTCGTCAGTTCAGATTTAGACGGGGGCTCTGTTCTGTTGGGCAGACACCCCCGTGATGGCCACAGTTCTCACCCCTCCCAGGGGCTTCTATGGTGACGAGAAATCACAGAAGTGGCTTCTGGTCCTCAGGGGTCTGTCCACACAGGTTGGAGCCATTTCTCTCGCTGCCTCCTGGGCATTTCAGGTTGGGGCTTCTCCCTGCACCACAAGTCTTCCTTTGAGCCTGGGAGTTTCTCTTTGGAGCCTGGAGGATCTTGTGTGGTCCCATGACCTTGGTTTGACCATGACATATTTGGCTGTTGGGGTCTCGTTGCACCAGAGGCAGCACTTTCTGAGAGCAACGTGTAGGTTTTAGCAGCCCTGGGACACACCTGTGTCTCTGGTGCCCGGCTTGTCTCCCCTCCTAGCCCATGTCACCTTCCTAGTTTGCTGGTGTGTGGGAAAGCCAGCGTTTCCTGCACAGTCTGCCATCCCTGGAGATAAGATTCTGGTGAGCAGGAGCCAGGAACACCCGCATACTAGCTTCATTCTGCCCCAGGACTTGTGTCCCAGAGGTAAAGAGAATGAAGCTGATGACCAGGTAAGAGGAGAGCTACAGGAAAGAGGAGAGCAAGAATTTGTGCCACCAAATGTAATCCCTCCCATGCCTGCCCCAGGGAGTTCTTGCAGAACATTACACATCCATCTGCCTGTTCTCACTGCCACGGTGTCAGCCCTGCCCCAGATAAGGATGGGCACGAGACATGTGTGCTGGGCATCCTGCCAGGTGGCCCACGGGACCCTCAGCTCCTGGTGTCCACTCCCTTGTATATATCTCTCCTATGTTAAACAGACTGAGCTGTGTCGCCGGGAACATTCTGTGGAAACAGTGGCACGTGGCTCTGGAGACTTGGTCATCAAAGGCATCTTCCAGCTTGCTGTTCCTTGGATCACTTACTCTGGGAAGCCAGCTGCCATCTCAGGAGGATTCCTGAGTTGGGAACTGAGAGCCACCCAGAGCCAGGACAACTTGCTGGATGCCTGAGTGAGTTGCTTAGAAGCGGATCTTAGGCAAGCCTGCCGACGACATCCCGAGCCAAGATCTTTATTGCAGCTTTAAGAGAGAACCTGAGCCCAGAGCACCAGGCCTGGCCACTGCTGAATGCTGAACCACAGAAATCACGTAAGATAATAGCAGCTTATTTTCTGCAAGTTGCCAGGTTTGGGGAAAATTTGTGACCCAATTACAGACTGTCAGTGTAGATTTTGGTTCCCGGAAGTGAAGTTCGGACACAGTGAAAACCTACAGTGTAGGAGTAACTTTAGAACAGTGGGGCACTACCGGGAAGGCCGATGGTAGTTCCAGTGAGGCCCCAAAGAGAACTGGAGAGATCCTTGCGGCATGTGGGGAAGGGGCGCCGTTAGGATCTGCGGTCCCGTCTCCCTGGATTTTCTTCTCTGTACCCGCATCTCCTCTCTCCTCCAACTTTCCATGGCCTGCACCCACCATGTAACCCACCCCAGAGAGGATCCCGGTGCAGGAGTCAGCGGGGAGGAAGGTCGGGAAGGACTGACAACAGATCAGAAGAAACATGTGGCAGATGGCCAGTACAGAATTACTGTGTATTTTGTCTCTTCTTCTTCTTCTTTTTATGATTTTATTTATTTATTTGATGGAGAGAGAGAGAGAGAGAGAGAGAACTGGGAGAGAGGTTGGGGAAAGCAGACTCCCCTTCTGAGCAGGGAGCCCAACACAGGGCTTGACCAGGACCCGGGGATCATGACCCGAGCTAAAGGCAGACGCTTAAGTGACGGAGCCTCCCCAGGTGCCCAGTTTTGTCTCTTCTTTTCCACATTTGACAATTAAACCAGGATTTAATTGGGTCAGGGTACCGCTAGCACAGTGTATGGTGGAAAGAAAATCCCTCCATCTGTACGAGTCACGCTTTCTGCCGCCATCACACAGGAAAATGGGAAGACCACGGCCGCTGCGATGTAAAGATTACGTTTAAGGATGGTACGGAAGTTTTCGATCGACGGCCATATATACACAAATATTTTACTATCAAAAGAACTAAATTTTAGAATCATCTCATAAAATAGTTATTGGCTTATTCATATATCCATCACTTTGCTAGACATAAAGATTTTGTAGAAATAGATTTCAGTCATTGCGTTTAAATTTTTCCTTGGAAAACAGCATTAGACTAGCAGCCAAGAGTTGTGGTACAGACAGAGAAAGTGTGAGAATTCAGCAAGGGAGAAAGCGCTGTAGGAGGAAATAATGTACAAGGGGCCTGAACGACTCATCTTTCCTGCCTTCCTTCTCTCCATCATCCACCCATCCATCCACCTTCCTTTTTCCCACCATCCATTCATCAGTCGACCCTTCCTACCCTCCCCCACCCATTCATCCAAGCAGCCAACATTTTATGCATTTGTTCTGGGAAAAATTCTATCCTTTGTCCCGAGGATATGGATGTGAATAACAGGCAGTTCCTGGCTCAATGAAATCTGAGCAAAAACCAGCTGAGAAGCAAATGAAGAACACTTTTGCAGGATGGGAAGCAAACTGCATGTGTGGTGATTAATTTTACTTGTCCACCGTCTGAGCTATGGTGTCCAGTTGTCTGGTCAAACGTCAGTCTGGACGCTGCTGAGAGGTGTTTCGTACATGGGATGACGTTTATAGTCCGGTGACTTTAAGTAAGAGATTGTTCTTGGTAAGGTGGGTGGGTTTCATTCAACCACTGATTGAGTGAAGGTCACTCTGAAGGACCTTAAGAATAAAAATTGACGTTTCCCGGAGAAGAAGAAATTGTCTCAAAACTGTTACCGGATGACTCAGAGTTGCCAGCCTGCCCTACCCGTCGCAGGCCCGGACCACAGCGTTAACTCTTCTCTGAGTATGCAGACTGCACAGTCAGGACTCGAGAATCTCCAAAAGCACGGGAGTCCGTTCCTTAAAAGTGATCGTTTGTTAACATGCAATCTAGTAACATAATTTACTTTTTGTGTTTTAGGAATACGTGTTTAGGGAGAGACAGGGAAATAAAATGTATACGGAAGCCGGCGGGGTTACAAAATGTCAGCTGCAATCCACAGCAACATTTAGGAGGGAGGACTCTGTGTGGAATGTCAACCGTCTTTGAGAGGCCACTTGGAAGGAAATGATTTGCTTCATGGGGGATGTGTTCCCTTTATTCTTGATTTGCGGAAGTTTCGTTCTTATCTTAAAACTTTACATTTCAGATCCGACATCTATGGCCATACCACCCTGAACGCGCCCGATCTCATCTGATCTCGGAAGCTAAGCAGGGTCGGGCCTGGTTAGTACTTGGATGGGAGACATTTCAGATCCGACTTAGCTTGCACTGGTAGGAGAGGTGGGAATGGGCTGATAAAGGATGTCACGTGGAGGACAGTTTGCTCGTCTCCTTTAATTCTGCTGTGAACCGGCAAAGCTCGAAGCCAATGCAGGTAACTTCCTCTTAACCAAGGAGGGACAGAGACCAGGGCAGGTGTAAAGGTTTTTAAAAATTCTCTTAAATCGTATCTTATTTTTCTTAACAGTGCTAAAACCTCACATTGTTTTTATAGAAAATATGGGAATGTCAAAAACTAGAAAGAAGAAAAGCGCAACAACTCTAGCGTCTGATCATCCTGGCTGACAACACTTGGTTGATGCGCCCTGACTGTCCCTCATCGGTGTCTGCTCGGATCCGTCCACGTGTGTGATCCGAGTCCAGATTCTCACTTCATGCACTATCCCACCCAGACTCTCATCTGCTCGCTCACTCACTACCCGCCGTCAGGTTTTCTGCTCTGTGCCGGTCAAATGTAGCACAGCCAGAATTTACTCATGCCTTAAATTTTCTGGAATGTCATTTTTGATACTTGCTTAATAATCACTTGTATACTTTTAGGATAATTTTCGCAGTTGTTTTTCAAGCTCAGGGTATCGGCTGCGTCTTGATGGAGCGGGGAGAGAGATTCGGAGACTGGAGAAACAGATGTTCTATATATCAAAATCGATGCCTTTTATACTATTTTCTAACCTAATTTCACTGAAAGCGAAAACATATCCGTCAGGAGAGAACAGGTACACAACCCCCAGTGGCGGTCTCTCTATGCTGACAGTGGGTCCGAGGCTCCTGTCCGGCTCACACCTGCTCGGGAGCCATTGCGACACGACGCAATCTGTTGTGTTCCATGCCTGCTTCTCCCTCCGGTTACGGATCCTCCAAAGTTCTGGTTGCCTGTGTCATTTACCCCCCTCCTCTCTAGTCTGGGTGTGAGGCAGGCTCTGATGGTCAGCCTGCCATCCCATTCTAACACCATGCAGAGCCCCCCTGGTGTCCTTGTGAGCCGGGTGGCGGGTGAGAGCCATCTCGCGAGGTTACTAATCCAGGAGCCCTCTAGAGTCAGGCAGGCTCTAAGAAGAACAGCGAGCAAAGCCCGCTCTGGCTGCTGGTTGGGTTGGCCTCCTTCCAGTGTGCCGAGAGGCTGCCATTCCTATAATTGCTTTGCTTTGTGGCAGCATAATCAGGTTGACAAAAGTGGACAAGATTTTTGGAGGCAATCAAGCACACTAACTCATTTTAAAATGCTGAACAGGTGCGCCTGGGACACATTGAAGGTGGTTATTAGGCAGAAGTCGCTCTGAGGAGGGCGGGCCGACATCTGTGCCTATTCTCAGAGACACAATGGCGCAGGCCTCCAGTAAATGGGACAGGATCTTCCCCTGGATGGGGCAGCCCTCTGCATGAACCTCCTGATTTAGGACTTTCACTGCTTAGGGTAATTAGCATTTGAAGGAGGAGGATGCTGAATTCATCTTTTCTTTTCTCTTTTTTTCCTGGGGGTGGGTAAAAGTGGAATCTGATTTAATTAAGAAAGGCAGTAACTCCGGGCGCCCACCTCATCAAATGTGAGCTACAGCGGAACAAGAACAGTCTAATGAGGTCTTTGTGATTTCAATCTGACTAAGGGTGGTTGCCTACTAGTCTTTTGGTTTCCAGGAGCTCCTTTGTTCTCCCATTTTTTTGCTCCTTCAAATTGTCCCCATGCTAGAGACTCGCTTATCATGGGGACATTTGCTTACCGTGGAGCCAAGCTGCTCCAGGTTCTGATGGAAAGACCATGAGCACAGAGGGACTGTGAAATCTGGCACTTGGACATCGGGAGGCGGGGTATGGAAGTTGCACTGATAGACTCTTTTTAAAAAATTTATTTATTTGAGAGCGAGAACAGGGCAGAGGGTCAGAGGGGGAGGGAGAAGCAGACCCCCTGCTGAGCACAGAGTCCAACCCAGGGCTCCATCCCAGGACCCCGAGATCATGACCTGAGCTGAAATCAAGAGTCGATCACTTAACTCACAGAGCCACCCAGGGGCCCCTGTGCTGACAGACAATTAAGTGAAAAAACACTTTGACTTCTAATTGAATAAGTGGCTTGGACATATTCTTTAAGAAATAGAGTTGTGCAGAAGGAAAAAGCAAAGGCATGATTTTTAGGATGAGTTCTAGATTGAAGTCCCCAGTTTGCTGCCAGCCCGCAAGTTCGTGCTGGAGTCTGGGTGATGCTGGGCCCCTCCCATGGTTCTGTCCCAGCCCTTGGGGAAGCAGAGAAGGAATGGAGACAAGGCAGTGCTCAGACACTAGGGGGCAATGTGGGAGGCCCTGCTGGGGATCCCACCTCCTGACCCTTGGCAGGGGGAGGGAGCCCTTCCAGAGGCAGACCTGCAGGGTCCCAAAAGTGCCAGCTACTTCTGCGTGCTTAGAAACGTTTGTTGAATGACTGACTGACTGCCAGTTAATAACATTGAACGGCACACTGAGAATTCTGTTCCCCGAAAATTATTGCTCCCAGTTCTCTCATTCAGCTAAAGAGGTCCTGGAATAACACCTCAACCTTCCCCACGTGCATCTGTAGAATGCTGATGAATAGATTTTCATTACAATAGGCGAACTCTTTGATTTTTATTTTATCATGCATTTATTCATTTATCTGAAATAGTTTCTGAGTAACATATTTTCAAAACAGCCGAGGATATGCCATCCAAACTGTCCCGCGTGAGTGACTGGGGAGTGAGCCAGAGCAGAGAGCATCCAGGCAGAAGCTGCGGTCTTTCTATAGGGTAAGTGTGGGTGTGACCTGCCGTCACCTCTGCGGATGCCGTGGGCCACACAGACCCACTCTGGCACGGTGTGGGAGGGGACCGCACATGGCTGTGAATTCAGGGAAGCAAACCCTGACCCGGTGCTGGCTACGGCACTCTCAAAGTTAGCTGCTTTCACCCCAGAGGATTCCTGCCACGGCAGACGAACTTCAGGATCTGGTATGAACCTGAGGACCTGGGCATTTCCTGCTCGGAAAGACACGTGCCATCACGGCCCTCAGGATGGCCGGGCAGAGGGGATAAAGCAGAGCCAGATATGGTGTCACAAATGCCCCGGAGTCTCTGCCTCGCTTCCACCTTCCAATGTGAGGTCGACGTGAAGACAAAGGGTGGGACCATACGCAACGATCCTGTTTGCATCCTCAAGTCCCCAACGGAAACAAAACTAAACAACGTAACCTGTTGTGCATAAAAGGATGCTTCTGAAAAACAGCCCCAGCCAGAAACCTACATTGAGAATTTTTTAAAAATTTAATGTGCTGTTTTAAGAACACTTAAGGTGTTAAGATGATTTGAAAAACAAAACCATGTGTGAATATACAATGAGGGCCAGTTCCACACTTGTTGGTAATGGCGCTCTTCTCTCTTGCAACCCTCGACATTTTTATTAGTATCTTAGCATGCAATCTGGTGTTTCTTAACGGAAGTACAAAATATGTACGCACCAAGATGTTATCCTTTCTATGCAAAAGCAGCATGCTTTAACCTTTATTCTGCTCCTCTCTTTTAAATATTGTAATGAGTTGTAACGTATGTAACTGCTATGCGCAAATCTTCGGTACACAACTGAATGGATTTTACATGATTACATCGAGTTAGCCACCATGCGAATTGGTTGTAGACATTTCCAACATTTCACAAGGCTCTGTTGTGCCTTCTTGTAAGGAAAATTTGAGGAAAACGATGCCTCGGTGTCAATCAGGAGTGTGTAACGAAGGAAAGCGTGGTACGTCTGAGGACCCGTGTTTGCTGAGTTTTAGTTCATTTTGTCTTTGGCAGATACAACCAAGGGCAGGTTCAGATAATCCTGACTTCACTCCTCACTACATGCCAGGCACGACTTTACCGCATCTGAAGTCACTTAACCCTTACAGAAGTACGAAGAGGTAGTATTGTAGTACTGTAGTACTGTTACTCTCCCAAATTTATCAATAAGGATATGACGGACAGAAGGATTAATTCCGTTGTCCAAGCTTAATAGACCGTGGGCTGCTGTGCAAATGTGGGCCTCCAGCTCCGAGCCCTGGTGCCCTGCACACGAGTGCTCTTACCAGGCCACCGCCCGGGTCCACTAGCCGCCAGGCCAAGCACTGGGCTGTGCCCCTGATGTCATGGTTTCTTTTTCTCTCTTTTTGTTTGCTGACATTTGTTTATTCTCATGCAGGGAAAATAATTGTATTGATTTCCTTATATTGTGGAGCTTTTCAAGCATAATCCTGTCTGTCATCAATGGCTTGAGGATTTATTCAGAGTTTTAAGAGGCAACGTGATTATTTCATAATTGCCTACAGCACAGTGCAGTCGATACAGCACTTTCTCGAAGCTCACGTAATCGCCATCGTACGTCCATGACTTACATACTACCCAGGTTTTATAGATGCAGCATTGAGTGTCTGGAACAAAGTGACTTGTCGGGCTGAATGGGACTGTCACCACTGAGCCCCGGTTCCTCGATGGCAAGTCAGTGCGTCCCTCGCTACGAAAGGCTTTCTGGTTTGAGGTTTGCAATGGTTTCCAACAGTGCTCTCTTTCACTAAATATTTCCAGACTTAAGGTGCAGAAATCATGTTGGTTTTTTTTCCCCCACTAATACGGTTTCCTTTTCTACCCTTATTCCAGAGACACTTTCTCTTTGGTTTAGATTTATAAATGTTCATTTCTCATAAGCTGTACCTATGACTCAAAATGATCATTGATGAATATTTCAGAGTAATTTAGGCAGGAAGTAGAAAGGAAGAGAGGATTTTTAGGATATAATTACATTTCTGATAAATGTAGATTTTAGTAATCATCCTCTGAGTTTGAAAGCATCACCTCTCTCGGCTTGAATTATTTATTCCCTTTGAGGTCATCCTCGACGTTGTAAGTGACCAGCCTCTTAAATGAAAAATGCAAGCAGATTTGAGCAGGAAATACTGTTTAATAATGCATTTCCCCACCATGACTGCTTCATTCAATTATCACACATGTGTAGCCGAAATGCATGTATTCTTTTAACTAGCTGCTCACGGCTTGGCGGAACCTTCCCGTTATCTGTGTTTACTTCCCATGTGAAATCCCAGCATCACTACTGCTGAAGGGGCTCAAATCGTCCTGAAACTGTCCATTGTCTTGGTGCGGGACTGAAGTCGTGAGGGATGCTTTCGACTCTTCACCGTCAAGAAGCTTGTGGGGCGCCTGGGGGGCTCAGTGGGTTAAAGCATCTTCCTTTGGCTCAGGTCATGGTCTCAGGGTCCTGGGATCGAGCCCCACGTCGGGCTCTCTGCTCAGCAAGGAGCCTGCTTCCCCCGCCCTCTCTGCCTGCTGCTCTGCCTACTTGTGATCTCTCTCTCTGCTAAATAAATAAATAAAATCTAAAAAAAAAAGAGAGAGAGAGAAGCTTGTTCACTGAGAGGCATGTTGGAAGTCAGGAACTGTTGCTGCCACCCCGGCCACCTTCGTGCCGACTTGGAGTCATTCTGCTGCTCGAAAAATGAGGGAACTGGTCTAGCACGGACTTATTTACAACAGGGGATAAGGAATAGCAACCTGGCGTTGGGGCTAGGCTACCCATGCCGTGCTCTGCCTCCCCCCAAAGTGTCATAAAGAAAAGTGTATAACCGCCCAATCAGCCAAAATAGCAAACAGTCAAATTTATGGTCAAACCCCAAACTCATCTGAAAATGTCACATGGTGGATGTGACTTCCTTAGCAATGTCCCCCGATGACAACAGGCATGTCTACTGCAGCCAGTCACCGCCACCATTTGAAATGCCATGTGTTACAAGCTGAACTCCAGAAAAGTACTCTCATTAAAGGGTGTGTGTTCTCTGGGAACCAGAATATGAGAGAAAGATCAGTATTTAAAAAAAAAATTATTTTTGAGGTAAAATTGTCCTAAATGGAGTAGCGTTGGTGGGGCTCTGGCGTCAGAGCCCGGATCATCTCCTGGAGTTCCCTTTGTTTCCTGGGAGACTGGACGTCTGGGAGCCCCGCTTCCTTCCTGGAAGGATTGACTCTGTAAGCAGCTAAGCCACGGTTTCTACAAAGGACCACAGGCTTAGACGTTGGCTTGGCACAGAACACCCTTTGATATTATAATCATGTTTGTCCATAGCTCAGTGGACCGTCATCTGTTAAGGTTGGACGAGATATTATTTTGTGATCCCCAATCCTCGTGACCCTGGGATGCGAGGTTGGCTTTTTGTGGCCACCAAGGAGCTCTAGGGATGCATGGCTCGTCTGCACACCTTGCCCCATTCTGACAGCTTGAGGTTTCCTGTTCCCTGTTTGTTTTCTCTCGTTCCCGCGATGAACCTGTCACCCATATTGGTGCTGTTTGCTGCTCAGCCATCTTAAACAAATATTTCTTTAAACCACGGCATGTGGTATTCCAAACCTGACCCCCTTAGAATAGGGATCAGAAGCCCCTGCGGCCCGTCTGGACTGTCTTCAGGGGATCTGCCTTTAGATTGCTGACCTCTCCTGTTATTTGGGGAGGGGTGCACGGGACAGCCTCTGGCAGCTGCTTTCACTCTGGGCTGTGCTGTGCCTCAAGAGGAGAAACATACCTCTTCCCCTTAATTTGGATGAATTTGAAATGATTTGCCCTCTCAATGCATTTATTATATTTTAGAAAATATTTTATTCCTTAATTTTGCAACTGAATTGTTTTCTTTCTAGTTTAATTTGAGAAGCTCCATATGTATGCAAGGACATATCCTGCTTTTCAAATGTAATTCTAGTAAAAGGGGAAAAGAGGGCGCCTGGGTGGCTCAGTTGCTTAGGCGACTGCCTTCACCTCAGGTCATGATCCCGGAGTCCCGGGATCGAGACCCACATTGGGCTCCCAGCTCCGCTGGGAGTCTGCTTCTCCCTCTGATCTTCTTCCCCCTCATGCTTGCTTTCTCTCTCTCTCAAATAAATAAATAAAATCTTTTTAAAAAAGGGGAAAAGAGCTCTATTTGTTACCGAAGTCCTTTGTTTGGATCTAGCTCTAGATCTTGGAAGCCCTGTCAGTTTGGTTAAGTTACTTCTCAGGATCAATTTCCATTTTGGGAATTAGCTTCTTCCACTCTGTCCAAGGGAGCATGAAGGAACGCTGTCCTCTTGACCTGAGCAGAGCCTGTGAGGGACGTGGCTTTGCCAAGTTCGAGGACGCAGGTGGGCAATGACAGAAACAGTGTAGCAGAGACACCCTATAACCTGGCCTGGTGTCTTCCACCCGTGGAAGGTCCGTGTTGGGCCAGCAACAGAGAGACACACCAGTTCTCAGGGAAGGGACGCTAACCCCAGGGATCTGCCCTCTTATGAAACAATGTCGAAGAGAAAGGAGAACTGATTTCTAGACAATCAGTGACATCTGGGTAATGTCAAAAAAGTTTCTTTACCTTTCCATTCCAAACTTTCTGTACTCTACAATGAGAAGACCAAGCCCCTTCCTGCCCCCCACAGTCTCTGTGTATGCCCTTAGTGCGGTTTAAAGAACACGAAAATGCTTTGTATGGTAAAGTGCTGTTTACGACTAAGCCATTTCACTAGTCTTTGCTGAAATTTTAACTGCTGCAAAAATTTCCTACTATTTGCGAATATCATGTCAGTACGGAAATGGTTAATTTTTTTTAAGGACACAGCTTATTATATTTTTGACCTATATTCAGTGGGTGGGAGTTTTCAGTATGTATATACATTCAGGGTTAAAGTCATTAAATATTGTTGGTGAATCATTATTGTATTTAATTAGATGCACGGTAAAGGTGGTAGGCAAAATTCTAAGACGATCCTCAGGATTCCTGCCCCAGGTGTATGGATACCTCCTTCTAATTATTTAATTAAATTCTAATCCATTTGGTGGAATGAAAGGATTGTGCAGGTGCACAGCTTCTGAAATCAGCTGACCTTAACATAAGGAGACTGTCCTTGGTGGGCCTGACTTAATCAAGGGATGAACAGGGCTCTTCTGGGCAAGAGAGATTGAAGGGTGAGGGTAATTAAACATGTGGGACGATCTCTGGATGGGGGTGGGTACTGTGAGGGACCTCAAGATGACAGCCAGCAAGAAAGTGAGGACCTCAGACCTCTCTCCACAAGGGTAGGAATTTGACCAACAACCTAAATTATCTTGGGGTAGATGCTTCCTGAGTCGAGACTACAGACAAAAACACAGTCCCGTGCAGAGAACCATGCCACTCAGTACCTGGACTTCTGACTCACAAGTGTGCAAGCCGATACACGGATGCTGTTTTAAGCTCTAAATGTGTGATAATTTGTTAATGATAGAATATGTACCGTGAGCGTCAGTTTTCCAGAAATCCGTGGAATCCAGGTGTTGCTCCTGAATATGTAGTGTGTTGTCCCCAGAGATGCCTTTGTTCCTCGGTCTGTACGGAGCATGAACCCCTCTCGGATGAAAGAGCACAGAAGCAAGGATGCTTCATCTTCTCAATTGTAGCGTTGAGGAATTTTCAAATAGAGAGGTAAAAAAATTGTTTGGTCGTTACCCAGAAGTCAGCGATCGTCTAGAAATCAATTCTTTCTCTTTGATGAAAGATTTTTTGTAAGGGCAGATTTCTGGAGTTAGCTTCTACTATGTTTAGAAACTGTAAGGAAGTTACACAGATTATTATCTCTGAACACAGCTGTAAGGAAGTACAGAATGTCCATTGTAGGTCAGCAGAGCTCAGTGGGCTCCTATTCAGTCACCCATTCCTCCGTATAAACTGGTGTCATAGTGACTGAGAGATGTAAGACGGCTCAAAAGTGTTTAGAGGTTATTTTAATTCTCCAGGTAACATTAGGCCCATTACACACATTATTATTATTATTGATATTACTATTATTATTTTGCAAAACTTCTCCCATTATCAACATGCCCCACCAGAGGCTACCTTTGCTACCATTGATGAATCCACACCCACATGTGACAATCCCCCAAAGTCCACAGCGGACATTACGGTTCACTCTTGGTGTTGTCCGTTCTCTGAGTTTTGACAAATATGCAGTGTGACATACGCCATCCGTATAGTGTCAGGCAGAGTACTTCAGTTCTCTAAAAGTCCTCTGTGTCTCATCTATCCCTCCCTCCCTCTCCACTAACCCGACATCCACTCATCTCTCCACCATCTCCACACTTTTGCCTTTTCCAGAATGTCATACAGTTGAAATCACACAGTACGCAGCCTTTTCAGATTGGCTTCTTTCCCTTAGGAATACACATTGTATGAACCATGGGAGACTGTGGACTCTGAGGAACAAACTGAGGGTTTTGGAGGGGAGTGGGAGGGGGGGCTGGGTAAGCCTGGTGGTGGGTATTATGGAAGGCACGTACCGCATGGAGCACTGGGTGTGGTGTGTGAACAATGAGTCTTGGAACACGGGAAAAATAAAATAAAGTTAAAAAAAAAAACAAGGAATACACATTGGAGTTTCCTCCATGACTTTTTGTCCTTGACAGGTCAATGCTTTTTAGCATCGATAATGCTCCATTGTCTGGATGGATGATAGTTTATCCATTCACCTACTAAAGGACCTCCTGGTGGCGTCCAAGTTTTGAAATTAGGACTAAAGTTGCTGTAAGTATCTGTGTACAGGTTTCGTAAGATTTCAGCTCATTTGGGTAAATATCAAAAAGTGTGATTGCTGTACCATATGGTATGAGTATGTTTAGTTTTATAGGAAACTGCCAAACTGTCCTCCAAGATGCTGGGACCACTTTGCGTTCCCACCAGCAGGGAGTGAGAGGCCCTCCCGCTCCACATCCTTCCCAGCGTTGGGTGTTGTCAGTGGTCTGGGTTTGGGCCATTCTGGTTAAGTGTGTAGTGGCATCTCACCATGCTTTTAATTTGCATTTCCCTGAGGGCATATGAGGTGGGACCCCTCTTCACGTGTGCATTTGCTGTCTGCGAATCTTCGTGAGGTGTCCATACCGGTCTTCTGCCCATCCAGTAATCGAGTGTTCATTCTCTTACTGTTGAATTTGTAGAGTTCTTCGCATATTTTGAATAATAGCCCTTTATCAGATGTGGGGTTTTTTTGCAAATATTTTGTATTTTCATGCTTTTGACATGTGTTTCATAGGACAGAAGTTGTCAGTTTTTTTTTTTTAAGATTTTATTTATTTATTTGACAGAGAGAGATCACAAGTAGGCAGAGAGGCAGGCAGAGAGAGAGAGAGAGAGAGAGGGAGAGAGAGAGAAGCAGGCTCCCTGCTGAGCAGAGAGCCCGATGCGGGACTCGATCCCAGGACCCTGAGATCATGACCTGAGCCGAAGGCAGCGGCTTAACCCACTGAGCCACCCAGGTGCCCCGAAGTTGTCAGTTTTAATGAAGTGCACTTTACCAATTTATTTTTCCATGCTTTTCTGAGACAGGCGCTTTCAAGTCTCCCGCAGTGATAGTGGACACCTCCGTTTCTCCTCGCGGCGATCAGCTCCTGCCTCCTGTGGTTTAGATGCTCTGATGTCAGGTGCATCCAGATTATCAGGTCTTCTTGGAGAGCTGACCCTTTGCCATCATGCAATGCCCTTCCTTATACCTGATAACTTTCCTTACGTTGAAGTCTGTTCCATCTGAAATGCATATAACCCATTCTGCTTTTTAAGAATCAGTGTTAGGATGGTGTATCTGTCTCTATCCATTTTCTTTTTCTTTTTCTTAAGATTTTATTTATTTGACAGACAGAGATCACAAGCAGGTAGAGAGGCAGGCAGAGAGAGAGAGAGAGGGGGAAGCGGGCTCCCTGCTGAGCAGAGAACCCCATGCAGGACTCCATCCCAGGACCCTGAGATCATGACCTGAACTGAAGGCAGAGGCTTAACCCATTGAGCCACCCAGGTGCCTGCCATCTATTTTCTTTTTATGTGTCCTATTTAAGGTGGTTCCTTGTACGTTATAGAGAGTTGGGTCTTGCTTTTGAATCCACTTTGACATCTGTCATTGAACTGGTGCATTCAGACCACTGGCATTCAAAGTGGTTACTGACATGGTAGGATTAATATTGACCATATTCCTTCATGTTTTCTATTTGTTTTCCTTGTTCTTTGTTCCTGTTTTGCCTTCCATCTTTTTTCTGTGTTTTGTGGCTTTACCTGAGCATTTTACATGGTTTCATTTTTTCCTTTCTCTGTATATAATTTATATATTTACCCCTCCGTTTTTAGTGGTTGTGCTAGACTTTGCAGTATACATTTACAACGGACCCAAGTCCACCTTTAAATACCGCTGACCATGTCACGGGTGGTGTAGGGATCTGATGATGACAGGATGATCCTGATTTCTCCCTCCTTTCCCTGTGTCCTGGCTACCATGCATCTCCCTTCTACCTGAGCACAAAAATGCACATACATAATTAGATGTCACTGCCTTTATTATTTTGATAAGCCGTTATTTGTTAGAGAATGAGAAATAGGAAAACAAGTTCCTTCTTTCTCTGGCACTCTCTGGGGAATTTTTTCTGATGTCCACTGTGAAGACTTGGTAGAGCTCCAGGGGTTGGAAATGACAATACCCACAGCCTGCAGGACTGTGGTTCCTTGGACCATCTCCCCGTCCCCATTGCTCCCTCTGACCTCCAGCCACTTGTCAATCACAGTTCAACCTGGCACTGTTTCGTGAAGGTTCCCGTGGGTGGCCTTCTTCTCAGATAAATTGTCATTCTGCAGATCCACTTCTCTGTCTCGAACGTGATGATCTGCCCTGTGAACTCACCTCTCTGACAGATCTAGGAAGAGCTGTTGACTTTTTAGTATGTTCAGATTTTTACTTGTTAGTACGGAGTGTTACTTCTAAACTCTTAGCCTGACAGGTTGGAAACTGGAAGGGCATCTTATTTTAAAAATAAAAGGAAAGCAAATGTTGATAATACAAACTGTGGAGAAAATCACTATGGTCTTTTGCCGAAGGGCTCATTTCCCCAACTGTCCTTGCTCCTTTCCTTGTACCTTCGTGTAGCTTAGTCTGAAATCTTTCAGTTAACTCAGCATCTTTGACCAGCAGTAATGACTGAAACACCACCTGGGTCAATATTTTGTCTTGCTTTTTTGATAATTTGCAAGCCTGGGGGTGTGAATGATGCTTGCTGCTGAATTGCTGGGTTTTTGTTTCTTTTTCTACATTTAAGGATTCAAGTAGAAACTTCATCCTGCAAGATCACAAGCATCTCTTTCCCTCACAACAGGAGTTGGAAGACACACTCAAGCCCAGCTGGCAGCAATAAGGAAACAGAGCAGAATCCGCTGTTGATTGGTTTCAGATAAAAACCTCGGTGGCCATTCCTGATGACTGTAAGTCCTAATTCTCAGAGTGGAAGCTGCCGAGTACTTGGTGCCTTTGCTTGGACATGTGAATATTTTGTATTGAAGTTAGGGAATGTATTACCGATTTGGTGATCATGCTGATGTAGGGGACCTGCTTCCTTTACTAGTAATGCACCATGACTCGAGTCAACAAGAAATCAGCCTCACGATGCCAGGAGTCTGTGGAACAGCTGCTTACTTTATTTTATTATCCTTTCATGTATAATCTTTACATATTTTATTTTTCTTTATTAATTTTTAAAGATTTTATTTGTTTATTTGACAGGGAGAAGGAGGGAGAGAGCACTAGCCAGGAGAGGGGAGAAGCAGACTTGCTGCTGAGCAGGGAGCCCAACATGAGGCTCGATCCCAGGACCCTGAGATCATGACTTGAGCTGAAGGCAGAGGCTTAAACAACTGAGTCACCCAGATGCTCTATCTTTACCTATTTTCATTCAATTATTTATTATAAATAGATTTGTTACTTTTCTAAAAGATGGACATGCCCATAGTAAAGAACTCACCAGTTCAGAACTATAAAATGAAAATAAGAATCAACGCTATCACAGGAAAACCACAGTAAACATTTTAGTGAGTCTGTGTCCAGGCATGGTTCTATATTTTTATAGATATTTTACATTTTATGTTTTTTTGCTTGTTTATTTATTTATTTATCTATGTATCTTTTAAGATTTTATTTATACATTTGCAAGAGAGAGACAGATAGTGACAGATAGTGAGAAAGAGCACAAGCAGGGAGGAGAGGGAGAAGCAGGTTCCCCACTGAGCAGGGACCCCGATGTGGAACTCCATCCCAGGTCCCCAGGATCATGACCTGAGCCGAAAGCAGATGCTCAACCAACTGAGCCACCCATGAGCCCCTGTATATTATTTTTTATAAATGGATTCAGGCTCTGTGGTCTGTTTTATAGTCTAATGTCTCACTAAACAATATCAGGAAAAGTTTTCAGTTTCAACAAATACAGGGATTTTTACTGATTTTTATAACAGCATTGGTGGGTAATTTGTTTTATTTTATTTGGTTTTTTATTAACATATAATGCATTAGTTGTTTCAGGGGTATAGGTCTGTGAATCATCAGTCTTACACAGTTCACAGCACTCACCATAGCACACACCCTCCCCAATATCCATCACCCAAACACCCTATCCTTCCCCCTGCCTCCACTCCAGCAACCCATCGTTTGTTTCCTGAGATTAAGATTCTCTTATGGTTTGTCTCCCTCTCTGGTTTCATCTTGTTTCATTTTTTCCCTCTCTTCCCCTATGATCCTCTGCCTTATTTCTCAAATATCAGTGAGATCATGATAATTGTCTTTATCTGATTGGCTTTTTATTTTTATTTTTTGCTTAGCATAAACCCTCCAGTTCTATCCATGTCATTGCAAATGGCAAGATTTCATTTTTGATGGCTGCATAATATTCTATTGTATATATACAGACATCTTCTTTTTCTGTTCATCTGTTGATGGACATCTAGGTTCTTTCCATAGTTTGGCTATTGTGGACATTGTTACTTTAAACATTGAGGTTGCATGTGCTCCTTCTGATCACTACATTTGCATTTTTAGGGTAAATACCCAGCAGTGTGATTGCTGGGTCATAGCGTAGCTCTATTTTCAACTTTCTGAAGAACCCTCATGCTGTTTATCAGAGTAGCTGCACCAGCTTGCATTCCCACCAACAGTGTAGGAGGGTTCCCCTTTCTCCACATCCTCGCCAACATCTGTCATTTCCTGACTTGTTAATTTTAGCCATGACTGGTGTGAGGTGGTATCTCACTGTGGTTTGATTTGTATTTCCCTGATGCTGAGTGATGTTGAGCACTTTTTCATGTGTCTGTTGGCCATTTGGTTGTTTTCGTTGCAGAAATGTCTGTTTGTGGCTTCTACTCATTTCTTGACTGGATCAATTGTTCATTGGATGTTGAGTTTGATAAATTCTTTATAGATTTTGGATACCAGCCCTTTATCTGATATGTCATTTGCAAATATCTTCTCCCATTCTTTCAGTTGTCTTTTGGTTTTGTTGACTGTTTCCTTTGCTGTGCAAAAGCTTTTGATCTTGATGAGGTTCTAACAGTCCATTTTTGCCCTTGCTTCCCTTGCCTTTGGCGATGTTTCTGGGAAGAAGTTGCTGTGGCTGAGGCTGAAGAGGTTGCTGCCTGTGTTCTTCTCAAGGATTTTGATGGATTTCTGTCTCACATTAGGTCTTTTAGCCATTCAGAGTCTATTTTCGTGTGTGGTGTAGGAAGTGGTCCAGTCTCATTCTTCTGCATGTGGCTGCCAATTTTCCCAACACCATTTGTTTGAGGAGACTGTCTTTTTCCCATTGGACATTTTTTCCTGCTTTTTTGAAGATGAGTTGACCATAGAGTTGAGGGTCCATTTCTGGGCTCTCTATTCTGTTCCATTGATCTATGTGTCTGTTTTTGAGCCAGTACCAGACTGTCTTGATGATTACAGCTTTGCAATAGAACTTGAAGTCTGAATTCTAATGTCATCAGATTTGGTTTACTTTTCAAATATTTGGAGACTTTCTTAGTTCCATACAAATTTTAGGATTATTTGTTACAGTTCTATGAAAAAAGTTGATGGTATTTTGATAGGGATTGCATTGAATATATAGATTGTTCTAAGTAGCATAGATATTTTAGCAATATTTGTTCTTCCATTTCTTTGTGTTTTCCTCAATTTCTCTCATGAGTACTTTATAGTTTTTCCGAATACAGATCCTTTGCCTCTTTGGTTAGGTTTGTTCCTAAGTATCTTATGGTTTTGGATGCAATTATAAATGGAATTGACTCCTTAATTTCTCTTTCTTCTGTCTTTTTGTTGGTGGAGAGCAATGCAATTGACTTCTGTGCATTGATTTTATATCCTGATGCTTTACTGAATTCCTGTACAAGTTCTAGCAGATTTGGAGTGGAATCTTTTGGGTTTTCCACATAAAGTATCATATCATCTGCAAAGAGAGAGAGTTTGACTTCTTTGCCGATTCAGATGCCTTTTATTTATTTATTTATTTATTTTAGTTGTCCAATTGTTGAAGCTAGGACTTCTAGTACTGTATTGAATATCAGTGGACATCCTTGCTGTGTTCCTTATCTTAGGGGAAAAGATCCCATTTTTCCCCATTGAGAATAGTATTGGTTTTTCATAGATGGCTTTTATGATATTGAGGTGTGGACCTTGTATCCCTATACTGTGAAGAGTTATAATGAAGAAAGGATGCTGTAATTTGTCAAATGCATTTTCTGTGTTTACTGAGAGTATCATATGGTTCTTGTTCTTTCTTTTATTAATGTATTGTATCACATTGATTGATTTGTGTCTGTTGAACCAAACTTGCAGCCTGGGAATAAACCCCACTTGGTCATGGGGAATAACCCTTTTAATTTACTATTGGATCCTACCAGCTAATATTTTGGTGAGAATTTTCGCATCCATATTAATCAGGGATATTGGTCTGTAATTCCCTTTTTGATGAGGTCTTTGTCTGATTTTGGGATCAAGTTAATGCTGTCCTCATAAAATTAATTTGGAAGTTTTCCTTCCATTTATATTTTTCTGGAACATTTTCAGGAGAATAGATATTAATTCTTCTTTAAGTGTTTGGTGGAATTCCCCTAGGAAGCCATCTGGCCCTGGGCTCTTGTTTCTTGGGAGATTTTTTGATGACTGCTTCAATCTCCTTACTGGTTACAGGTCTGTTCAGGTTTTCTATTTCTTCCTGGTTCAGTTGTGGTAGTTTATATGTGTCTAGGAATACATCCATTTCTTCCACATTGCATAATTTTTTGGCATATAGTTGTTCATAATATGTTCTTATACTTGTTTGTATTTCTTAGATATTGATTGGATCTCTCCCCTTTCATTTATGATTTTATTAATTTATATCCTTTCTCTTTTCTTTTTGATAAGCTTGGCCAGGGGTTTATCAATCTTATTAATTCTTTCAATGAGCCAGCTCCTAGTTTCATTGATTTGTTCTACTATTCTTTTGGTTTCTATTTAATTGATTTCTACTCTGATCTTTATTATTTCTCTTCTGCTGGGCTTAGGCTTTATTTGCTGTTCTTTCTCCAGCTCCTTTAGGCATAGGGTTAGGTTGTGTATTTGAGACTTTCTTGTTTCTTGAGAAAGGTTTGTGTTGCTATATATTTTCTTCTTAGGACTCCCTTTGTTGCATCCCAAACATTTTTGAACAGTTGTGTTTTCATTTTCATTTGTTTCCACAAATTTTTAAATCATTCTTTAATTTCCTGGTTGACCCATTCATTCTTTAGTAGGATGCTCCTTAGCCTCCATGTATTTGAGTTCTTTCCAACTTTCCTCTTATGATTGAGTTCAAGTTTTAAAGCACTATGATCTGATTATGGAAGGAATGATCCCAGTCTTTTGGTACCAGCTGAGACCTGATTTATTACCCAGGATGTGATTTATTCTGGAGAATGTTCCATGTACATTAGGGAAAAATTTGTATTCTGTTGCTTTGGGATGGAATGTTCTGAATATATCTGTGATATACATCTGTTCCAGTGTGTCATTTAAAGTCCTTATCTCCTTGTTGATACTTTGCTTAGATGATCTGTCCATTTCAGTTAGGGGGGTGTTAATGTCCTATACTATTTTTGTATTATTGTTGATGTGTTTCTTTGATTTTATTATTAATTGACTTATGTTAAAATTGGCTACTCCCATGTTAGGGGTATAAATATTTACAATTGATAGATCTTCTTGTTGGATAGACATTTTAACTATGATATAGTGTCCTTCCTCATCTCCTATTATAGTCTTTTGTTTAAAATCTTACTTGTCTGATAAAAGGATTGCCGCCCTAGCTTTATTTTGATGTCTGTTAACATGGCAAATGATTTTCCACCCCCTCACTTTAAATCTACAGGTGTCTTTGGATCTAAAATGAGTCTCTTTCAGACAGCATATCAATGGGTCTTGTTTTTTAATCCAGTCTGTCTTTTGATTGGGGCCCATTTACATTCAGGGTAACAATTTAAATATATGAATTTAGTGCCATTGCATTGCCTGTAAGATGACTGTTACTGTATATTGTCTCTGTTTCTTTTGGGTCTATGTTACTTTTAGACTCTCTCTTTTCTTATAGGACCCTTTTCAATATTTTTCATAGGCCTGGTTTAGTGATTGCAAATTTTTTTTAGTTTTTGTTGTCTTGGAAGATTTTTTATCTCTCCTTCTAATTTCAATGACAACCTAGCTGGATGTAGTACTCTTGACTGCATATTTTTTCCTTCTTTAATGTTCTGAATATATCATGGCAGTCCTTTCTGGCCTGCCAGGTCTCTGTGGATAGGTCTCCTGCCATTCTAATGTTTCTACCATTGTAGGTTACATATCTCTTGTCCTGAGCTGCTTTCAGGATTTTGTCTTTGTCTCTGAGACTTATAATTTACTATTAACTATGGGGTATTGACTTATTTTTGTTGATTTCGAGGGGGGTTCTCTGTGCCTCCTGGACTTTGATGTCTATTTCCTTTCCCAAATCAGGGAAGTTCTCCACTATAATTTGGTCCAATATACCTTTTGCTCCTCTCTCTTTCTTCTCCTTCTTCTGGGATCCCAATTATTCTAATATTGTTTCATCTTGTGGTGTCACTTATCTCTCGAATTATCCCCTCATGATCCAGTAGTTGTTTATCTCTCCTTTTCTTAGCATCTTTATTCTCCATCATTTGGTCTTCTATATCACTAATTCCCTTTTCTGCCTAAATTATCCTAGTAGTTAGTCTCCATTTTCTATTGTACTTCATTAATAGCTTTTTTGATTTTGACTTGGTTAGATTTTAGTTCTTTTATTTCTCCAGAAAGGGATTCTTTAGTATCTTCTATGCTTTTTTCAAGCTCAGCTAGTGTCTTTATAATCATAATTACAAACTCTAGTTCCAATATCTTACTACTCTCTGTATTGATTAGGTCTCTGGCAGTTAGTACTGCCTCTTGTTCTTTTTTGTGAGGTGAGTTTTTCCATTTTGTCATTTTGTACAGAGAAGAATAGATGTATGAGAGAAAAAAAAATGTTTAAAGGGTAACAATGACTCCAGAAAAATATACACCAAACAAATCATAAAAGACACAAATCTGGGGGAAAGAAAAAAGGAAGAAGAAGAAGAATATGAAGAATATGATCAGACAGGTGAATAGAACAGAGCCAAACACTAGATTTTGGGTGTATTTGATTTATTAGAAGAAGCTGCCTCCCAAAATTTTAAGGAAAACAACCTGCATATATGTATATATGTGTGCGCACACACACACACACACACATACACACACACACACAAATAAGGGTAAATACAATGAAGGGATGGAATGTGACTGTAAAAATGAAACTTAAAAATGATTTTTAAAAAGAAATTGATAAGAGAAGATGTTGGTTGAGAAAGGAAAGGAGAAAAATTCAAAGGAAAATAAAAGTTAGAGAAGGTGACCAGATGTGTGAACAGAACAAAGCCATACACAAGACTTAGGGTATATTTCAGTGTGTTAGAAGAAACCATATCTCAAAATTTTAAAGAAAGAAAAACTTATATATACACACAAAAAGTAAGGTTATATTGAATGAAGGGATAGAATATTATGTGAAAATGAAAATTAAAAAGATTTTGAAAAAGGAATTGATAAGATGTTGATTGAAAAAGGAGAGAAGAAAAATAAAAAAGAAATAAAAAAAGAAAAAATAAAGAAAATTAAAAAAAAAACAACAACTTTGAAATTCTTTTTTTTTTTTTCTTTTGTTCTCATTTTATTTTTTTCAGCGTAACAGTATTCATTCTTTTTGCACAACACCCAGTGCTCCATGCAAAACGTGCCCTCTCCATTACCCACCACCTGTTCCCCCAACCTCCCACCCCTGACCCTTCAAAACCCTCAGGTTGCCCCAACCTCCCACCCCTGACCCTTCAAAACCCTCAGGTTGTTTTTCAGAGTCCATAGTCTCTTATGGTTCGCTTCCCCTCCCCAATGTCCATAGCCCGCTCCCCCTCCCCCAATCCCACCTCCCCGCAGCAACCCCCAGTTTGTTTTGTGAGATTAAGAGTCATTTATGGTTTGTCTCCCTCCCAATCCCATCTTGTTTCATTTATTCTTCTCCTATCTCCTACCCCCCCATGTTGCTTCTCCATGTCCTCATATCAGGGAGATCATATGATAGTTGTCTTTCTCCGATTGACTTATTTCACTAAGCATGATACGCTCTAGTTCCATCCACGTTGTCGCAAATGGCAAGATTTCATTTCTTTTGATGGCTGCATAGTATTCCATTGTGTATATATACCACATCTTCTTGATCCATTCATCTGTTGATGGACATCTAGGTTCTTTCCATAGTCTGGCTATTGTAGACATTGCTGCTATAAACATTCGGGTACACGTGCCCCTTCGGATCACTATGTTTGTATCTTTAGGGTAAATACCCAGTAGTGCAATTGCTGGGTCATAGGGTAGTTCTATTTTCAACATTTTGAGGAACCTCCATGCTGTTTTCCAGAGTGGTTGCACCAGCTTGCATTCCCACCAACAGTGGAGGAGGGTTCCCCTTTCTCCACATCCTCTCCAGCATCTGTCATTTCCTGACTTGTTAATTTTAGCCATTCTGACTGGTGTGAGGTGATATCTCATTGTGGTTTTGATTTGTATTTCCCTGATGGCGAGTGACGTGGAGCACTTTTTCATGTGTCTGTTGGCCATCTGGATGTCTTCTTTGCAGAAATGTCTGTTCATGTCCTCTGCCCATTTCTTGATTGGATTGTTTGTTCTTTGGGTGTTGAGTTTGCTAAGTTCCTTATAGATTTTGGATACTAGCCCTTTATCTGATATGTCGTTTGCAAATATCTTCTCCCATTCTGTCAGTTGTCTTTTGGTTTTGTTAACTGTTTCCTTTGCTGTGCAAAAGCTTTTGATCTTGATGAAATCCCAACAGTTCATTTTTGCCCTTGCTTCCCTTGCCTTTGCCATTGTTCCTAGGAAGATGTTGCTACGGCTGAGGTCGAAGAGGTTGCTGCCTGCATTCTCCTCAAGGATTTGGATGGATTCCTTTCTCACATTGAGGTCCTTCATCCATTTGGAGTCTATTTTCGTGTGTGGTGTAAGGAAGTGGTCCAATTTCATTTTTCTGCATGTGGCTGTCCAATTTTCCCAGCACCATTTATTGAAGAGGCTGTCTTTTTTCCATTGGACATTCTTTCCTGCTTTGTCGAAGATTAGTTGACCATAGAGTTGAGGGTCGATTTCTGGGCTCTCTATTCTGTTCCACTGATCTATGTGTCTGTTTTTGTGCCAGTACCATGCTGTCTTGATGATGACAGCTTTGTAATAGAGCTTGAAGTCCGGAATTGTAATGCCACCAACTTTGGCTTTGTTCTTCAATATTCCTTTGGCTATTCGAGGTCTTTTCTGGTTCCATATAAATTTTAGGATTATTTGTTCCATTTCTTTGAAAAAAATGGATGGTATTTTGATAGGGATTGCATTAAATGTGTAGATTGCTTTAGGTAGCATAGACATTTTCACAATATTTATTCTTCCAATCCAGGAGCATGGAACATTTTTCCATTTTTTTGTGTCTTCCTCAATTTCTTTCATGAGTACTTTATAATTTTCTGTGTATAGATTCTTAGTCTCTTTGGTTAGGTTTATTCCTAGGTATCTTATAGTTTTGGGTACAATTGTAAATGGGATTGACTCCTTAATTTCTCTTTCTTCTGTCTTGTTGTTGGTGTACAGAAATGCAACTGATTTCTGTGCATTGATTTTATATCCTGACACTTTACTGAATTCCTGAACAAGTTCTAGCAGTTTTGGAGTGGAGTCTTTTGGGTTTTCCACATATAGTATCATATCATCTGCGAAGAGTGATAGTTTGACTTCTTCTTTACCAATTTGGATGCCTTTAATTTCTTTTTGTTGTCTGATTGCTGAGGCTAGGACTTCTAGTACTATGTTGAATAGCAGTGGTGATAATGGACATCCCTGCCGTGTTCCTGACCTTAACGGAAAAGCTTTCAGTTTTTCTCCATTGAGAATGATATTTGCGGTGGGTTTTTCATAGATGGCTTTGATAATATTGAGGTATGTGCCCTCTATCCCTACACTTTGAAGAGTTTTGATCAGGAAGGGATGCTGTACTTTGTCAAATGCTTTTTCAGCATCTATGGAGAGTATCATATGGTTCTTGTTCTTTCTTTTATTAATGTGTTCTATCACATTGATTGATTTGCGGATGTTGAACCAACCCTGCAGCCCTGGAATAAATCCCACTTTGAAATTCTAAAGAATCATGGGAAGAAAGCCATGAATTAGCCGTTCTATATTCCCCTAGGTCTGGATTTCTGTGGTTATCATTGATTGGTGAACGTGGTCTGGCTGGATGTTCTTGCTGATCTTCTGGGGGAGGGGCCTGTTGCAGTGATTCTCAAGTGTCTTTGCCTGAGGCAGAATTGCACCGCCCTTGCTAGGGGCCAGGCTAGGCAATCTGCTCAGGTTTGCTCTTGGGAGCTTTTGTTCCCTGAGAGCTTTATGTATAGCTTTGTAGGAGGAGAATGAAAATGGTGGCCTCCAAATCTCCAGCCCTGGAGGAGCTAAGAACTTGGGGTCCCACTCCTCAGTGAGCCCTCAGAGAAAAGCAGTCATTCACTCCTATCCCCCTGGCCTCCAGCCTCACTCTGTGCTCAAGCAGCCTATGACTGAGCATTTCTGTTTCCAGCAAATGACCACCTTTGGAGACTCTCTAAACCTAGTAGATTCCCGTGGTGGGTTCGTGTGCTGCTTCTCCTTGAGGTGGAAGGGGAGTCTCCCCGGATCTGCTGCTTGTTCGCTCCCTGCTTGAAAGCATAGTGACCCGACTGTGCTGCATGTCATGGTTTATGGCAACTCTGAGCTGAAAGCTGTGGTTAATTTATATCTTATTTAAACCAATTTCCTATTAATAGATATTTTTAATTTTTCTGATTTTTCAACATTATAAGGAATGCTATAATGCCTGTACTTTTTGACATATGTTTGTTCTTGTATTGACACGATATGTAAAGTGTATTAGTTGAGTAAATATGGCCTAAGTTTTTGTGTGCAATAATAAAATATTAGAAATATATGAAAATAATTTGTTGCAAATATCTGAACTTGCACTATTCCATGGGAATCTAAACATTTTATTCCAACTTGACTTAAGGAAGAGTCTTTCAAGAGCTATCAGGTATACAAAGGCTTTTAGCAGTCTCTTCACTGTGCAGAGAGCCCAATGCAGGACTTGATCTCAGGAGTCTGGGATTGTGGCCTGAGCCGAAGGCAGACACTTCAGCAGCTGAGCTACACAGGTGTCCCATACAGAGGTTTTTATGGGAATTCTCAGGTTCTAACCTTGAGGAGTGTCCTTTTAGGGCAAAAACTAGAGACTATTCTGTACTGTGGCAGAACCTGGCCTCTAGGTTGTATTATAGACTTGCCATCCACCTTCCCATACACTAGGGATGCAAGGCAAGTAGAAATTGATTCACCCAAAAAGTTATCTCTGAAGGAACCTTTATTGCCCTGAGGTAAGCATCTTGCTTCTGTCTACTGTGCATTGAAACAGAACACTAGTGGCTATCCCTGAATCTTCCCCTCATCTCAGGCTGTTTTTCTTTTCTCTCTTTTCTGGTTTAGTCCCATACTATAAAGACATCTACTCCTCACTTCAACTCAGGTCTGGAGTTGTCTTTCTGACAACTGGAGTTGTCTTTCTGACAACCTTAGCTTTTTGTGCATTTGCTCTTGTGAATTCTGAGTGGTTTTGAATTTATTTTTGGGGGAAAACCTCTCTCTCTCACACACACATGATATATACATGATATATGTACATTGTTAGAATGAATTACTTTCATGTCAATGTATTGTAATTCCGAGTTATTGTTTTTTTCTTGTTTGGCAATGTTCACATGCAGCCTCCTTGAAATGTTAGTTCTTACAGAGATCCAGAACATGAAAATCTGCAGAGTTTTATAGGAGCTCCCACTGTTTGGGATGCTTAATTTGATGTTTTTTCATTTATATCTCCATCAGGTAATGTCTTTTGTGTGACCTTACCACTCTGCCTTCCTTCCTCATCTCTAAAATTAGGATGAATGGGCTGCAGCTCCCCAGGTGGTTATGGGAAGCATATACACGAGAGGATATATCTCTAATGCGAGTGCATGGTTGGTGCTCACTAAATGGTAATTTAGGAACTAATTTTTCTTATAGTTATCAAGATTTCATTTTTGATAACAGCCACCCTCCTGCCTTGTACATTAAGAAATAAAGTTCATTAATTCTTCCTTTTGCTTAGAAAATCTTCAGTGACTTTTGTAGAAGACATGATATTTTGCCTATTCACTGGTACTTTCCTCTTTTTTTTTTTTTTTTTTTACGAAAACCCTGATTTTGTGCAGAGGATTTGAGTCTTCCCTCTCACTGGGAGAAAACCAGTAATCATGGCAACTAATTACAGTAAAACCTTCTCCTGAGTGACTCGCAAATGGTTGGGAGACTTCATTCTGTCCTAGTTGTGGGGACAAGGGGAAGGGTGTCAGTGCAGATTCTGAGAAGGACTTTCTTTCCTGTAAATGACATTCTCCTTCTTTCTGCTTTTAATACACGGATATCTCGATTCTGTGCTGGGACCATGGCAGCCTTCTTGCCTACATGAGGCACCAAGGATTTAAAAAACTGAAACACTGCAGATGTCAGGGTGGAGAGAATTTCCGACTCCTTGATTAGATTCTCATATTGCTGCAGCAAGCCTGGAAGTGACTACCTCAGATTTCTTAGCATGTGATGTAAATGAATTGCTTTGTCTTGCAGTGGCTCTTTTTGGGAGTGTGCAGGTGATTTGCAGCTGAGCGCATCCTAACTGGAACTTCCTATCCCTCCAGAGACAATGTTCGAGTTTCTTGTTTGTCGACCAACGGTCTCCAAGTCCCCATTGAGAGATAGCCTCCCTCACCACCTTTCATTTGCCTGAACTCCCTCCCTTCGAGCTCTGCTGTTTGTAAACCACACAGAGAGATCTTTCCTGTGCCTGTCTCTGCACCTCCCCCTTCTTTCAGTCTGGAATTCTCAAATTCTCTTATGATCCTTTAATGGGACATGGCTTTATGCACCCTCTACAAACCACTAACCTACATCCCATAAATGCACAGAGACACACAGGATCAAGCAGCACACACTTTTCTGGACTTGACCTCCTGAAAAATCACAAATAATTTTTTTAAGCAGGAGTCTTATAAACTCTGGTAACTATGTCTCTTGTTGAAATATGTACCAATAACCCCAACAACCCATTTCTATGAAATGTATTTATAATGTTGCCTGAATACAATATTTTTTTTTGAGTGAGTAGATTCCCATTTTATTTATTTTTTCAGCGTAACAGTATTCATTCTTTTTGCACAACACCCAGTGCTCCATGCAAAACGTGCCCTCCCCATTACCCACCACCTGTTCCCCCAACTTCCCACCCCCGACCCTTCAAAACCCTCAGGTTGTTTTTCAGAGTCCATAGTCTTTTATGGTTTGCCTCCCCTTCCAAATTTTTTTTTTAATAAACATATAATGTATTTTTATCCCCAGGGGCACAGGTCTGTGAATCGCCAGGTTTACACACTTCACAGCACTCACGATAGCACTTACCCTCCCCAATGTCCATAGCCCCCTCCCCCTCTCCCAATCCCACCTCTCCCCAGCAACCCCCAGTTTGTTTTGTGAGATTTAAGAGTCATTTATGGTTTGTCTCCCTCCCAATCCCATCTTGTTTCATTTATTCTTCTCCTATCCCCCTACCCCCCAATGTTGCTTCTCCATGTCCTCATATCAGGGAGATCATATGATAGTTGTCTTTCTCCGATTGACTTATTTCACTAAGCATGATACACTCTAGTTCCATCCATGTCGTCGCAAATGGCATGATTTCATTTCTTTTGATGGCTGCATAGTATTCCATTGTGTATATATACCACATCTTCTTTATCCATTCATCTGTTGATGGACATCTAGGTTCTTTCCATCTGAATACAATATTTTGACACATAATATAATCCTGTTTCTTCCTGGATGCTTATACCTTACTCTTTACCATTTCAGGGGCCTGCAGGGAAGCCTATTTACATTTCCATGACATCCTGACCTTCTGCTTTATTATGTTCTCTTCTTGTCCCAACTGTGGCATCTCTCCCCTGCCTTCTGTGGTTGCTTCCTGACCTCTCTCTCTTTCTGGCCTCTTCCAGCTCAAAGCATCCAGAAGGTTCTTGTTGGAGCACAACTCATACAATGCCCTTGCTTGACTCAAGACTCCCTCACACTCTGAGCAGAGATGGACAAGCCTGTGGGATTTTCACTACCAACCTCTCCAAAGCTACTTAACCTTCCCACTGTCTCCTCTGCCCCAGCCCTGCTGGCCATGTTAGTGTTCTTTAATTCACCAAGCTCCACCCTGCCTCAGGGACTTTGTATGACTTGCTTACATGCTTGGTTCACTTCCCTAAACTGCCATTTCCTCCAAAGGGTCCTGCTCAGATGTCTAACTTAAATACCACCCCACTATGACCTGCACCTTACCCACCACTCCCCACCCCTCTGGGACCTGCTGTCCGCTGCATCTTCTTCGAAGACCTATCACCAACCCACACTATGCCCCTTGTTCATTCACTTGGACTGTAAACTCGGGAGTGGGTGGGGACTTGTCAATTTTGTTCAGTATTGTATCCCCAGGGGTCTGGCATACAGTACACCCTTAGTAAATACTTTCTGATCAATCAATAAATCATTAATGAATTCTTGGAAAAAAATGAAGTCACATATTTTTAATGCAATGCAGTACATACATTTTAAGCACACGAGATACACACACACACACACACACACACACACACACATATTTAAATGGGAGAGATCTTCTAAATCTTTCCTTAGAAATTTCAGCAACACAATAATTTCTCCAGAAGAGAGCATTTGGCAAGATCTCAGTAGGCTGGTAAAGTTTTAGGCTGGCATTCATTCTATAAGTGTTTCCAGAGAACCTGTGTTGTGATGGACAGTTGCACCTGTCTCTGAGAATATAAATGGGAGTGAGACATTTTCTCCAGTCTCGTGGGATTTAGAAAAAAAAAAAAAAAACGTACTGGTGGGAACAAACAAATCAGTGCTCTGGTGGGAGCATGTACATTGTTAGTCCAAAGCAAATTTATTGGTTAACTTTTAGGAAGAAATTTGATACCATGCTCGGTTTTTAGAAGATGAGAAAGAAAAACTAAAAATATCCTTAATTCCTACTCATTTTAAAACACCTTTCTTTAATGTCTGGGTAGCTGTGTGATAATCAGTTTATGGTAAGTTCAAAGCCACCCGAGCTCTAGCTCTTCCCTCCCGCCTCCCTCCCTGAATGGCGGCAGTGTTGCTGAGGGACCAAGAGGGATAATGAGAAATAGAATACAGCCTGACCTTACTGTGGAGAATAAACATCTTCCAGTAGTGTTAAGTGGATGCTAAATATATAAAGCTAATTATTTCCTGAACTGGTGTCCTTCAGAGATTAAATTGTAGTCTATCTCCTGCCCACTCGCTGTTGCAGCAAGAATTCTCCAAACACCCCAATCTAAGAGCAGCAGCCACGGTAGAGAATAGTCCTGCTGTGCTGGTCCTTGAATATCTTTTGGGGGAGACTTGAATTATGGTGCTAATTATTTCAAGTGTCCACTTTCCTTTGCCAGAGTTGACCTGATTAATGTATGGTTCTTCACTCTAACATCTCAGCTGGGGTCTTTCAGATCAGGAAACACTCATCTGTGGAAGGCAGAACTGAAATGTTTATACTGCGGGAAGGGATAGTCGTGTAGTGTTCATCTGGCCCAGAGAGCTGCCTGAGATGGGCTTCTCTGTGTTAAGGTTTATTTCCTGGAGCTGCTGACTGAGGTGGGACCCCAACCAGAGTCATTAAAGTGAGTTCTGGATCTCTGTATGGGAACAACTAGATTGCTTCTCCAAGTCTGATGGCTATCAAGAGGGATGGGAAATACAAAGAGAGGAAATTAATTCACACACTAATGAATTTTTAAATTAGTATTTAAAAATCCAAACTTCAGCAATGTATTTCCCTGTAGGGAATGGTATAGAATGATCCAGGTTATTAGGGGGAGTAAAGATATTAAAAAATACTTATGGATATAATGCAATAGAAAATGTTTGAAGGTCAAAGGCGGCCATCAAACTCATGGTATGAAGCCATTAAGAGGAAATAAAGGTTTGCTATTGCTGTTTTTCCTTGAAAGGAAATAGGAACAATCCCTAAATTTAAAATAAAGGATTATGTGATAAAGAAATATTCCTGAAAGGTCATTAAAATCTTCTTGAACATAAATTAGCCATTATTAATATTTTTAATTTGCTGTATATTATAAATCATACTTTTATTGCATAATTCCTTAATAAAACTGAAAAGTTAAGCTACTGTTTTCAGGATAATGAATAGAGTTTTCTCTAGTCTGATGTTGATGATCTACGTACTAGAGCTTTAAAGAAATAATGAAACCATGGTGTTGTCATCCATTCATCTTTTATAGCTATGACTACGAATGTCTGGTGTGCCAAACACAGGGATGGAATTCTAAAAAATGCATCCTAATAACTGTTTTGAATATTTTCTTTAGGAAGACTTTTTTTTTTTTTTTAATCCAGCAATGGAAGTATCTGCAACTTGTGTCCCTCCCGGCTCTGAACTATCAAGCTTTAAGAATAAAGCATTCAGAAGATACATTTTCTTGTCTTGCAAGAGACAAGACAACCACTTGGGAGTTACCCCCGAGCTACAACTTGAAAAGCTTCCTGTTGCCAAGAGGTGGCCATGGTCTAACCCGGGTGTGCACTGGTCATGGTCAACCACTGAGGCTAGGGTCAAATCCCGAGATCCTTCAACCATTTTTGTTAAAATTATATCATCACAGCTGATAACTTTTGAACTCCCAAGAAGAAACTCTACACTCTTTTCCTGCTTTCAGTCTTTGTATTCTGGAATCTGTCCTGCATCCTGTTACCAACCAACCAACCCAGGAGAACCCACGGGGAGGGGGAAGAGTCCATGGGAGAGGGACACCTGCTGTCTTCAGAGCACTGACTGGGGTGAGGTCCATGCATCTCAATGGCTCTCCCCGCACTGCAGAGACCCCTGTTGTAGGTTCAGCTCTGCTCCTCGTCTTCATATAAATCTCTCCAGAAAGAAGGAAAGCTGATTTCTTTGCATAATGAACTGTTTGTGCCCCCAAGTACTGTGTGTACTGCCCTCCATACAAACCCCCCTACTCACCCTCAGGCATGCTCCTGAAGGTTCCTGGCAGGTGCAGGATACATGTGTGGGAACAGAGTATTTGGGGGATGCATCGTCTTCCTCACCAGGCCTTGGCAGGGCTCCTGGATATCCCACCATGTCTAAAGCTGAAGGACACACTGTCCACCCTGGGAGGGGTCCCAGGCTCAGTGTCTGTTTGGGTCTGGTTGTGAGACTTGGTCCCTTGAGTCTGGAAGGCAGAAAGAGCAGAAGCCACTCTCCTTTCTCCATCCATGGTGGGAGGTGCTCCCTGCTGGCCCTCCACCTGGGATCTGCAGGGGAGCCAAGAAGCTGGTGGTTTCCAGTAATTTCTGGGCCTCTGGGGGGCCATTTCAGTGGAGAACTTCAGAACCCCCGCTGCCTCAGTAACCCTTTAAGTCAACAGTCCTGCTTCTCTTGACTTGCCTTTCCTCAGACTTTTCAACTGTTATGTGACCCCTCACATGCCTCCCTTTCCTGCTTGCAGAGTCTAGAATGGCTCTCCTGCCCGGCACCATCAGGCATGCCTGATGCTGTGAAGCAGGCATAGTCCTCCCATTAGTGCTGATCCTGCCTGTGACTGCCGCTCTGGGATGTCTACCTGAGTGGATTGTGAGTTCTGGAAGGCAGAGGACTTTGTGTGTGATCGCTGCCCTTTCTTTCTTTCTTTTTTTTAATTTCTTTTCAGCGTAACAGCATTCATTGTTTTTGTACTACACCCAGTGCTCCATGCAATATCTGTTCTCCCTATTACCCACGACCTGGTTCCCCCACCTCCCATTCCCCGCCCCTTCAAAACACTCAGGTTGTTTTTCAGAGTCCATAGTCTCTCATGATTCACCTCCCCTTCCAATTTCCCTCAACTCCCTTCTCTCCATCTCCCCATGTCCTCCATGTTACTTGTTATGCTCCACCAATAAGTGAAACCATATGATAATTGACTCTCTCTGCTTGACTTATTTCACTCAGCATAATCTCTTCCAGTCCCGTCCATGTTGCTACAAAAGTTGGGTATTCATCCTTTCTGATGGAGGCATAATACTCCATGGTGTAAATGGACCACATCTTCCTTATCCATTCATCCATTGAAGGGCATCTTGGTTCTTTCCACAGTTTGGCAACCGTGGCCATTGTTGCTATAAACATTGGGGTACAGATACCCCTTCTTTCCACCACATCTGTATCTTTGGGATAAATACCCAGCAGTGCAATTGCAGGGTCATAGGGAAGCTCTATTTTTAATTTCTTGAGGAATGTCCACACTGTTCTCCAAAGTGACTGCACCAACTTGCATTCCTACCAATAGTGTAAGAGGGTTCCCCTTTCTCACCAAGAACCATAAGATACCTGGGAATAATCCTAACCAAAGAGGTAAAGGATCTGTACATGAGGAACTACAGAACACTCATGAAAGAAATTGAAGAAGACACAAAAGGATGGGAGACCATTTCATACTCTTGGATCAGAAGAATAAACAGTGTTAAAATGTCTATACTGCCTGGAGCAAACTATACTTTTAATGCCATTCCAATCAAAATTCCACTGGTATTTTTCAAAGAGCTGGAGCAAATAATCCTAAAATTTGTATGCAATCAGAAGAGACCCGAATTGCTAAGAAATGTTGAAAAACAAAAATAAAACTGGCGGCATCACATTACCTGATTTCAAGCTTTACTACAAAGCTGTGATCACCAAGACAGTGTGGTACTGGCATTAAAACAGACACATAGGCCAGTGGAACAGAGTAAAAAGCCCAGACATGGATCCTCAACTCTATTGTCAAATAATTTTCAACAAAACAGAAAAAATATACAGTGGAAAAAAGACAGTCTCTTCAATAAATGGTGCTGGGAAAACTGGACAGCGATATGTAGAAGAATGAAACTCGACCATTCTCTTACACCGTACACAAAGATAAACTCGAAATGGATAAAAATCTCAATGTGAAACAGGAATCCATCAGAATCCTAGAGGAGAACATAGGCAGTAACCTCTTCGATATCAGCGACAGCAACTTCTTTCAGGATATGTCTCCAAAGGCAAAGGAAACAAAAGCGAAAATGAACTTTTGGGACTTCATCAAGATCAAAAGCTTCTGCACAGCAAAGTAAACAGTCAACAAAACAAAGAGGTAACCCACGGAATGGGAGAAGATATTTGCAAATGACAGTACAGACAAAAGGTTGATATCCAGGATCTATAAAGAACTTCTCAAACTCAACACACACAAATCAGATAATCATATCAAAGAATGGGCAGAAGATATGAACAGACACTTCTCCAATGAAGACATACAAATGGCTATCAGACACATGAAAAAATGTTCATCATCACTAGCCATCAGGGAGATTCAAATTAAAACCACATTGAGATACCACCTGACACCAGTTAGAATGGCCAAAATTAGCAAGACAGGAAACAACGTGTGTTGGAGAGGATGTGGAGAAAGGGGAACCCTCTTACACTGTTGGTGGGAATGCAAGTTGGTACAGCCACTTTGGATCGCTGTCCTTTCTGTAGCTGACACAGGTCTGACCAATGGGTGCCCAGGAACAACGACTCCATCGCCAACAACCACATGGCTTATACATGGCTTACGCATGGGGAACCAGGTAAGAATCCAGTTCTATCTGCCTCTAAAGTTTATTTAGATTCCAAACTCACTCTTTCCATTAAAAATTAAGGTTTTGTGGGACGATAAGTCAGAAATTAATTGGGATAATCATTCTGTCATGCAAGGTGGAGCTTGCAAGCCAATGCAGATCACATGCTCATTTGGTAATGGCGTAGACAGAGGAGCATGGAGAACAAATCCAGCAAAACTCAGGCATTCACCTCTGGGCCACTTTTGGTGCTGCTTCTTAAAATGTCTGCCTGTCTGCTCACCTCAGCATCCCCACTTCTCCTTACAGTCGTGTTTTGTTTCATAAATCATGAGTTTCCCAACACTTCCTGGCCTTTTAGCTCATCGTGACACTCATGGCTTGACTTATTTCACTCAGGAGGGAGTGAGAGGTCGGGGCTTGCCCCTGATGGTTTTCCCCACGGAGCAAAGCCTCAAAGAAAGCCCTTCTCAGGATGGAAACTGTGAGCTCCCACGCCTGCCTGCAGCACACACCAGCCCCGAGGGGTGCAACCCAGGTCCCAAGGCCCCATCTAAATGTGGGAGCTGCCCTAACAGCTCTGTTTCACTTCCTTACCCTGCTGGATTTTTCTGGACCCTGTGCCTCTTTGTCTTTCTATGTTTGCAATTTCTTTCACAATAAATATAGGAAATCTCTCTTCAGTAAATTTGAGTGGGGTAATTTAATTCAATGACACTTAATCCATGTTTTAAAGGAATTAGAGCAAGAAAGGGTATGGAAAGACCATAGCTCCCATGCACAATCAAAATTCATTCTGACTTTGTAGATGAAGAATGGAAATCACCAGTAAAACAGGCCAGGCTTGACGCCAGGACAGATCTTTATGCCGACACCACTTTCCTTGAATTAAGATATTATCTTAAATTATTTATCCATTTTTCCTTTTGGAAATTAATCTATGAGACTGCTTTTAAACCTAAAAAGCATGCAAAAGAAATTCCTAAGAATATTACAAATACTGAATACTTGCTGTGTCTTTACATCACTATTATTGCTTATTCTTCCACTGTTAAAAGTTACAATTTTATTTGAATTATCCTGTTCTAACATGGAAAATCCAACCAACAAAAGCCATTGGGGGTGAAGAATTTGAGTCCATTAATATATTTAGATGCCACAAAAATCTTAGGTCCAACATGAACACCACCGTTAGAGGGCCAACGGATTTCTTTTCTGTCCTTCCGTGATCTAATTCCACCTACTGTTCATGTCGTCAGCAGAGCGACATTTCTAACACAGCATCTTTGTTGCGCTGGGCCCCTGTGCTGGAGCCTCCGATGATGCCATTTCTTACTGTATCATTCTGCAGACTCTGCCACTGATCTATACCCTCGTGCTGTATCATTCTGAATCCCTGTGTTCATCCCTCAAAGCCTTCACAAACTGCAGTGTGGTGGTTCACATCTCTACCCTCCTACAAATGTGTGTCTCCACCTTTCTTTTCTGCCCTGGGGCAGAGAGAACATTTTTCCTTGCAACATAGGTCTTCTTTCTCTTGGGTCCACTGTCCATTCCAAACTGGCTACTTGAGGCTGCATTCTGGCCCCCAGAATTATTTTGATTGCATATGTGCCTTGTGTTGCTTCCTTGAATTTGAAATCCTTGGAGTCTGGCAAGCTCTCTGCTGCAGCACAGGCTCCCTGCTCTCCATTGCCATGAACGTCAGGCCCCTTCACGCATTGTGTTCTCGGTCCTTTTGGAAGTGTTTGCTTGGGTCTTGCTCTATAGTCTCTGAAACTTTTAAGGACCAGATGGGGACGTCCACGAAGGAACTCTCTCTGATCCTTTGAACCTCTCATTCCGTCTTACCCCTTCTCTTCTGCATCTCCATGTATGTTCTCTTTTGTTATGTGTTCCATTTCTCTGTTCTTGCTGCGTCATGTGCAAGGGGAGATGCCCCTTCAGTTAGGCCTCCTTGTGGTTGGGACAGACCCTGAGGCTTTATCTGGGAGGGATGTTGATATCCTGACACTTGGCCTCGAGCAGAGGGATTGGAGATCAGAGTTGGGCAGAGTGGCAGCAGGGCACCTACCTCTGAATAGGTCAGGCTTCTCTCCCAGGATGTGATCTGGTCTGAGCACAGAGGTCCACGGACTTGGGGACTTAAGTAAAAAGTGATCTTATGTGAGAGACTTATCAGCAGGTGTCACTGTCTGGGTTGTCTCCAAAGTTAGGCGGGGCAGAGTTGTGGCTGCAGGTGTGTAGTCCCGTGTAGGACAGATCACTGATAAAACATGGTGAAACCAGTAAAATTTACCCGATATCCTGAGCAGCAGGACCTGATGGGAGCTACACAGGCCCAGACCTTGGCTCGGACTTTAGCCTAGTGGAACAAGTCAAGGATGGTTCTTAGACCCTCGGACAGGAGGGTCATTACATGGGCTTAGGTCATACACCTACTGGTGGACACCTGGTCCTCAGGGTCACTCAGGAAGGACCTGCCATTATTTTCAGGGCATCAAGACCAATTTCAGCCATCAGCACCTGTGGTGAGGGCTCGTTGCCTGTGCTGGCCTGCAGAGTCTCGAGAGAAAGCAGGCTGGGCAGGACAAGAGAGTATATATATATATATATATATATATATATATATATATAACCAGTTGGGTGGGCTGAGTGCTAGGGTTCCAGAGAGACTGGAAATCGTAGAAACTGATATGTTCAAGGTTTACTGACCTGTGACTATTGGACTTAGAGCAGTCTTTGGTAACTGAGTGTTTTAATTTTCTTTATCCAAATAAATTAATTGAATGCTGAAAATTCAGAGATAAAGACTCTGAAAAACAAAACAAAGAAAGTTAGAAACCCGCAGGTCGGGATGGGAGCTGGAGATGTCATAAGTCACAGCCCGGCACAGGTTCGAGCTGCGCCTGACCCTCTAACTTCACAGAAGGAAGCAGGGCTGACCTCCACATGCATACGTGTGTGTCGGGGTAACGGGGCTCTCAGAGCCCACGTGTGTTCTGGAGGAGAGGCCATGCGGCTTAGAAGAGTGGCAATGTTGGTCTTGTGTTTTGAATTAAAAGCAAGAGGCAACCCACCAGGCAGGTCCTACGGGGAGACGACGGGTCTCGTGGGATCCTCTATCATCAGGTGCACAGACGCAGGAGCCCAGGAGCGGGAAGGAAACTACCTGGGCAGCTTGGTCTTGCTGGGAATCGTGTGGCAGGGATTCCTGTGGTTGCAGGAGGAACGTGGAGGGACAGAGGCTTGGTCTGATGTGTTCCGGGGGAGGCCACTGTGCTAGTGCACAGGCTCCGTGCCCTGAGCCCCCAGAGGAGCCGCTGTGTGAGCACAAATGACCTACAAAACCAAGTACAGATGTTCCGGATAAAAACCACTTGCAGCCTGTGCGGCTGGGCGGCTGGTGTGTTCAGCTCTTGAGGTGGAGTCGGTGTCGTGGGGACAACAGTGGGTGGCATCCCCAGACCCGTCACCTGCTACTGTCTGGTCACCAGTGGGATGCTCCCTGCAGGCAGGAGTGGGGGCAGCCTGCAGACCAGGGTGGGTGTCCGTCCTGCATGTGGGGGGAGCATCTCCTGCCCAGAGACCCGTGAGCACTGAGGCGTGACTCTGTGTGGAGGGGAGACACACGAGGGCACACGGCAGCCATAATATGAGGCCTGGAGCCGCCTCCTCACACTTAGCAAAGCAGCAGGGAGGAAATGCCATCCTTGGTGCCTTTTCCAGCATGCTGCTTGTAAGAAGTCCCGCGGCACCCCCTTCAAATACCCCCATGAGAGGGCCTGCGAGTGTTTGTCATCCTGGTTGTAAAAGGAGGCAGGTGCAGTCCAGAGACCAGAGAGACGTGGGCAGGGAAAGCCCGTTGGTGGCAAAGGATTCAGCACAGGCTCCCTGGTGCTGGTGGCAGTTTCACTAAGGCACGTCTGCAGAGTTGGCCTCCCATGGGGTGATCTGGCCTGAGTGGACATGTCGCTTCCCTTCCAGCTGCCGCCTCCCACGGCTGCACCCTCTTCACCAAGGATTGCACCTGCACATCTGCCTGGGGGTGGCGGAAGCATCCTGGGGAGAACGCAGGTGTCTGGCAGGTGCCCAGCACTGCACTCTGTCCTTCAGGATGGGCTGGCCACGGTACGGGGGCCTCCCATCCCATTCAGAGCGCGGACCTCGAGCCGTCTTCACTCTCCTCCACAGAGCAAGGAGCTTGCTAGTCCGCACAATGCCGTTATGTGTAGAACACACAATGTTTCCAATTTCAGAAGATGAAACACTGTTCCTTTGGAGCCAAAATGGTTTCTGCTCCTCAATTAATGGGAAGAATTGGCGAAATGGTATTTAAGACATCAAGGCTCATTAGAGCTCTTTGGGATGATGTGGTCCAGACAGTAGTGATGGAAATCGTGCCTGAAGGGAGTCACGATCAGGGGCAGGGGCATCCCAGCTCCCGAAGGACCTGCCCTTTCCATCTTGAGCATTTGATGGAGTATTTAAGGCCCAATGTATTAAGCGGGGGGGAACCTTCTTCTGTGTGGGTATGTTATTTAGTAAGACGACAATGTGGTCAGTAAGAGGAGAATGAACGGGGGGGGCATCAGTGTGGCTCTGGGGACAGCGATCTCACAATAGCCGGCATCCACTCAGCCTCCTTGCGTGGGACTCACATGAACTCTCGAATTCTCACATCTTCACAGAATAAACCAAGGGGAGACTAAAGCCCCACTTTTATTCCCCGATATTTTGTCCAAGGTCTTGACACTAGTTTTCTTAGATTTTAAGCCGTATTCACCAAAACTTCTGGTTTTTTATTCCTGTGTTTGTGCAACATGGATACAGGCACATGGTTTCCACATGGAGCCCCACTGCCATGGATTGGTCACCGTGCAACCCTGGCATTAGGTGATTCCAAAGCCGAGACATAGAATTCTGAGTCTGCTTTCTAATTCATTATTTTCTTTAACTGTAAACATGTTATGAGAAACATGGAAGGAAGGAAGAGAGGGAGGAAGGAAAACTTGAATTGTTGGTGGTCAACAAATAGAGTCATTTAAAAATGGAGTTGGAATTCGAAAGCCATAAATTTAAAACACTAACTACATTTTAAGGTTTGCCTCAGATACTCCATGAAGGTACATGGATGTAGAGTTGGCAGGAAAAAGGAAATGATTAATTTCCCTTAAGGGGAACGTCAGCAGGTCATTTCCTGGAGGAGGTTTTGAAGGATGGATAAAGGTCTTCTAGGCAGATAGGGATGGGGGAGTTGGTTTCCAAGCAGAGGAGGTAGAACATCATTTCTCGCTTCCCAAACCCAGGACAGGACTCAGATTTAATTGCAAAGCCAAGGAGGGAGACTTCTGTAAAGATCTAAGTTCACATACAAAGTGGAATTTTTAAATCAGTACTGGAGAAAATGTGTTCTAATTAGTGTGAGACCATTTATGTTACTTTGCTTTATGCTTGGCCCAGCTTTTTTCTTTTCGAGGAAAAAAGAATCTGTATTCCTTAAAATATACATTTGGAGTGGGTTAGGGAAATGAGAAGCCTTGCATGAGAGGATAACATGAAAATAAATCTAACATTTTCTGTGAAACATTGTTACTAGTCATAATATTTCAGTTCCCAGAAAATAAAATGTGTCTAATTATTTCTTTCTGATTCTTAACTCCATTGAGGGCTTAAATTTTAACTTCTACAAGAGAAAATCTGAAAAAAAAATAAAAAGCAAACAAACAAACAAAAAAACAAATGACTTTACTGCTACTAGGCAACATTTTAAATGAGATCACTTTGAGTGTGCTATTTAAAAAGCTACCTAATTGTTGGTCAGGTTGAATTGTTATTTTGTTCCAGTTAGAATCATTAAGTGTGCACCATTTTATTTCAAAAGACTGGTTAGGAAGGGGAAAGCCTAACAATTTTAACTTTATTTATTACCCTCCCCTTGAAAGTTAGATTATGATGAGCACACCTACAGACAACCCAAATCCCCAAGCAGTTAAGAGGAATGGACAGGGCCAAGTTTCATAATTCTACCTATGTCTTTGTCTCAATAAGTGAAACTCTGAAAAATCATTTGTCACAAATTTTAGAATCCTAGTATATTACTCTAATTGATAGAAATGAAACTGTGTTAGGGGTTAGGCTATCATCAAGAATATGCATTGTCTTTATTAGTGAGATCCCTGGAGACCACATTCAAAGTTCAAGTAGGAAGGAGAACATCTGAGTCAACTCAGACACCTGAAAAGCCTTTGCCAAGAGATCTTCCTGGCTGTGGGTTTGAATCAAAGCTGATCACACACATTAAATTATAACAGTCGTTGTTCAGATGATCTCCGTCCTATGAACCCAGGCTATCTACAGACATGCTTTCATAAGCAAGAGATTGAAGTTTGCATTTTTATTAAGCAGAAGTGAAGTTTCTTGACTCATGGAGGTGGGTGGGAGGCATACCAACACTACGTGAGAAGCTATTCTAAATGCTTCTTCTCTAACGGAGCTCAGATCCAGCATCACAGTTGGTAATGCTGGAGGGAAGAGGTGGGTGTTGCTCATCTCAACGTTGACTCCATTTGGGGTGGCAGCGTGCCCAGTTTCCCTTGTCACTAGGTATGACATTGTAGTCAAGTTCTGACAAAGAGATATAAAAAGAAATTTGTGTGGTATCTGGGAAGTTTTCTTGAAGGGAGGGGATGGTGCCTTTCCTGTACTTCCGTTCAGATCCACAGACTCTGGTCAAAGCATGAGCGCCTGCAGCCATCTTGGACCACAAAGATGAGGGGCGCGTGTTTAGTGACGGTGCCATTGTGGTTTTTGGAACCCTGGTCCTTGATGGCCACAGGATTGTCATGTTAGTTGGTGACTGCCTAAGGCTGGACTTCCTTCATGTGACAGAAAAATGAGTTTGCATGTTGTTTATGGCTCCTTTACAGGTGGGTCTTCCCAGGCAACCAGTTACTAAGGGACGAGACGGATGTGTCCCCAGTGCCTCAGGGCTCGAGTTTACCAAGATGGTGGTAGTGGCCAAGAGTGTTCGGTAGCTTTTTATTTTTAAGATTTTATTTATTTATTTGACAGAGAGAGATCACAAGTAGGCAAAGAAGCAGGCAGAGAGAGGAGGAAGCAGCTCCCTGCGGAGCAGAGAGCCTGATGCGGGGCTCGATCCCAGGACCCCGAGATCACGACCTGAGCAGAGGCAGAGGCTTTAACCCACTGAGCCACCCAGGCGCCCTGTGTTCAGTAGCTTTTAAAGAAGACTATTTCCATGTGTCTTGGAAGCAATAAATCTCATCTTAAATTCCTACCACTCTAATTACATGCTTGGGGTTACTTATCTGTTTATTTTGAGGAAGTTATTCAAGCCTCATAAGCTTCCCAATCTGTAAGATGGGGGCAAAAATACTGGGCTCTGGGCCATCATGAGTGACCGAGGCTGTGGTGCTGGGAAAGAGACTGCCACACGCTGTATGGCCACTGTACGTAAGTTGTTTGGCTAAACCCTGCGTCGTCTAATCATGGTGCTCATATGCACACATTCTGGTGACTGGAAGTCTCTGGAGGGTGTCCTCTACCCCAGACAGCTGAAGGAGAGCGTCTCGAGGATGTGCGGCCCTCACGCGTGGCTGCTGTCCGTCTCCCTGACAGTGCGGCCTCTCCCTCCCCTGCCAACATCTGTCGTCGGATATTTGAAGGACATTTCTCTGAAAAATACGATCCATGTTGTGGTGATTTTGGCCCAAGAAGCCAACCACAGGACACCTCTCAGGTCAGAGTTGACTTCCTGTCTCGAACATAATGAGAATAAAGCATTCCAACAGCTGCTTAGAAATGGGAGAGCACTTCTGGGCTTGCGAGGCCAACTCACACCACCATCCAGACATGGCAGTTTGTCACCAGCTGGAGCATGGCGCTGTTGGTCCGCCCGTGTGGGTGGCGCAGAAGGTCGTGGCCAGGCCCAGAGCTGAGCTTGCATGCAGGAAGCAAGGAAGGGGCCGACCAGAGAGCAGCGGGTGGGAATAGGCACGGGTTTCTCCTCGAAGACCCATCTGTGCTCCTTAGCAGCCGGGGCAGAAACTCTGCCAGCAGTTTCTCTTAGAAACATCAGGGGTGGGGGAGGAAAGCCAAGTGCCTGTTGTGGAGGAGGGAGCCTCGTGGCTGATCCTCTGTGCCTGATGGAGCTGGGACGCAGGACGGAGCTGCCACGTCCAGGTCCTTTGGGCCTCAGCACTATCTCCAGTGCTGTCTCGTCCTCCTGTGCCCTGCCCTACGACGCCCTCCTTCCCTGGACACATACGGACACACACACCACAGACACGTGTGCATGCATAAGGCACACACATGTACATGCATGTACATGGGCACACACCACATGTACATGGACACTCACGCATCACAGACATGCACACACGGTGCAGACACACACGTGTACACGCCACAACCACACGTGTGCACACACCACACACACAACCACACACATGCACACAACACACATACACACGTGTGCACACACATTCATACACGTACACACTCACTTCTTGGCCAAACTTCAGACTCTGGTCCAGACACCAGCTCTGTCCTCACTGCCGTGGCTGCTGTGGGGCCTCTCGGCACGTTCCATGACGTCCTGGCTGACGCTGTCCCATGAAAAACACATATTTTTATACCTGTCCATTTGTACACCTATCTTTCTAACTAGAGTGTGAGTTTGTTGTAAATAGGAATTGAAGACCTTGTCGTTTATATCTCTTTACAAAAGGAGCCCACCACAGTGCCTGGTGTACACTAGCCAGAGGGGGTCATGTGTTGTCCACACGGCATCAGTAAGAAGTGCTCATTGTGTAGACAGTGGGTCAGGCCCTTGTGGGCAGGCAAGGCTGTCCTTGTGGAATGCAGCAGACTCTTAAGATTATTTTTTAAAGGCTTTTTCATGCCCCATTCCTGTCTCACTAGGCTGTGGGCAAGAGAGACAGCCTTTGTAGGAGTCCAGAAAAAAACGTCAAATTCCAGAGGATGCATTCCTACCCTTGGTGTCTTTGTGATTTCCAAGTGCTTCCTAATCTAGGCATGCAGAGGCTTTACAAGCAATAAAATGTGGTTTTTATTTCTGCAGAGGGTGATTTTACACAAAATCAATGTACTTAATACTGTTTTTTAAAAGTTCTAAAATTATGGCAATAGGTATCCTACTTTATTTTGTAGTTTATTTCATTTTTGCAGTTTTTTAAAAAAACTCTCTGCCTTCTCATGTTGCAAACGAGGAGTTGCCCTAACAAAGCCGGCAGGCTTCTGCAGTCTCCCGGCATGGGATTGAGGAAACTGCAATGTTCTTATGCAAACCCCAGTTACTGCGTGTACCAGAGTCATTCCGGATATTCCCTGAGGGCAGCTGTTCAAGGCTGGGTGGGAGCGGAGGAGAAGACCGCAAGAAGGGGGCAGGGCCAGCTCCACAGGGACCAGACTCGCCTGGCCTCCTGGACTGCAGTGTATGCAAAGTCTGTGACATATTTTATTTGCTTTCTAACAAAGAACATGTCTTTCACATTCAAGTTATGCATGAATGTGGAAAATAAGAAGCCTATCAAGAAACCAGCTTCTAGTTTCATTGATACGTTCTACTGTATCTCTGGTGTCTACCTCATTGATCTCTGCTCTAATCTTGATTATTTCCCTTCCTGCATATGGAGTTGGTTTGATTTGTTGTTGATTCTCCAGTTCTTTAAGGTGTAGAGACAGCTGGTGTATTCTGGATTTTTCAGTTTTTTTGAGGGAGGCTTGGATGGCTATGTATTTCCCCCTTAGGACCACCTTTGCTGTATCCCATAGGTTTTGGACCAAAGTGTCTTCATTCTCATTGGTTTCCATGAATTGTTTAAGTTCTTCTTTGATCTCCTGGTTGATCCAAGCATTCTTAAGCAAGGTGGTCTTTAGCTTCCAGGTGTTTGAGTTCCTTCCGAACTTTTCCTTGTGATTGAGTTCCAGTTTCAAAGCATTGTGATCGGAGAATATGCAGGGAATAATGTCAGTCTTTTGGTATCGGTTGAGTCCTGCTTTGTGACCGAGTATGTGGTCTATTCTGGAGAAGGTTCCATGTGCACTTGAGAAGAATGAGTATTCTGTTGTTTTAGTGTGCAATGTTCTGTAAGAAGATTCAGAGCTCACGGAGATGGTTTCAAACCTTTGCATTAACTGTGGTTGGAAGGCGGTCGAATGCCGTGTATGTGGACAGGCAGTCGGCCGAGTCTGAGGACCCGTCAGCCTCAGGGACGGAAGTGACTGCTGTGACTCGTCTCCTGTTCTCCCAACCATTTTATGGTAAATATCTCTTTTATATTTGTTTCATGTCATTCATTATACGATCTATTGTTTTAATGTCTTAAAACTGATATTTTGATATTTTTAAAGTCCTAATTGAGGTAAATATGTGATAAACTGCACATATTTATGTATTAAAATTTGAGGTTTGACATCTTTCGCAATGGCGAAGTTGTCGCCAGTCTACATGGTAGCACCCCTGTTGGTCCTCTTCTCCACTGCCGTCCTGCCTTCCAGTCTCCTCCACACCCCTGGGCACCGGCTAAAATGCTGTCCCGCAGGTAGGTCTGCACCTATAAGGAAAGTGCATAGGGACTCAAGAAGATGAACTCTTTTGGGGGCAGGAAGAAGGGCCTGGCTTCCTCCACTCAGCATAATGATTTGGGGAGTCATTCCCCTGTCTGGAGGGATTATCATTCTTTTCAGTACTGCGTTGTATTGGTCATATGGACAGACCACCACTTACCCACTCTTCCCCTTTGCACGGACATTCCACCATTGTGCAGCTTTGAGCTTTTACAAATAAAGCTCCTATAAATGGGATGCACAGGATTGGGATGATGGCATGTTTTCACTTATCTTGAGTAAAAACAAGCAAGAAAGGGGGCATGTGGGAGGCTCAGTTGGTAAAGTGACCACCTTCGGCTCAGGTCATGATCCTGGAGACCTGGGATGGAGCCCTGCGTTGGGAGCCCTGCTCAGCAGGGAGTCTGCTTCTCCCTCTGTTCTCTCTCTCATTCTCTCTCTTTCTCTCTCAAATACATGAATAAAATCCTTAAAAAAAAAGGCAAGCAAGAAAGAATAGAATGACTGGTCACGTGGTAGGTTTGTGTTTATTGAAGAAGCCAAACTGTTTTCCCAGGTGGCCTCGTCACCCCACAGCCACAGCGAGCAGAGCGCCTCTGCGCCTTCCACATTCTTGGCAGGATTCCAGATCATCCATTTCTTTTTTTTTCTTTTAACTTTTGCCTTTGTAGTAGGTCTATGGCCCTGTGACAATATTTTCTCATTTGAGATTTCCTAGTGACTATCTTTTCATGTACCCTTTCATATATTTATTTGTAATCAGTGTATCTTCTCCCATGAAATGTATGTTCAAATATGGCTCCCTGTTTTCCACTGACATTTGTTTTCTTACGGAGTTCTGGGAATTCTCTATGTATGATGGATACATGTCCTTTGTCAGAGAGATGTGATTTACCAACATTTTCTAAGAGCTTGAGGATTGTTTTTCATTTTCTTAACAGTATCTTTCAAAGACCAGATGTTTTTAATTCTGATGAGGTCACAGTATGGTAAAAGCTGACTGAGAATAAATCCAACACAGAAACCACGAAGTTCAGATGTGAAAAATGGACCTTTCCTACTTGACAACTGAGGTCAGCTGTACCTAAAGATAGTCAAACTCAGACAGGCATATAGCCAAAAAGTTGTTCATGTTTTCCACAATACTAATCTTAAATGGGTCATGTGACTCACAGCTCTAGTGGGATTTCATGGGTTGTGATTTTGGAACTAAATTCAGGACGTTCAACAGCACTGCCAGCTTGGAATTATGTAGAAGACACGAGATGCAGTGGTTATTGTGATACTGAGTTGCAAATCGTGGGCAAATGTCCCAGATGAGACGGGATGAAAAGCCCTGGGGCACAAAGCCTGCGAACATGTGATACTGTAGAAGTAAACTTTATTTCAGGTTATAAAGCCGGAACACATAAAATAATCCTTGGGAGATGATAAGTTAGAAATTAATTTGATTCTTAGTTTTATGAACACCTCATCTTTTTTATGAAACTAGAATTATCTTTGTACAACAAGACTATTTCGTTGCCACATCAGGTTAGAAAGACCAGTTAAGAGACGTATTTTAGCTCTGTGTAGACAGTATCCCATGCAAATAGAACTTTGGGTCTTAGGGTAAAGTAGACATAACAAAACATTTCATAAACATTTCAAGACATTTCTCCAAGCTATTACTTTCTGGACACTTGGGAAATGATACATAAGTATTTTTCCAGGGTCTAGTACAAGGAACTTGGCATCAACATTGGAGGAGTCGTATTAAGAAGACCAGAATAATAAATGAGAGAAGGGGAGGGAGAGGGAAAGACTCAGAGAGAGAGAGAGAGAGAGAGAGAGAGAGAGAAATAATAGTAGGCAAGCATTTAGATGCAGGAATAAAACTTCTTCTCCACGCATCCATTTGGATTTCTATGGCCCAAGTCAAAAGAATTCCCCAACAGCTTATTTTAGATATGGCAGAACAGGTGATGACCAAGACCACAGTGGTGGATCACACACACAGTAGGGCTTCAGAATGACAGGAGTATAGAGATGGTCCTGGATTGATTTTATTGAAATAAAAGATGTACGGGGCCCCTGGGTGGCTCAGTGGGTTAAAGCCTCTTCCTTCAGCTCAGGACATGATCCCAGGGTCCTGGGATCAAGCCCTGCACTGGGCTTTCTGCTCAGCAGGGAGCCTGCTTCCTCCTCTTTCTCTCTGCCTGCCTCTCTGCCTGCTTGTGATCTCTATCTGTCAAATAAATACATAAAATCTTTAAAAAAAAAGAAATAAAAGATGTTCAGTGGGGGCACCTGGGTGGCTCAGTCAGTTAAGCACTTGACTCTTGATTTCTGATCAGGTCGTGATCTTAGGGTTGTGGGATTGAGCCTCACCTTGGGCTCTGCACTGAGTGTGGAGCCTGCTTGGGGTTCTCTGTCCTCCTGGCCCTCTGCCCATCCCCCTCTGCTCATGTTCTCTGTCTCCCCATAGAAAGAAAGAAAGAATGGAAGGAAGGAAGGAAGGAATGGATGGATGGATGCTCGGTGCCTGCTTGCCCCTGTGTTCTCTTCCCCTGAACACTGTTTATCTAAGTCCAAGATGCTGATCAAGGAGGAAGATGAAAGAAACGCTGGCGTTGAACACTTTGCTCATGAGTCAGTCTCTGATTTCTGTGTTCAAGCTATGTGACAGGGCTTGATAATATTTTCTTTTCTGTCTTCAGAAAACAAAGTTTTGACTTCACCCATTCCATGTATTCCCCTTATTCAAAAGTGTTTTTTATTCCTTCTCAAACTAGTCTTTGCATCTTGAGGATGTGGACACTGGGAAAAAGGAAGAAGCAGCAGGAGCGCAGATGCAGAAGAAAGGGGTTTAGGGACCGGGGTCCATGGGTCAGACTGGAAGAACCAGAAGGGGGCTGTCAGAGCCTCAGAGCCTGGACGCACGGAGGAGGGAGCATGTGCGTTAGGAAGCGGGTTTTCATCACTTGGTGGTGATGCGTTGATGAGGAACCTGTTCTGAGGTGGCAGCTGTACAGACAGACCCTTAGATGACAGTCCTCCCTTAGATGATAACAATCCTCCCTTAGATGATAGTCCTCCCTTATATCATAACAGTCCTCCCTTAGATGATAACAGTCCTCCCTTAGATGACAGTCCTTCAGTTTCTTGAGTGATGGAATTTTCCATGTGTAGCAACATGCTCAAGTGCCTTTAAAGCAACTTACCAAATTGTAGGTTTATAGATTCTGGAAGATACTCCCTCTATCAAAAATTATAAAAAATGATATTATGAAAATGGACAGATCGAGACAAGGAAAGTCCTTAGAGTTTGAAGAGTTAAATCAGAGTTTGAGGAGCAATCTTGAACGAAGCTTGAGAACCTCCAGAACACAGCGAGAAGAGAGAGGGACGCAGTTTCAGGTAACAGAAGGAGTGGGGAGGCTGACCTGTCTAATACGTAGTTCAGGAAGAGTGGGAAAGACCACTTTTTCCAGGGGTGGAAAACGCCCTCCTGAGAAGGGCTGTTTCTCTGAGAAAAGGGCAATGAATCTTCTTGGCAGAGTGCTCATCCGTGTGTGGCTTCTCTCTCTGGTCCCCTGGGAGGACCACGTTCTCCTGGCCCCTTACAGCTGGGGGATGCCATAGAAGCAGTTCCAGGGCAGAGGCCTGTGCTGGAGGAACAGTTACCGTCTCCGCGTCTGGGCTTCTGAGTCTCAGCACACTTTCCAGGTTCCTGTCTCCACCCGCCTTGGGGAAGCAGCCACCGTTGCAAGAGGGAAGGTCACGGCCTGCTGGTTCTTTTCTCTGATGCCCTGCCTGGGGATGGCTACCTGGGGAGCAGCTTAGACCCCCCCAAGGGACACTAACTCTATAAAAATATGTCTTCATGGAGGCTGTTGAGGTGGTGGTGCTGTTTGTTACGAGGACGTAGGACTTTGTTCTCTTGATTTCAATGTTTTATCAATTTATTCTGTAATTTCCAAGTCATTTAGTAGCGAAAACCTGTAAGATTTTATTACTAAATGTGGATTTAGCAAAAGTCTTCAGTTAATGTACAAAAAACTGGTGATGTATCATGGGTCTTTGCTCTGCTAACAAGGGGAGAGACTAGAAACCATTATAAGTCAAATTAGCACATTAAAACGTAATACCAAGAACAGATGGAATTCATACTTAGGAAGAAGAACATTAAGTGATTTATTTTTTTAGAAATTGTGAATTCCATCTTTTAGGGATTTCAAAGCTTAAAAAAATCCCTGAACACCCTTGATTACCTGCGTATTCCAGCAGAGTCATGCCGCGGAAGCGTGCTGGGCCCATTACCTGTGTATTCCAGGACATCCAGCTTTCTGAGTGGCATTTGCCTTCTCCTTAGTATCTCAAAGCCCCACTTCTTTATGAATGAGATACTTTCCCTAGAAGAATCTTGGTGTGTTTCAGCTTTTGTGATAGAATGATTATAAAGACTCAAGGACAGGAGAATCCTTGTATCTATGACTGGTCGCTGTCCTCGTCCATTCACGCTGCGGTAACAGAATGTCGTAGATGGGATGACCAACAGACAGAAATCCAGCTCCCACAGTTCTGGAGCCTTCTGCTCGGGCTCCAGCCCCTAAGACTTCGTGCACCCTCCTGACTTGGCAGCGTCTGAGCCCCGTGAAGGTGAGGGTCACAGTGGTGTCTTCGGTCCCAGCACAGGCAGGGAATTCTAGCGCATGCATAGACAATGCTGAACTATGGCAGATCCGCTGACACCAAAACATACAAAGAAAATAGTAACAAAGCGAGAGGATGATTTGTTCAGGAGGGGAAGACAATGGGTGAGCGCTGGTAGAGAGGAAGGTGATTCACGTCTGAAGAATGCTCAAATGCAGTGAAAAATCCAGCAGAGAATGTCATCAGGTCAATAATCCTCAACAGCCCCAAACAGAGCTTATTCAGTTCCTGCTCTGCACTCGGTGAATTTAGTGTAGCCAAGGCAGCGTCTAGGTGGCTTCCAGGTTGTTCTCGCTCCCGAGGTTCTGATACGTCTGATACGTCTGGACCACGAGGACAAACAGATGGGGAGATAGAAGTATGATGTATGTCACTCATATCTGTACGTGCGAATGTGTCATTATACCTACGTGTGGTAGCTATCGGGTGCACGAGGGTGTATGTTTCCCAAGCGAGGCAATGACGGAACACCTGGTGATCGCTGCTGACTTATTTTCAGGCTTCAGACAATTTCTCTAACACCAGATTGAGATCATGCTTGAGACACGTGGCCGAGAATCGTGTGCTCCAAGAGCAAACCTGCAGAAACCCGGCGGATGTTGGCACCCAGGGTCTTGGATGAATACCTCCCTGAGCAGAAAAAGCGTAATGGGTCCATGCAAACCGAAGACAAAGCAATGTTTGGCTGACGTCACAGAATGTGCTTTAAAACACACCGGTGACACGGATGGATCCTGCTCTGCTCTGCTCTTGGTGAGTTCGTTAACAAGTGCGTCTTCGTCAGAAGTTTCTGGATGTGTTCCTCATCCCAGTCAGGTGTCTCCAGGGTTGAAGCTGTGTGTCTCCTCCCCAGAGACGCACTGATGCACACTAGCTCGTGGGAGCCAGGTGTGGGTACCCACGGAGCCCCGGCTCCACAGTCCGCCTTGCCGTCTCTGGGCTGCGGAGTTGGCGGTGACGGTTGCATGGACCAATGCTGCTGACCGCGGGTTGCTGGTGCTGCTACTTTTCCAGAGCCCGTTGTCAAGCCTTTCGCAGCAGCCCCTTCCCCCCACCTCATCTCGCCCACAGACACACTCTCTGCTGCCTCACAGCAGGCAGCGAAGCGCTCTCACTGAGGCAGCGTGTTCCGGGGTGCTCCTCACAACCACTTGCTTCAGAATCTCTTGGGTTGATCGTGAAAATGCATGTTCGTGGTCCTCACTCCGTGCTTCAGTGGGTCAGACTATCTAGCCCCTAAGAAGGAAGGGTATGTGTTGTAACAAGCTCCCCAAATAAATTTTATGTGCCACAAAATTTGAGAAACATTCCATTAAAGATTTTTTCTTGTCCAACAAATCCTTTTAATGGCTAAGCCTCCTGAAATGTTGTATATTCTGAGGTGAATCCAATTATTTTATAATTTGTCATTCTCTTAGTAGCATTGCAATAGTTAATTTTTGGATGAGTATGAGGCGCCGAATATTTTCCTAGACGACAGAATAGATGAGGTGATCTGTCTGAGAACAGAATGAGCTAGTGTCGAAGATGCACGGCCTCAACTCTTTCTTCCATTATGATAATCATCCTGACATTTGCAAATATGATACTAATTTTAAGTCTAGAAATTATGTGAGGTTAAGTCATGACTTCATAGTTCCACAATATGCATTTTTATTTGATAAGCTAACATGCTTGCTTAGCTGTCATTCTAGATAGTACTAATAAAATAGCACATCTATCAAGAACGTGGCTGATCATTTATAACAAGAACCCAAAGGAGTGTGTGAGAGTGTGTGTGAGTGTGTGTGTGTGTGTTGGTGTAGGCCACAGGTGGATTAGAACACATGAAGTCTACTTATATGAGAACTCCTCAGGCTCTCCTTATGTGACTTTTATTTCATTTTGCAGGTTTCTTTGAGCTGGCTGCCAGCTAATCAGACTAACAACCAAAACAAAGATAAACGCAGGAGGTTTGTTGCTGGAGGCAGTAGGTACTGATTAAAGGTGTGTAGGTGAGCATGTAACAAGACGAAAAGACAGAGGTAAAGAAGACAACAAGAATAAGTTAGAAAAAATGAATAATGCATCAGGAAAGAAAACATTTTCCTCACAATCACACTGCCTTCTCCCAACAGACTCAAAAAGTCCTCTGTAGTTCTGAATAATTGGAGGGGTCGCCATGTGTGAGTTTGAAGAAGCTTGAGTTTCTTTTTTTCATAGAGAAGAAAGTGGCCTGAAATCCCCGAGTGGGGGCACGTGTGGACAAAGAACAAGCAGACAATGAGGCTGATGTGCTCTGAGGGAAGGGATGGAGGAGAGCCCTGCTCCTGGTTGAGGAAGAGGAGTAGTTGACATCTTTGTGGAGTTTTGGGCAAGATCTGTGTTGCCTGTGGGAGATGATTTGGGGGGACCCTGAAGTGGAGTGACTGAACTAGTATGCCTGGATGGAGAAGGTAGACAGAAAACCCAAGGAAAGTACGTTCTTGGGAAATTTTCAGGTATCTTGAGGACAGCGTATTTAAAACGAAATTGGAAGTTCATTTTACGGCGCTCTCTCGTGTCGGTGGCGGTGTTGACATTGGAGTAGCAATTACACTCATTGCAAGGAAACTAAAATTGTGCACTATATAATAGAAAAGTTTATATCCCCAAGTTAAGGGCTCCAGTCCCTCCTTCCCAAAAATTGTTGGAATGACTACGAAGCACAATTTCTGAGCACCAGGGCTCCGCCGGCACAGATGGTTCAGAACAGGAAGCAGGCTCAGCTCCCGAAGGATGAGTTGGTGTTGCCAGCTGGATAATCAGGGTGAGGCAGGGGTGGACAGGGGACATGGGTTCCCGTGTGAAAGAGCACCCAGTGTGTCAGGAGAAGCACCGAGTTCAGGAAAGCCAGAAACAGTACCAGGAGCTGAGACCGGGAAGTGTGGATTGGGTGGGATCGCAAGCAACCTGGTAGGTCCAGCCGGTGAGCTCAGACCAGAGACTGTAGGTGTCTCAGAACTTCACGTGATCAGGTTTACATAAAAAAAAAATCACCCCTGTAAAGTGTGAAGAACTTATCTGAGCCGAGAATGACCATAATCTATTCACAGAACCTGGCCATTCAGGGAACCCATTGTCTGGTGCTTGTAGGTAGCAAAGATGTTATTGAATTATGAATTCCTCTCCCCTTCTTTCTGGGATGGTATTTTCACTCTCCTGGCTTCCAGGGGACACAGACTACTAACGATGATAAGGGAAGTAACAACAATGGTCACAAAAGTCCATTCCTTGATTTATATTTTCTCATCTTTCAGTGTTTAGGGAATTTAACAGGTACAGCCCAGACCAACAGCTAAGATGTAACATTTTTAAGTAGACACAAGTGCAGACTGTTAGAGCACCCCTCTCTTGCCTTCTCACTCTCTTTCTGTTTATACATACACATACATGTATACATTTCACAACTGAGTGTTGGTAAATTATTAGACACTTCAGGATTCAATGTTTCACGCTTTCGAGGTATAAGGCAACATTCTCAGTGGAAGAGTTATGTTGCTTTCCAAGGTAGGCTCCTGTACCGTCAAAATAAAAAAAAAAAAAGCATATTTACTAGAGACTAAGGTTGGAAGCAGTAAACAATGTAGCAGAATAGAACTGACACAGGTTTTGGGCTTGAAAGGCAACTCAGTGAATCAGAACTAGATAGACACACTGTCTTTCTTTAGGATAATGGCCATACTTCCATGACACTCTAATGGCAAGCTTTTGTACTAAATGGGGAGGACAGTGGCTCCTTGGAAGTTGGAAGCAGTTGCATGCTGATGTGGAGAGGGACAGGTATGCTGGCTGGCATGGAGACGAATGCTTAGGGAATGTTAACCAACCATGAAGATGATGGTTTGGCTGCTAAACAATTTCTTTAAAGGACTTCAAATATGTTTAGTAAATTAGATAGAAATAATCAATAATAACATTAAAAGAGATTTTGTAGGATTTAGCTAAGTTGGTATGATTTTCATAGCACTGAGGAGATACTCAGCCTTCTATGTCTGTTTCTGTCCTCCCTCTCCCTGGTACGCATCACCTGCTTTGTACAGACACAGCTAAACAGTTATGTGAGAAGCAAGGAAATGGCAGCTGATAAAATTCTGAATATGATTGGAAATACTTGTCTTATACAGAATAGCTGGTCACTGGATATGGGGATTACTTTCAAAGAATGATGCAAAAGTCATGAAAATTTATGTGCCACCAGCCACTAAGTACCAAACAGTATTTTTTTTAAACAGACAGAAGTTTTGTTAACAGATTATGTAACAAAATATCAATGATTCATGTACATATTTTTATTCTTCTTTTGCAAATTACATTTTTTCTGCAGAGATTAATTTGAAAACTCTTTGTTACGGAACATCATGTACAATTTCATATTCTAACATTTGTCGAGAATGTCATTTCTTTATACAAATGATAACATTTTAGCTGCTTCTCATAGTTTCAGGGGGAATACTATTTTCAAATCTAGCATGTGGCACAAGAAAGACTCAGAAAGCTCATTTGGAGGATCAAAAGTTTGTTCACTCAGGTATAACTTGAAATGCTAAAAATTTTTCCAAGTTTATGAAAAACTATGCCATCATTCTGTATGTACATGTGCATGCATAAATATCATGAGCTTACACACACATAAATATATTTTTATAGAGGTAATCTCTATGGGAGCATAAACACTTAAGGCCATTCTGCTGTAAAATATTTAAATCATTAAAGTATGTTTACCTCCCATTCCCAGCATCCCCTCCCCATGTGCCTCAGGATAAAGCAACATTTCAGAGGAACTACAAAACTCGAATGGCCTTCAAAGATCCCCTGCAGGGTTCATTAGCAGCACTGGCTGCTTATCTAAAAGCTGCCTAATGCTACCTGCATGAAATTTACCTGGATCCTAACAAGGATGGATGAGGGGATTTGTAAACTTGGTTTTGTTTTTTTTTGGGGGGATGATGACACCTGATTCTCAACAGAGTCTTAGTGGTAATGATGTGATTGGTTTATTTTGCCCAAATATCCCTGCATGTCTTTGAACTGGTGAGCTCAGATGAACACAGAAATAACGCGGCCAGTGCCTGAGTAGCCTATTTATGCATGAGCCATGAATCTCTAGCATCACCAAGAAAACAGAGTGGACACTTTAAGCAGAACTGGACTTCGTTCTGTATACACTTGAAGGAGTCAGTTTCAACATGCAGAGATCAGATATTTTGATGACCTCTATTGCTCCCTTTACAGGGCGGCAGGCCATTTTTAAAAGCTCAATGCTCCTGCAGAAGTGACTGTAATAAAATGTTCATGCAATTCACATAGTGTCCCGCAGCTGACAATTCTCCGTCAGGGAACGCGGTTCCATCATGCTGACTGGAATGAATGGAAAAAGTTGCCTAGATGTGGAATTTATCCAATCACTCATCACGCTTCATCCTTGTCCACACAAAATCTTTCTGAAGATTTTGGGGGAAAAAGACCCTTCTTCCAAGTATTTAGTAATAAGTCTAGAAAGTTCCAGTGGTATATCTGTATCTGAAATATGTAATTACACGGCAGCATCACCGGTCAAAGTCAAGGCTGACTCCTGTGCCTTCTGTGCCCGTGCTGAATGATGCCAAGTCTGGGGTCATCCTCAGAGACACGATCTCTGTCATCATTAGTGATGTCCAGTGGCCTCCTCTCTACATTCCGCATCAGTTTCCTTTGAAAGTGATATGATTAACTTACTTCATACTCCAGTACATCTGATGTGGCAGACTTCATTATAAGAATAAACACTACTTTTAATAAATTTACAAACTCATGCATCAGACTTTTTTTAAAAAGCATACTTTAACCATGTAATAACTTTCAGGAAAGACATCTGATTCCACTTTCACCCATCACTGAGGTTCTAATTACTTTGATATAATAGCTGTGGGACTTTATTTTTTACTGATCAGACAGATTCCTCACTAATATGTAGCAGAAAAGAAACATTAAAATTCTGTTCTATTTGACAGGGCTATGGAGTCAGTTGGATCCAATTTGTTTTCTTCAATTCTATCGTTTTGAAAGTAACTTTGATGTTCCTTTAGCTGTATGTACTTAGGGAACCTAAATATTTGATGCATGATGAGATCAAGGAAAAAGAAAAATAATGAATTTGATCTCAAGTGATCTGTTTCTATACAATATTGTCTCTTAGACTGAAATGGGCTTCATCCCATGACCGGCTTAATTGATTTGTGATACCAGTTTGATTTCTTATAGATACTGGAGCATACATTTCATTTAATATCTATACTACAATTGAAACAGTTCATATGTAAGTTAGTGCCCTATAAATAACATATAAATACAAACATACAGAAACTGTTTTGTGTTGGTTTTTCTTCAATTATAATCTTACTAGAACTTGAGTTTATTTGCTTTCCTGGCATATCATTTTTCCTCTTTACTCATTGTTGAAAAGATTTTGATGATCTATTCAAATGCTTTGCTGCCATTCATTCTCTTATTTTTCCCTAGAAGAACAATTAAAAAAAAATAATGTCCATCTTTAGTATGGTTATGTGACCAGGGAAAGGAACACTTTCCCCCCACCCCACTATCGCCAGTCTTAAAATGCCAGTGTTGGTTGTTCTAAGCCAACAAGGTAGTTTCTCCTTGTCAATGCTTGGTTGAGGCAAAAGCTTGTGATAATTCTGATGAATGAGGAGACAATCCTGGGATCCCTTCTTGAGAAAAGAGTCCTTGACCCTTATAAAGGGTTGTGTGGAGGGAATGTTCCTTTGGTGAACATGTCTGTAACTGGTTGGTGAGGTGACGCTTGGAGCTGTCGTGAACTTTAGAGAACAAAGCGGTGGACAAAGGCCACCATGCTGCAGGGGGCGTCCATGGCAAGAAGGAAATATTCTGGGTCTCTGATTATCCCAAAACATCACCGATTTAACCAACTCTGGAACCCTCTTGCCTTTGGATTTCTTGTTATGAGAGAGGATAAAAGTGGACGTGGTTAGCGAATTGATTTGGATTCTTGTCGCCTCAAGCTGTATTTATACTAAATTGTACTGTTTATATAGGAGTATGCCAGGAAATTTCATAAACACAGGGAAATTTAACTTTAATCTGTAGGTAGTTTCCAATGCTGACAAGATTTTGAAAGAATGTAAGTCAGAAATATTTGAAAGGCAATTTTGTAAACCTAAAGTTTATAAAACAGATGTTAATCACTTCTTCATTCACTAATTCCCTTATCAGTTTGGTGAGTTTTCAGTAAGTACCTCTTATATCTCTGAATTATATCAATTGAAAAAGCAATAAATTTTCCACTGTGCACAGTCAAACCAAAGAGTAGACATCTTCTCATTTATATGCATTATTCCATGAATTCTGAATCACTTTCCAACTTATAGAAAAATTACAAGTTAAAAAGAACTTAAAAACATATTTGAGGGTAAGTTGTTGACATGGATCCATGAGTGTACTTTTCGTACGAGCAATCATATTTTCCTACATAACCGTGACACGGTCACAATCACAAAGTCAGGAACTTTCCACAGCCTGTGAAGCTTCTCCCACAGTCACAGACATCTTTTAAAGACCAGGAATCTATTTCAGACTTGCACATTGCCACTTGCAATCTCTTTTTCATTTCCTACAACCTAAAACAACTTCTCAGTCTTCTCCATGACTTTCATACCCTTGGCACTTCTAAAGATTATGTGTTTGTCATTTTGTAGAATAGCCCACAGTGTTGATTCATCTGATGTTTGCTCACAATTGTACCCAGGCTATTCATCTTTGGCAACTACCAACGTGCGTCTGGGCTCGTTGCATCCTAAATGGCTGCACGTCACTGTGGTTTGTCCCCTTACTGGTGGGTTGACTCTGACCGCTTGATGGAGATGAGGTCTTCTAGGGCTTCTCCGCTTGAAACTGCCTCTTTCACATTTTGTTATTCCCAAGCATTTTGTGGGGTGCCGCTCTAAACACTCCATTCTTCAACAAAAGTGTAAGTTCCTCATTTATTCATCAGTCGGGATTTGGGTTCTCCTGTTGTAGCCACAGGTTTTACTCCATTAGCAGCAGTTTTTATTTTGATGCTCAGTTGTCCTGGATGGTGCAGGGGAGTGCATTAGTACACTGACCGAGAAGAAGGCTCCTGGGAGCCTGGCTAGCTTTTGGTCAAGGAGAGAATTGTTGTCGTTTGTTGTCCTACAGATTCAACCCTGAATGTGAATGTCTGCCCACAGAAATAAGTGTGCACTAAAGTAGAGAGGACGTAAGAATTCAGAATCACAGTGGAGGACTGCATTTCTTCCACTGTTCAGACCTCCCCAAAGCCAGGCATTTACTCACGAGGAACCAGTATAGGCTCCTATCTGGGGGCACTCCAAGGACTCCGCTCCTGCTGGCCATGTCCTTGGGCATGGACCCCACTCCTGCTGGCCATGTCCTTGGGCATGGGCTGTGCCCTGATAACTGATATCAGGGAGTGTTCAATACATAAATTCAGTTTCAGAGCCTGCGTATACATCTTCCAGATACTTTGAAGTGCATTTACCTTGCACCTTGGATCAGTGCTGTAAGATCTGTTAGTTCTGCTTGTGCCGGTCAGCAGGTGCTACGGCTCCATGCTGGAGAAGTAAGACCTGAGTCACCAATGTAGCAGATAGACAAGGAGAACCTACCAGTAAAGTATTTCTGTTGAGCTGCTAGAAAGACATGTGAGGTCTTTCTAGTAAGTCCCCATTTCTCATCCTGTTCTCCTCTGCCACCAAGGTGGTGACTCGCCATCGGGAGGTCCTCTGCAGTGTTTGCACCGCCTTCTGTGGGCATCTGGGGCATCTGGGGCATGGCGGTGTCCTGTTCAGTGGTGTCCACCATGGGGCGGGTCATCAATCCTAATCAAGGAGCTTCCCAACCATTCCCTTTGAACTATGAGCATGCTCTTTGAGGACACCCTTTGTCTGTGATGCATTCTTTGTGCCATTTTTGTTGCTGTTGTTGTAGTGTTTCCATTCCTTTATGGCAGTGTGTGTGTGTGTTATTATTATGTAACAAGTTGTAGAGAAAAACCGAGCCAATCCTAACATCTATGCATTTAGAAACACTAAAAAACAAGCAAATCAGTCCACTCCTACAGCCAGTGAAGTCAGCCTCCTGCCCCTCTTATTCTGCTTCTGAGATGATCGCTGACTACCATTCTTCTAAATATCAGTGGTTCATTTGTCTTCACTCATTCCAGGTGTGATGGTGTTCTTGAGAGGGTGCGTAAAGTGGAATTTTACTCTAAAGTATGTTGCAATTTTCCCATGGTAGCTTCTGTGCTGTACTTTTCCGTTTCGGCCCCTCCACAGCCCATGTAGCCCAGGCCCCGGGCAGAAGCTCTGTGCCCTCCGTATTGGCGCGTCCTCCCAGGACAGCTCTGCCAGCCCATGCCCGGGCACCAAGGGGGCTGCTTACATTTCTAAATACGTCTGTTGTTTCAATTAATTGGCAGTTCTGACAGTAAGCATTGCCAATATTCGCTTTTGTTAAATATGTTTATAATACGATTAAGACTATTATTTTGAAGAGAATTCTCAAGCAGCACAACCTAATTAAAGCGATATTGAATATCTGTTTTCAGTTCATTTCTGTCCTTTGTTTATGGTCTGACGATTAACTGAACACCTCTTCACATAACAAAAGTAGAAATCTTTCAGACATGTACCTACTGGCTCTCCGTTAAGATGCTTCACGTGTTTCTGGAGAAGAGATCACAGAGCAAAGAAAGAAAGTTACATTCCTGTTGAGGAAAACCTTCCACATTTCTTCAGGATGACTCAAACCTGGACAGAAATTAATCCACAAATTAACCAGGCATCTGGGATGTGAAATGCCCGGGCTGAACGCTGTGTGCGGGAAAACACGGAGCCGTGGGCTGTTCAGCGGGTCCCGGAGTCGGGAGAGAGCGAACCAGCCGCTCTCACGCCGAGCAGACTGTGGATATTAACGGCAAATATAATCCTGCAGGACACACTTTCAGTGAGAAGTCGGGGTCAAGAGAAACAGAAAAGAAGCCCGTGCACGGAGCGGGGCAGGTGCGGTTTGACAAGAGGGTCTGCCTGTGAACCGGGTTCAAAGACTCCCACCACCTACTAGCTTCAGTCACTTCTAGTCTGCAGTTTCTTCATCTGCAAAGTGGGGGGAAATACAGGAATTAGACAGCATGACCCGCATGTACTGTTTGTGGAACCCAACAAAGTCCATTTCTGGCCTTGGGGGATTATGAACGGCATTTTAGCATGAGGACTGATTCTCTTCTCCAACAAACACTCAACACCCGAGCGTCTGGAAGGCGACGGGGCTGCTTCGGCACAACTGCCCCAGGCGGGGTCGTCTGAGAGGTGAAGGGGCACCGTCTGTGTGAAGTGCTGTGCGTATCTTGGTGGCTGCCAGAATTCCAGATTTTCTCGTCTGGGAGAGTTAAAATAAAGGCAACAAAAAACTGAAGACTGGTTCCCAAAGCCAGCGCCACCTGTGTCCCAGCACAGACTTCTCCAAGGCTGGGGAGGTTCCCCTCCACACGGCCTGCAGCCACAGAGGAAAAGCTCCTTGTCCCCGAGCCTTTCCTCCACCCCCTCTGGCCTCGATACCTTCCTCCCATGCTGATCCTCTTGCTTTTTATCAAATGACAGAGAAAGCTCGTCTGTGCCCTGACTGGATGATTGGTTCTTCCTCAGATCCCCAGGCGGGATTTCCTCACCTCCACGAGTCTTTACACAGAAGGAAGCCCTCAAGGAAGCTCTCCTTCAGTGTCCTCCTTACCACCGGGGCACGCCCGCTTCCCGTCTCCCGGCTGCTCGGTCTTATTCTTAATAGCACTGACGTTTCCGCATGACTCTAGAATGTGCTCATTTTCTGATTCTCTTTTAGCACCTGTCATCCTTCAGTAGGATGCCCGTGCCAGACACGCAGGGACCCGGACCGGGAATGTGTCCTCATAGGAGGGGTGCGCTTACATACTGTTCATGAACGGATGAAGAAGCGAATCTGGAAGCCTGAATCGAGGCGAGGCAAGGGTACTCATCTTAAATCACATCCCCTGCTCCCATGGTTACAAGAAATAGAAAAAGATTAGAACCCAGGCACCCCAATACCCACATCCGTGTGTATGCATTATCACTGTCCTCCATACAGTCCAGGCAAATCATAGAAATGATATATTGTCAACTCATGAGGGTGCTAAATTAGGTAAAATAAGGCATATAGGGAACCTAGCAGAGGACGTAGTTATGCTTCATTTTTTCACCACGTACCTGGCCCCATTTATAAAATACACACAGCATACAGCAGAAGAGAATTTGCCCTGTTCACCGCACAAAGATGCACGTGTCAGGTAAGATGCTGCTGGGAGCCCCAGGATAGCCTTTGGGAAGTGACCACTCTGTTTTCCGAATGGAAACCATTCAGAAATTCAGTGCTTCAGAAATTCAGCATTTCAGTGCTGAAAGTAGAGTCGTCCTTGGGGGGAAAGTACAAGACCATCATATGGGCCATTAAAATAGCCGACCTGAAAAGCTTCCCATTGTACATGCTATTTCTGCCTCGTGGTGTCAAATCCAGGAATCTCAGCCCACAGAGTTTGTGGCGTTAGGGTTTCTTTGAAAGGATATAGTGGTCCTTGTTTAGGGGTAGAAAACCACAACTGTCACACAGAGCAAAACACATGCAGGGGCACAGAAGAACCACGGAGCTTTAAGGAGACCACACACGCAGGAATGCTGGGAATCTGCTCCTTTTGTCTCTCTGAGTTTATTTTTTATAGTTATTTACTTATATTTATTTATTTATTTTATAGATTTTTATTTATTTATTCATGATAGAGAGAGAGAGAGAGAGGCAGAGGCAGAGGGAGAAGCAGACTCCCTGCTGAGCAAGCAGCCCGACAGCGGACTCGATTCCAGGACCCTGGGATCATGACCTGAGCCGAAGACAGACACTTAACCATCTGAGCCACCCAGGTGCCCCTGAATTTATTTATTTTTTTAAATTCAATTAACGAACATAACACATTGTTTGTTTCAGAGGTAGAGGTCGGTGATTTGTCTGTTGTGTAGAACAGCCGGTGCTCATTCCATTGCATGCCTCCTTGTTGCCCGCCCCCCAGTTACCTCATACCCCCGCCCCTCTCCCCTCCAGCAACCCTCAGTTTGTTCCCTAGAGTTGAGTCTCTCACGGTTTGTCTCCCTCTCTGATTTCTTTCCATTCCGTTTTCCCTCCCTTTCCCTTTTCTGAATTTATTTTGGTTCATTTTTGGTGCTTTCTAGGACTTGGGCAAAAACGGGTATCCTGCTGCCATTAAGAACAGGCATCTAGGGCAAGACAGAAATCCAGGAATCCAACAAATTCAACTCCAAGGTGAAGAGTTTGCCAAGAAATTCTTTCTCCACATCTTCAACTGTGTGATTGCTTGAGATTCGGGACAGAAACAGCCTCCGGGAGGCTGGAAATTCTGAAGGAAGCACATACCTTGCAATGCAGTTAAGAACCAAGCAACTGTTCATTCTAAGGAGAGGGGGCCAGGAGTTAACATCATATGTCAACTACCGTATGACCTCCTTGCCTCCTTAACCTCGCATCTACATTGCCCTGGAGTGTTTAAGATTTCCATTTTTTACAGGTGATGAAAACGGCGTGTTCTGAAAGTTGAAATAGTTCTGGAAAGATCACACAACGTGCAACATTTGCGATATGTCATCATGCGTTCCTAGAGAGCCCCCAGAAGGATCCTATCTGAGCTAAAATCCAATTCTCACTCTCACATTTACTTTGTTCATTTGTAACAATGACTCCATATCTTGATGTGACTGGATGGATTTGCCATTTAACAGAACACAGAATTCTAAGCCATAAGAAACACTGTTTGTTGGCTTACGTGCAATGGACAGTTCAACTTCCATCCATATCTAATTCCAGATTTCAATTTTCTTTTTAAATCCCCATCCAGCTTTTAGGACAGCTGCTTAGTTTCCCCTTCAGCTGCCCTCCAGAACGTTGGCTTGGACCCATTGTAACAGACCGCCCTTCACACAGTCTCTGTGAGAAAACACCCTGTAACCATATCAGAAAGAAACCTCTGCCTAGAATCTGAGTTTTGGGTAGGAACACCTTTGCTTGTGCACTTAATCCCATATTCCATCCATGACGGGTCTGTCTACTCACAAAGTGCCTACTTCTAACTCTAATATCATAGCAAATGTTACATGTTTCAGTTTTTACTAAATCATTTGAAAACTTATTTTGCTACTGGGCTTCCAAAATACAATCTGGAGGTCTAAAACTCTGTATGGCAAATAAGTAACTAGTATGAATAACAATGAAGCAACTGAAGAGACCAGCAAGTCTTGTGATTTAAATAAGAATAATAGTAATACTAGAGACTGGGGCTGTAATCAAAGCATTATGTTGGCTTTAATATGAAACAATGTCAAGAAACAGCTTAAGACATCCTGGGGTGGGAAGTTCACTTCCATTGTTTCATTTCTTGTATGTGTTTTGAGATAATTTCATTTTTAATAAGTGAGATTCAATAGAACATGGGATTTATATAAACGGTTAGGTCCCAGTTGGATCCCTGAAACAGTGGATTATATTATTCACAATTAAATTGCATTTTCCAGATCACATTACAAATTGAAGTTCTAGAGAAAAAATTTGAATGGAGACAACTCAGTTGAAAGGGCAGTCAAGGGAAAAAGCTTTCTCTTTTCCACCTATGACCTCTGCTTATTAATGCATCATTCACCAGTCTGTCTAGTGTCATTTGGCAGGGATACTAGTTACATACAGAAAATGTCTCTGGTAACCACAGGTTTAGCATTTAAAACTTTTAAACAATTTTTATGAGGATAACTTCAGTTTGTTACACATATTTCTGTGCTTTTAAACGCTGTTGTGAAGAGGTAGAATGACCATCTTAAACAGAGAGGGCTAATACGGCTGCCTCCATGGGCCACCCAAGGAAGCCGGGCCCCTCACTTGACGCCAAGTGTTCTCCGACTCTTGCACTTTTTTCTGTTCTGTGCCTTTGGTGTCCAACTTTCCTTTTATCACCTGTCAACACTTTCTCTTTCCATTTGCTTCGTCTTTATCCAGCCGGCTGAGGTGTGAGAAACCCCCTCTTTAGTCACGGCATTGCTCCGAGCTGAGAGGAATAAAGGGACCTAGAATTCGACATACCCCAGACTGCCCTGGACAAAATGCCCAAACTCCTTACGGTCGTCTGCAGAGATCTCTTCCTTCCAGAGGAACTCTGGCTGTTGTCAGGGCAGCAAGGTGCCTTGCTTTGACTTTGGATTTTGGAACCATCAAAGTCTGTGACTTTGAGGAAGGAACATGGACAGACCGAGACTCACTTTTCTAATCTGCAAGACAGAAAGGCTAACCTAGATCACACAGAACTGCTGAGGAAACAAAATGAGATAGCGTGTCCTGGCACAGAGCACTCATTCCTCTTCACGCCCTCCTTGCCCTCTGGTTTCTTCCTGGGGGCATTGGGAAGGACACGCTAATAAGATCTCCCTTCTAGGTGGCAATTTTGGGTAAGTCGAGGGGTTCTTTAGGGCACGATATTGTAACTACCCATGGGATAAACATTATGATGGAAATTTTAAGTCAGAGCAATGGTATTTCTATCTGTCACTGTCATGATACCCTGCCTGACTTCCATAAATCACCACTACCTTCCTGGTTATGGACTTGGGACAATGGAATAAGAAGAAAAGAGAAATAATTGCATTACCTACCGCACACTGGCTGGCTTACCCGTGTCACAGGGAGGCGATGGGAGGGACTGTCGGAAGGGCACCAGGTGGGCACGAAGGGAATATGCCATCAACTCCCTGTGGGGTCTTTGTTGTCTGCACTTGCAGAATGCTGTGTCCCCCAGAGCCCCGATGGCCTGCAAAATGTCATTGTTATTATTAATGCCTAGGAGGTAAGTTATGGATGGAGATGGGAGTTTTTGGAAAAGATGATGTAACAGTTTGAACTTAAAGGATGGAAATTGCTATTGATGACATCCTCTTACCACTGTATTATGAGACCAACTTTTCTGACAAGCTGTGTTTCTAAATTAGGAAGTGGTGGAAGAGACTGGTGGAAGTCATTGTCTTTGTGGTTCTGTAATGCAGGGACCGAATCCCAGACCGCCTGTAGCCGATGCGTGATGTTCGGTCACTTGCCTATGTGAATTTGGCAAGACCACAATGTCTCCATTTGTAAAGCAGGAGTAGTAACTCTTAGGCATCGTTGTGAGGATCGGAGGACACACTGCACCAAAAGCATGAAGACTTCACTTGTCAGGAAGTGACAGGTCAATGTGCGTTCGGAGTGAGGATTCTTTGTATTTGTATTAGACTTAGAAATGCAAGGTATATTAATGTCTATATGAATCCCAAACACTATAAATCATTGAGAAATTATGTTTTTTTTCTTTTTATATATAACACAACGAAGTGGCCACTTTTGTTGAATTATTTCTAGATTTTTTTATAGTGTTGTATTAGTCTATTTATACTGCATAGTCTCCAATATACAGTGAAACACAGATCACAGGAAGATGCGAAAAAACACATTTTGAAATGTTACAATTAACAGAGAAAGCCACTAGCCATTGAACCAATTAGCTGAGGATTTAGTGCTCCTTTGATTCAAGAGGCATCTGTCACCTTACTCTGCTCTTGGGAGGAGATGATTCACAACACACGGCATAGTTCATAGAATTCCCACCCTGTTACAGGAGCGAGGGAGTAAAGTACACGAGAGTCCCATGCCAAAGACTTCCACACCAACAATTTACCAGGAAAATACCTCAATGTCTGGGGATTATTGCTGTGTATGCAGGAGGCATGTACAGGTTGCGATGGAAAGATCAACGCATGGCTTCTGAAAATCTAATTTCACTGTTTAATTCATTTCCTACATGAAATAGACAAAAATACAGCTCAGTGTGACCTGCATATCACAAGAATTCCCTCTATCATAGTATCTAGCTAGCTCTCCTCCTGAAGTCCTGAATTTTCAAAAACCCCAGTGGACGGATGGCTCTCAGTAAGAGAGAACATCTGATTCCACTTTCACCCATCACTGGAGTTCTAATTACTTTGATTTAATGACTGTGGGATTTTATTTTTTACTGTTTGGACAGATTCCTTACTAATACTTAACAGGCAAGAAACATTAAAATCCTGTTTGGTTTGACAGGAGCAGAGTTTAATGTCAGCTGGACTGAATTTATTTTCCCAAGTTCTATTTTCTCAAAAATATTTTTGATGTTTTCTTTAACCAGATTTGTTTAGGAAACAACTATATGATATTCAGGGGATCCAAATGCGTTTCTGATTCAATCCTAGCCTTAATATTTTGTGCACCACCCAGTTTAGAGTAAACATTCGCCCATAGGCTTACAACATAAACAGGCAGTACAACTCACGAATGAGCCACACAACATCAGTCAGTGTCTGTTTCTATTTGGGTAAAGTTATAGCAAGAAAAACACATGGTCAACCATCAGGATGTATATTTTTACCCAATGCATCTCGTCCAGGAACATTTTTCTGATTCTTCTTGGATCCCTGTCTGTTCTCTTTTAGCTCTCTAAGCTTCCAACATGGCACCTTCCTCAGTAAATTGGGATTATTTTGTGCAAGTTATGGACTGAGAACTCTTAGAGGCGAGTGTATTAATCACAGAGCAGAGTATCCAGTCCATGGTAGGCAACTGGATATTTTTCTTGGGTGGAGTTGTACTTTATTTACCTTTGTACTTATTATATGCATACCAGGGTAAAGAAAATAAATTTTGCATTATAAAATATTGCAAAGTAAGTATCATTTTATTATCCACAAACATGTATAGTAACACAGACATAGGAATGATTGGAAATGAAAGACAAATGTGTTTTTTTTTTCACTTAATGGCTATGAGTGGTTTGTAGCTAGTACATTCATTATTTGATTTCCAAGGACAGATACTAATGAATAAATAGGACCCGATTTGTTTCAGCCTGCACAATTTCAGTTGCAATAACAGACAGCTCACCCTAGCTCCTGCAGAAGAGCATATATTTGTCCATGCGGCTGAGCAGAACACTAAATCCAACAGAGAATATTGTTGTCTGCCCAAAAGTTATTGCTCCCTTTCTTTCTTGATCACTGAACAATTCCCAAATACAGTTGAGGAAACATTGATGTCATGTTATTTGATATCTTTTGAAGGGGCACATACATAACCTCAATTCTGACTGATGATTTATAAAAGGAAGTCAATGGGCTTAATTCTGGAGAGGACTCTCCTTTTGATAACAGAGGGCAGTGAGGAGAATGTCCTAGCACTGGTAAATGCTTTTGATCACAGCTCTTTAAGGATGTAATGCCTGGAGCTGGGGCAGCCATTCAGCACCCAGAGAAGAGGACCAGATACCCTGATATAATTAAATGACTTAACTAATCCTAGAACAGCCAATGTTGTGCATTCTTGATACGTAGGAAAGATGGAATCTGCATGTATTTGGGATCTCTAATCATGTATCCTTGTCCATTCCTGACAGCAGTAATTCGTCTTGTCTGTCTTTGTCCATGGTCTATATCGCCAATGCCTTCTAAACCGAATTACTCTCTTCAAAGAATCAGCTTTGGCTTTGTTGATTTACTCCATTTATATTTATTTATTTTCCATTGATTTCTTATTTTTATCACCATTTTCTTCTTTTTATTTTATTTTGATTTTCCTAGTTTTTCTAAATTTTTAAGACGAAAATTAAATTGACTTTAAATTTTTATGCATTTCTAACATGTACATTTGGGGCTATAAATTTTCCTCTAAGTACGGTTTTATCAGCATACTGCAAAGTTCTGATATGCAACATCATCTTTAAAATGTAGCTGAAAACATTTTTAAATAGTCATTGTGATTTCTTCTCTTAGTTTCGAGATATTTAGAGTTATACTTCTTTTTTACATGGCTAGGGACCCTCTAGTTATTTTATTTCATTATTGATTTCTACCTTTATCATCACAGATTCAGTTTGATAATATTTTGTTGAGGGGGCTTTACATCATATTCAGAAAAGTTATTGGTCCCTAGTTTACTTTTCTCCTAATGTCTCCAACCAGTTTTGATATGAGCATAAAGCTGACTCCATATGAATGAAGTGAAAAAGTATTCTTTAATTCTTAACCACAGAGTGTATTCCATAATTTAAAAAAATTCAGTGAGTAATTCAGGAGATATCAAGGACAGGTGGATGGTTAGTGGTGCTGTGTCTAGTGAAGAGACTCTTTTGCATTCTCTCTACTTCTTTGACCAGAAAATATCTCTGTATTTCATGCTTTGTTCTCTAGGAGGGCATCTAGGAGAACAAGCTTTGTTCTCTAGGAGGGCATCTCACTGTGGTATAAAAAGCATCCCTTATACACTGTATTCTTATGTGCCTTCATCTCTTGGTACCAGAGAGGGTTGGGAGAAAAAGAGAGCTAGAAATAAAATGCTTTTTGAGGCAATGGCATGCAGGCTTCATGTGCTCTGCTGTTCTGCACCTGAGAAGGAGCGGATGCATGATGAAGGGTGAGTTGTCGATGCACCAGCGGAGCCAACTCACCCTGCGCGATGGGGAGCAGCCTGCTTCAGAGGAGGGACACCTCCTGCAGCCTGATGATACAGAGCCAGGCTCACACGGACCCTGTTTCTTGAAGGCACTGTTGGGCGTCCTTAATTGTCTCCTTGCATCAGGATCTCAGTCTTCTCTCTCTAGCTGTTCCTTCTCCCTGACATTTCTCCCACATGTTCGCAAGACATGCTGTCTGGAGAGCGACAGGAGGTGGCCCAGATCTCTGAGAGTCCAGACGAGCTGTGCTGGGAGTGCCTTTTGCCCGCCTTCAGTTGCTCATCCAACAGTTCTTGCCAACCAGATGATCGAGCAAATGTTCAGATCTGTGGTGAGTGCTTGTGAAATCTTATTTGGAAAAATTAATTATAGGCTAAAATATTTGAGAGGATCATTACATTTGCCTTTTATTTTTTCATTCTTACTATGATTATTATTTTATTGTTACTTCTTTGTTTCAGTTTGGTTTGGGTTGGGTCATAAAAATCAGGTTTTTATGCATAAGTTCAGAGGAACCCTGTTTGAAACATATATACTTCTATGGGGCGCCTGGGTGGCTCAATGGGTTAAGCCTCTGCCTTCGGCTCAGGTCATGATCTCAGGGTTCTGGGACTGAGTCCTGTGTTGGGCTCTCTGCTCGGCGGGGAGCCTGCTTCTCTCTCTCTCTCTGCCTGCCTCTCTGCCTACTTGTGATCTCTCTCTCTCTCTCTTTCTATCAAATAAATAAATAAATAAATAAATAAATAATAAAATCTTTAAAAAAATAAACATATATACTTCATCAGTAAGAAGGCCCCAGTTTCCCGTCAGAAGAAGTCACTAATAGCCCTGTGGGAAAGCAGCCATTCCTGACAGCTGGTCAGCCTGGGAGAATCTTGTGGATAAGGAGGTATCTTAATATAGAGACTTATTTATGCCATAAATAATTGCATTGGCCACTTGATGTGATTTAGGATGGAATCATGAGATACAGAAGTTTTTAGCAAACACTGAGTAATAAAGATGACTGTCTTCCCAAAATACCCTTTATTATCTTCCCTTTTTCCTATTCCCCACCCTCCACTGACACATTTCTGTTTCTTTCTTTTTACAAATTTACTCAAACATGAATTAGTCCATAGCCTACTGCTGTTTTGTTCCCCGATCTCGACTGACAACAGTGCATAGTAATTCTTCCCATTGTTCTCGTCTCTATGAACAAACTCATTCCTCAGTGCGATGCTCTGCGATGAGCTATTTACTCTTGTTTGCGGAAGGAAAACACATGTCTGTGCATGCAACATTATTTGGACACAGGTTCTTCGCAGACATAATTAGCAAAGATAAGGTCATTAGGATGAGTGAGTCTTAATCCCATATGGCTAGCTACCTTGTAAAAAGGGAAATTGCACAAAAAAAAAAAAAAAAAAGGGAAATTGCACACACACAGAGAGAGGGAGAACGCCATATAAACACAGGCAAATCCTGGGGTGAGTCCATATGCCAAAGAACACCAAAGTGGTCAGTAAACACTGGCAGTTATGAGAGCTTCAAAAGGACCATGGTCTTATCAACACTTTGATCTCAGACTTCCTGGCTTCCAGAACTGTGAGACAATACAGTTTTGTTGTTTAAGTCACTCAATTTGTGGTACTCTGTTACAACAGCCCTGAAAAACAAATACTATCCCAGCCTGGGATTTCATGACTTTATGACAGGGCTTCAGTGTCAAGGTAGAAAGTATTTTTCAAATTATGTTCAGAAAAGGAATATTAACCATCAATTGGCTTAATTCTCTCAACATATAGATTTAAAACCAGTTTTATAGGGGATTTAATAATTTTATTTGTCTCTGAGTACCAAATACCGAGAATTTGTCTACACAAATAATAAAGGACTTATATCCAAAATCTATCAATAACTCCTATGAGTCAGTGATAAAATACTGCACTCCAATAAAAGATCAGGCATATGTTTTCTGTGTGTTCCCAAAGCAGACATGCAAACGGCCCGCGAGCTTCTGAAAGGACGTTCAGCATCACTGCACATAAGGAAAGGCATCCAAGACAGGTTAGAAGAGAACTGAGAGTGGATAACGGACAGGCAAGTGACACAGCACATGTCACCCGAGTCACTTGTGGGATTCCGTCACACGTGCATGAGTTCTTCTAACAGACGCGTATGATGAACCATGTTTATCATAAAGTATTCGAAAAAACAACCCGATTTTGAGATACTGGACTCTCTCCTTCCATCCCCACGATTCTTCCCTGATGCAAAAGCCCATTACAAGTGGACATAATCACGTCAACCATTTTGGTCAAATAGATGTCAGCAGATGTCTCTAGCTGTGGCTTCCAGGATTAGGTCTTTAACTGGAACAGAGACAGGATGCCCCGAGATGCTGTAGGACCCTGCAGTCATGTGCACGAGTCGCAGCGGAAGTCTGGAAGAACAGGAAGACAGAGGGGTCTGGTGCAGGGGGCACAGCAGAGACCTCTTGTCAGACCTGCATTGCCCAGCTCCGCTCCTCTTCTTGAATGATATGGTGGAGGTCTTACTGGTTGAAGCCTGCTTTCCTTTACTCAAAGTGAAGACTAAAAATAATAAGCCTAAATTTAGGCATTGGCAGAGAGGAGGAGGTAAGAATCAAAGCCAGGGCCACACACAACCAATTGCCAACTGAGACTGTAGGGGGAGGAGAACAGACAGGGACCAACCAGAACGTGTGGCTTGTTGGTTGCTTCATGCTGACTTCAGGGGAAGTCCTGCCAGTGAAGAATGCACTTGGCTTAGGGCCACTGGTCTTCAAACGCAGACAGAGAGGAAACCATTTCTGGAAGAGTCATCTTCTACCTTCCAGTCTCTCAGTTGCCTTGACTGAGACTAAGTTTCTTTGTTTGTTTGAACTCAGCATATCACAAACATCAAACTAGAAAAAGACAATTTGCCATAGGTGTGTATCTTTGCAACAAAACCTAGGTGTGCCCCAAACTATGGCTGTGTAAAAAAACAAAACAAAACATGTTTTGCCTTTATTTTTCCTCGGTCATTCCTAAATATGCACATTTCTTATATTTCTTATTTCTCAAGCCCAAACCAGATGGCAGATCTCTTCTGAATATGACTGGTTTCTTCTGAATCTCAAGGAATACTAGAGATTTCCAGGTCTTTCTTTTCCCACTAGATTGCTTCAGGCTGGTTTGGACATTGGGAGTCTTGAAGAGAAGAGGGTCAGGGGAAGGAAGAAGTCAGGGTGTCTCCCTCTCTGTCTTTGATGGGGGCAGCTCTCGCAGGCACCTGCGTCCTCTCAGGTGCTGGTGACATGGGACAGAACCACCACGGTCGCAGTCTCCAATCTGGGTGGGTTCTCCCCTCAATTCTTCGAGCCCAGGGGACAGCAGATCCTTCTACAATCTCCTTGTCTTTGCTTTGCCAGGCTGGATGCTCTTCTTCCTTGTTTGGCGCCAGCGTCATTTCCACTTTATGTTGAATTCACTCACTTTATGTTAAATCAGGAGAGGTTAACCTCTTCTGATTGGATCTCGAGTGACAGACATCCTAACCCCAGGCCAGGTGGCTTTACGAGGGGACGTTACTGTGCAGAACAGCAGTAGTGGGGCAGAATCGAGGGGCCAGACTGTCTGATAGGAGGTTAGCTGGCCTTCTGTAGTCTCACCAAAGGGCCAGTCCACTCCTTTTCCAAGAAAAGATGTTCAAGTGTTGAGAATGTCCCACAATTTCCCCAGCAGCTCCAAGAGAGCCAGAGTTTCCAGTGGGTGAAGTCAGGAATGTGAGCTGATGGAATTTTCCCACCAGAGCAGCATCCGGCCTCTGGAAGTGTGTACACGAGGATACGATTCAAACCCGCATTGTGGGGAATGGAAATGGAAGACCCAGGGAAGAGCACATCACCCTCGCCAAGTGCATTTAAAAAACAAAATTCATTAAAATATTTTTAACATAAAAGAATTAAAAGTTAGCATCAACTTTCCTAAGAAAAAGTGTAGTGATTTGTTAAAGCTTTATATATCATTCCCATTAGAAGTGACGGTATGTTATTTTATTATTCATGCTCATTCTTTTGGTTATTTTTTATTTTCCTCATACTGTCAAAACTGGAAGTTTGGTTTGGGGGACATGAACCCTTGCAACCTCTCTCCCCTGTCCCCTTGAACAAAGTGTCAATAAGCAAATCAAATGACAAACAAAGAAAAAGCTCCAAACCCCATTTTGCCCAGTCTGGGTTGGTTTTCATTTTCTGTATTCTTTGGAAGTGATACACTATCATGCCAACACAAGCTAGTTTTTTCCTTATTTCACTTCACGTTTTCTTGCTTCAAGTCTAACGGGCCGACTCGGCGCACCTCACCAGGGGCGTCGTTCTGTTCAGCTCCGCTCAGGACTTGATTGTATTCTCAGCCGGCCAGCGGTGTGTTAAGTGGCTCACAATAAAACAAAGGGTCAATAAGGGAGACACACAAACTTGAAAAGAAATAAAACCATCATTTCCTCAGAAGACTTCCCTTATGAAAGAGGAAATGAGAACTTAATTGGCATCCAAACTAACAGCAGCTTCTGAAAGCCCTAAAGCATAAGAGCAATTAGACCTCAAACCCAATTAGCCTCCTCTTCCTGCACCACTTGGAGGCAACAGGTGTCCCCGGACTCCTTGTCGGCAGCGACTTCCTTGTTAGTGCTCCCCGGTTGCTGCTGGGTTGAGAGGGGATTAGATTCCCTGGCAACTCTTGTCCTGAAGATAGATATCTCAGAAACCAATTATGCCGGCCTCCCCGGGATGCAGACTGGCTATAAATATCAGCCTCCTCAGGTCCATGCCCAGGATGTCGTCTTTATTTATGGTGAGGTGTGTGCGTTAACTTGGGGTGCAAGTCGAAGTATGGAGTGAACGTTCCTGTTTCTGTCCTAAATGGACACGAGCAGGTACTATAATTCCCAGCAGCTGCTGATGATGGCCATTAAGAAAGAACGATTATGCAGGGAGTGCAGGGCGGTAACGGTAGGTGCTGGTAAGTAGGAGCTGTGTGGGACTCACCAATCAGAATCACTGTGGGGACAAAGACCTCCCTGTGGGTGAACACAGACCCTGAAGACCAAAATCAATGGATACGATGGCCAACGTCCAGCAGAGATAGTCAGGAGTGTTGTGGTACAACTTAGCAGAATCGGTATGTGAAAGTACCCAGCAGAAAACCTGGTAGGAGGCAAGTGTTGAGTCACCGTGGACTCTTTGCCCTGAGTTTCCAAGGCAGCGTGAAGGGAGAATCCGTTTCACGGGGACTGTGTTGAGACAGCTCATATTCTGAAGGCCAAGCCAGAGAGCTTGGCCAGATACAGGAGTAGGCAAGGACAGCATGCTTGCTCCAGAAACATCTGCAGTAACAGGGAAGATGCTGCCAGTACAGATCCTCCCTTCTTGGTGCATGGGATTTAGATGCCCATTTAGGTGGCAAATATCCAGATTCATTCTTGGAAGAAATGGATAAGCTGTGCCTTCAGTTGGGAGGAATGTGCCAAATGAGTTTGCTGTCTCAGCGTGACCTGTATAGACTCCTCCTTCTCATTTCCCTCTGTTTCCCTTGGATCGTGCGACAGAATCTTACCTACCCATCGGTGCGTGGACAGCATAGCATCTTTGAGCCTTTTCTTGCTTCCATGCTGAGCCCTGTCTCTTCAGCTATTAACTCTGCGACCATAGTTGCTTGATGGCCTGCTATCCAGTGCCTTGATTGACCTTCACTGTAGAGTGGGTCTTCCTGAGTCTGGAACATTGGCTCTGCCTGGGTGTAGAGTCCTCTAGGTCTGGGATCTGTCAACTTCCAATGTGGTCAACCCAGCTTCAGGAGGGAAAGGAAGCTTACCTCCCAAAGGCTTGCAGCTTCTGTGTAAAAGGACGAGTTGGAAGGGCTTACCTTTAAGGGGAGGAAAACGTAGAGCTGACATCCTGTAAGTAAGCGTGAGAACCAATGGGGCATACAGCACCAAGCGGGGTGAGAGGGAGCACTTCGGCATTACTCGGTGCGTGGCCGTGACGTTTGAAGAGCTCATCTTCTTCCCCAGGTGATGGTTCTTCCAGCGTGAGAACAGCCGATGCACACCATGGGCTTGACACTGAGGGGTAGTGGATAGATGTTATTTTTCTCATTTTCAGGTAGTCAAGGTAAGGTCTATGACCTCCTCTTGACTTTCTTCTCGGTACAATGGTGATTATGGCTTTACACACCGATTATCACAAATGTAAGTCCTGGAGCCCTTTCTTCCACTTATGTAGGACGATAAAAGGTCTAGGACAATGTCACTCCAAGTGTGGTTCACAGACAGACACTTGTGTGCTAACGCATGAATATTTATTACTGCTCTGCTGAGGGATCAGGCACTAGCCCCAGGTGTATGTCTACCGTATCACTGAGTATGTGTTTGTTCCAGCCACTGTTTTTTCAGACAGTTGTCTTTCAGATGAGAGAAGCAGCGTGTTGAATTACTGCGCCTGAGCGCCTGTGTCTCACAGATGGGCACAACCCCGCAGGGCTTGAGCACCTTTCTGTAGATCATCCGAGAGCTAGAGCCAAAATCGCTTGTGGACTTCTCACGTCCTGGCACTGAATCGCTTCTTTTTCATGTTTTACTATGCATTCTCTTAATGATGTAGTAAGATATTCTAAAAAAAAAAAAGTTATAAAGAATCTTTTTTTCCCACACGATTTGGAAAATTTGGGAGTTTTAAAACAATACTCTTGCATTTCTATCTTAATCTTCATTGAGGACATGTTGAAGTTTTTTCTAACAAGACTGTTCAATTCATGAAAATTAAATAGCAAAAGTCAAATAATCGGGGAAGGAGAGGTAGCCTGTGATAAAAAGTCCAAGGTACAAAAAGTAACACATGATGGTCCCCTTCTCCATTTGTCCTGTGACTAGCACAGAGATAACAACCGAGGGTGCTCCATAAGGTAGAGGACCAAATGAGGTAATCTCTAGAAACTGTTTAAAGCAAAGCCCTGAACAGTAAAATTTCCATAAATATTGACTATTAATGGTAGCACTGACATAATGGTAGCTAAAGGTTTGCGTAAGGCCTGATAGGCACTCAGCAACTCTGCTACGTGTCTTGGGTGTGTTATTTAATTTCATCCTTTCCCCAGCCTTAGTAGCTTCTACTACTGTTCTCGTTTTACAAATGAGAAAGCTGAGATGTGCTTGGAGAGCTGGTTAGTGGTGGAGGGGCTGAGAAGCCACAGGGTCTGATGGTAGCGTGTTCGCACCTATCTACCCTTGCTGATTAGCTCCATGGTAGCCACAGAAAGGAAACTCAACAGGAGAGGCATTTTATGCATTTTTTGTCCAAAAGATGTCAGGTCTTTGAAAGAGACAAGTTTTTCCTGGGTCCTGGGTTCCAGGAAAACACTACTGAGAAGTAACTACCTAGTGGAAGTAAGTCATGACTAGATCTGATTCCCAGGAGGGAATGGCAGGATCATACAGAAGTTTTCCCTGCAAAGCTAAGTGCTGATACCACCCTTGGTGATGGAGAAGGCACCGTTTTGAATCCTGGTTCTATAAAGTAACTCTGCAGAACACCGTGAGTTATGCTGCTCGCCTGTCTCCTACAATAGTGTGGGAAATTAGTGATTGACAACAGTGTTCTTGAGAGTGAAACCAGATGACTGTAGTTACGACTTCTTGCATATTAAGTCCTCTCTGGGAGCCTTAAAATGGAAAGGCATTTGCTTGGTCTTTTGTCTGTTTGTACTCACTCCCTTGGCCACCCATCTGGTCCATGGCTTTCAACAACATTTATACATTAATCACTCCTAAATGTAACCCCCAGGCTCAGACCTCTCTCCCAAGTTCCTATTCAGCAGCCTATTCAACATCCCTGCGTACATGCGAACATGACAAATCCTACACTGGGCTCTCATCTCGCCCTACTAACTCGTTCCACCCCAGCCTTCCCCATCTCAGGGACCTCTGTGCCAGCCTTGCTGTTATTCAGGCCAACAATCTCAGTCATCCCTGATAACTTCTTTCTCGCGTCTCAGCCCTGAGCTCCTCCTGCTGGATCCGCTTCACATTATAGAGAAGCTGGTCGTTCCTCATTGGTCTCCATAGTTTTCCTGCTGTACCACCCGAAGCCGCCACCTCCTCTTCCCCAGATTACTGCCGGGCTACAGCAAGGTCTCGGTCCACCACCGCTGCAGGCCCTTTCCACGGTAAGTGAAATGGTGTCGTTCCTATGCTCAAAACTAAACAGCGAGTTCCAACTTCTTCCTGAGAGAAAGTCAATGTCACGGGGGACGTTTTCTCCTTCCCTTGCCTCTACCATCCATCCTTTCCCACTCCTCTTCCCCTCCCTCATTCCATCCAACTCCACTGGCCCTGGTGCTGGTCTATGAAGAGTAGACATGCTCCCCTTCAGCCTTTCCTTGTCTTGTTTCTCTTTCTGAAAACCCTTCCCTGAGATGGTCTCTTGCTTGATTCTCTTGCTTCCTACTGGTGTTTGCCCAGACTTCCCTTTCTTTTTTTTTTTTTTAAGATTTTATTTATTTACCTGACAGAGAGAGAAAGATCACAAGTAGGCAGAGAGGCAGGCAGAGAGAGAGAGAAGGAAGCAGGCTCCCTGCGGAGCAGAGAGCCCGATGCGGGGCTCGATCCCAGGACCCTGAGATCATGACCTGAGCCGAAGGCAGCGGCTTAATCCACTGAGTCACCCAGGCACCCCCAGACTTCCCTTTCTTGATAAGACCTGGTCTCAGCCTCGTGTTGAGAGGCATCCGTCTTGCTGTCCAGGCACACATCTGCGAGTAGTGAAGGAATACCAAAGCCCCACTGTGCAGCATATGGACAGACAGAAAACTCCAAATGGCTTCTCATTTGAACCTTATGAAACTGGTCCTTTGACAGGTGGAGAAACGGAAGCACGGAGGTGAAGAAGCTTGCTTCCAGTCACATGGGACGTGGGCAAGCTGCAGCTTGAGCACATCAGCCTGGCCTGAGCTCGTGCCCAGTCTCTAAAGCAGAATCCTTCCACCCCACCTGCCATCCACCCCACCCTGCTGAGGGACCCACTGTTGTCCTGTCAGGCACACAGGGCAGCAATGATACCGTCAATTTAGCCTTTCAATAATCCTCTAAAGTAAGCAGAACAAAGACTTCAGTTTTAGGGAGACAAATATTTAGATAAAAGTTATTACGGTGTCAAAGGTCACCCCATGAGTTGAAAGCCACGCTTAGATGATACACCAAGTTTCCTGACTCCCAGCCTCAAATATTTTATGAACCGTGCAATTCTCCCCCACAAGTGGCTCACAAGATTGTCTGTGCAGAGAAAAGTGCATGGACCCTATGATATCATCAGTACGACAACCAAATCCTAGAGGGGACAGTGATGATTCTATTGGTAACATAAGAGACACCCTAGACTTTGAGCTGGGGAATACGTCCTGAAGGCAGCTAAAAAGGAAGCTCTGGGGTAGAGCCAAGATGCTTACCACCTGAGCCTAAGTGGCAGGAGAACGCTTCATTTTATAAAGCACGGGGGACCGCTGCGTGTCACAGGTTTGCCAGCCAGAGATCTGGCCCGTTCCGGTGTGTCTTTGCCACACGTGTAATTGGCACCAATAGTGTGACAAGCTTCTTCATGACCTTCCTATCTTCACCCGGCCAAAAGAACCTGTGCTACCTCAGGAATGGCTCTCAGTGCTCCAGCATGAGAAATCAGCTTCCTGACGATGCCCCCCACACTGACCTGCACACTCCGAGCCCCCCAAACTTCTTTCTCTGCAAGTATTGTTAATTTGATCATCTGTATTCATTGTGTGACCTATTGGGGCTTCATGGCTCATTAAGTTGCCTGTGTGAAGTCTGCTTAACAAGAGACCCCAGGGTTTTGCCTTCCCCTGCGGAGATGCCTGCTGCTCACTTAGAGCTAGGAAAGCGTGTGAAAAAGCCTTGCTCTTTGCCAAGGTCATGAGTTTAAGTTCTCCCCGGTAAAGATGTCATCATCTCTGGTCAACATCTCTGGGTGGGACTGGTCAGGATGGGGATTTGAAATACTTTATTTCTAAACCATTCTTAGAAGTAAGAATAGAAATGTCATTATTTATAGAAGGTCTATTCTTACTTTTTCATAATTTGGCCTGAAATTTGGCCTGAAGTGTTGAGTTTCAATGCTGAAAAATTTCAGCAAAAATGTATCAACCTCCCATAAACAAAACAAAACAAAACAAAAACAAAAACAAACACAAAAACACTGGAAATTGTCCATCCTCATTGAGGGGTAATTTGTTGTTAAAATCACAGTTAAAATCAAGATAAATTTAGGAAGAAATGTGGAACTGCTCAAACACAGACATACACACACACACACACACACACACACCCCATCAACACACACAAAACCGCCCAACATTTCTTTCACTCTTTGATGTCTGTATGCCAAATCAATGTTCGTCAGATACTCCCATATGTCCCCAAATATGTGCCTCCCTTATTTCATTATGGCAGGTTAATAGATGTGGCAGGTTAGATTAATTATGACATGAAACTTGGCGTTCCACAGGAAGAAAATATAACTTTCAAATACAATACTTCTAACAAGTGACTGATTTTCTTGAAAAAAAACCCCAAAACTGTCAAAACATGACATGTCAAATTCAGCTTCCTTCTACCAACATATCACAATCTGTTTTGATGGAGAAAGGATATATCTTAATTATTTGTTTTTAATCTGACTCCAGACTTGACATACGGCACTTCATTAAGTTCTCTCTACATATTCTGGTAAAAACAAAAACAAGCTGTACAAAGTTATTCAACTTCTGGCATAAAAGTTATTTTTAAGAACTTCTATTGCTTCTGATGAGGTTAAATGATTAAAAAAAAAAACCTTCTAAAGCTTGAAGTATTATCCGTTTTGAAAGATTTGCCAGAAATCAATCACAGTAGACGTTAGCTGTTGGCAAAATTTGTTTCCTGGGTGAGGAAGGCTGTGCATCAAGATAAATTGTAATTGGTTTTTCCATAAGGTTTTTCCTTCTGAAAGTCAGATATAGTAAATTGGGAGAAAAATGCTTATACTAGCTAGTATTTCCAAACTGTGGCTGAAGCCCTTTGTCCCTCATCTCAAACTCAGATGAGGAAGACAAAAGACCTTTTATATATTTATTTATTTATTTGACTTCACGCAGCATGCTTTATCAGTGCCTTTACTGACATCCCAAAAGGAAGCAATTATGACAAATTTTTGTTTCTGTTATTGGGAGGCCATATTAATAGAAATATCAATTAACCAGAACATTTAAATTTTTCTTGCATGTTACAAAAAAAGCCAAATTAAAAAAAAATCCTTATTCAAGATTTTTTTTTAAAATTCCTTCTAGCAAAAAAAAAAAAAAATTCGAGAATGTGCTGATGTCAACACTGATTCAACCTAATAATTTGAATTAAAATTATCAATGTACCCGGAAATGATTAAGAAAGTTCAGAAAGATCCGTTATTTTACTTACCCAATTCATACAACAAATCCTGGCTTACTGTGCTTCAGACACTGTGTTCTGAGTTAAAGCACTGTACGCTCTACGAAGATTGCTGTGCAACAAAGTTGCTGTGCAACTGTTCATAGTATTTAAGATACACATTGTGATGACAACCAGGGAGGGGAATGAAAACGGAGGGATTTTAGCCAGAATCCTCTGTAGCAAAAAGTGGATTGTTTAGGGATCAAGCCACTGGAATCAGTCCTACATTTAGAGACTACAGGCTCACTACAGTTTTATATTCTGCTAGTGTCTCTGAAAAGTCCGCGAAAATAGTCCAGCTAATCCACACAATTTAATAATTGTATTTATAAGAGCTGATTTCTGACATCAGTTTGCTAATTATCAAGCCCCTACTTTGATGGGTGAAAGACCTAACAGGGTTGTACTAACTGGGAAAGCCTCTGGTGTTGTTGGGAGAGCCACATAGTTGAAAGAACTTACGATAGCTTTCTTGGAAGTTTGGAATCTCAGAGTAAATTCTAGCTTACAACCAACACTGGGTTATGAATGACTGGAACATAGATTAAGCTAGCCCAGTGTGAAAAGGCACACTCACACACTCACTGAGATGTCAGAACACTAACACAGAGCTCATCATTCTGCCCTCCGGCACGTAGGATGAAGACTTGTCTGTTAGACTCATCTGTTTGTCTTCACTGCATATGACCACGTCTAGTACACAGTAGACACTTAACAAAAATTTCTCGACCAACCTTATCAAAAGCAGCACAGAGTCAGGTCATGGAAGAGGTTCATGGACAGGGAGTGAAATCCAGCAGTGGAGACCCTGGGGAAGGGAGCATAGGTTTCATCTATTTCTGAAGATGAGATCACTGAAGGCACATGAGAGGACCTTATCTCACATAGAATTGCAGCATTTGGTGGCATTTGATCATCAGCCCTGACTGGAGACACAGATCTAAGGCTGACGAGGCGCATTTCAGTCCTTGTACATTTCTTCATAGGTCATGGTGCTGTGAGTCTCCAGGACACTGACTCGGTTATTCTGAACAGCTCAGTTTCTGCCAGTCTCAGAAAGTTTCCATTCTTAAAATATAATTCATGTATACATCTGGCTCTATTTGGCTATGTAATTAAGATGTCGTCTGTAGGGAGGGCCAAAACCAAGTAGACATCTCATTTTTCTACCCTAAGTTTTATATGTGGATTAACTAATGTTTAAAGATAGAAGTGGGGATACAAAGATAAATACCATTACAAGTGGAGATAAGAGAAATTGAGGTGTACTAGAGAGGGGGGTGGTGAATGTGTCAGAGGACCTTAAATTTAAATGTGAGAAGCAATGCTCTTCCCTTTTGAATCAGGGAGACAAGTGAGATGCATGTGAGGTCTGTGTTGAGGAAGAAAATAAGGAAGTTTCCAACAGAATAGAAAGCACTGATTGCCAAGAGTTGCATACTTAAGTGAGATGTATTCCTCACTGAAGCAATTAACCCTACTAGTTCTCAATAGATAAGAGATTATAACCTCAGGGAAGCTAAAGCCTAAATCATGTAGGAATATGATATAATGCCCAGAAAATTATCAGGATTCCTATTCCAGCCACAGAAACAGGTTCACAATAAGAAGGAAGCCAATGGTGCTCCTTCCTGGATCAATAAACGTAGAAGACAGAGGAGGGACTGGAGACCCCAAAGGGCAGCACGCACTGTGGGAGAGCCGTGGCTGGTATCATTTACTGGAGGATTCTCCCAAATGTACGGTCATGGCCAGGCGGGAACATGCGGTATCTCAATACTGGTAATGTGTTCTCTACAACTTGGACGGGGATGCTGCTGAGAGGAAAAAATCTGAACTGTGCAATGCCATCTGGACCTTGAGTCAATGAAAAGATAGATAAAATCCCTTAAAGTAACCTTGGCCCTTCATTTATCTCCAGCGGCTCTAGTGAAACAGATGCAAATGAAGATGAACACCAGCCCAGAGGCACACTCAAAGTCACCAAAGAGTGACAGAAGCCATTCCTTTTGGAGGTCTCTGCTTTTCCTCCTGCACAGAAGAGCTTCGGCTAGAGGAGGAAGGGCTTTTAATGTGGTGCTTTTTTGAAAGTGAAAGAAGTACAAGGAGAGATACTTGGGCGATTACTAATGAAACCACTAATGGAAACACCTACCTGCAAAAACATTTTCACAAGGGGAAATGAAAGTTTCCGTGGGCATCACTACCACACTGTGTGAAGGAGAACTGGTTAGAAGCTGCTGGCACCTTTCACATAAGAAAGGGTAAAACTACAAATACTCATGAAAGAAATTGAGGAAGACACAAAAAAATGGAAAAATGTTCCATGCTCCTGGATTGGAAGAATAAATATTGTGAAAATGTCTCTGCTACCTAAAGCAATCTACACATTTAATGCAATCCCTATCAAAATACTATCCATTTTTTTCAAAGAAATGTAACAAATAATCCTCAGATTCATATGGAACCAGAAAAGACCTCGAATAGCCAAAGGAATATTGAAAAAGAAAGCCAAAGTTGGTGGCATCACAATTCTGGACTTCAAGCTCTATTACAAAGCTGTCATCATCAAGACAGCATGGTGCTGTCACAAAAACAGACACATAGATCAATGGAACAGAATAGAGAGCCCAGAAATAGACCCTCAACTCTATGGTCAACTAATCTTCAAAAAAGCAGGAAGGAATGTCCAATGGAAAAAAGACAGCCTCTTCAATAAATGGTGCTGGGAAAATTGGACAGCCACATGCAGAAAAATGAAATTGGACCACTTCCTTACACCACACACGAAAATAGACTCCAAATGGATGAAGGACCTCAATGTGAGAAAGGAATCCATCAAAATCCTTGAGGAGAACACAGGCAGCAATCTCTTCGACCTCAGCCGCAGCAACATCTTCCTAGGAACATCAGCAAAGGCAAGGGAAGCAAGGGCAAAAATGAACTATTGGGATTTCATCAAGATCAAAAGCTTTTGCACAGCAAAGGAAACAGTTAACAAAACCAAAAGACAACTGACAGAATGGGAGAAGATATTTGCAAACTACACATCAGATAAAGGGCTAGTATCCAAAATCTATAGGGAACTTAGCAAACTCAACACCCAAAGAACAAACAATCCAATCAAGAAATGGACAGAGGGAGGTGAACCATAAGAGACTATGTACTCTGAAAAACAACCTGAGGGTTTTGAAGGGTCAGGGGTGGGAGGTTGGGGCAACCTGAGGGTTTTGAAGGGTCAGGGGTGGGAGGTTGGGGGAACAGGTGGTGGGTAATGGGGAGGGCACGTTTTGCATGGAGCACTGGGTGTTGTGCAAAAAGAATGAATACTGTTACACTGAAAAAATAAATAAAATGAAAAAAAAAAAAGAAATGGGCAGAGGACATGAACAGACATTTCTGCAAAGAAGACATCCAGATGGCCAACAGACACATGAAAAAGTGCTCCACGTCACTCGGCATCAGGGAAATACAAATCAAAACCACAATGAGATACCACCTCACACCAGTCAGAATGGCTAAAATTAACAAGTCAGGAAATGACAGATGCTGGCGAGGATGCAGAGAAAGGGGAACCCTCCTACACTGTTGGTGGGAATGCAAGCTGGTGCAACCACTCTGGAAAACAGCATGGAGGTTCCTCAAAATGTTGAAAATAGAACTACACTATGACCCAGCAATTGCACTACTATTTACCCTAAAGATACAAACGTAGTGATCCGAAGGGGCATGTGCACCCGAATGTTTATAGCAGCAATGTCTACAATAGCCAAACTATGGAAAGAACATAGATGTCCATCAACAGATGAATGGATAAAGAAGAAGTGGTATATATACACAATGGAATACTATGCAGCCATCAAAAGAAATGAAATCTTGCCATTTGCGACGACTTGGATGGAACTAGAGGGTATCATGCTTAGTGAAATAAGTCAATCGGAGAAAGACAACTATCATATGATCTCCCTGATATGAGGACATGGAGAAGCAACATAGGGGGGTAGGGGGATAGGAGAAGAATAAATGAAACAAGATGGGATTGGGAGGGAGACAAACCATAAATGACTCTTAATCTCACAAAACAAACTGAGGGTTGCTGGGGGGAGGTGGGGTTGGGAGAGGGGGAGGGGGTTATGGACATTGGGGAGGGTATGTGCTATCATGAGTGCTGTGAAGTGTGTAAACCTGGCGATTCACAGACCTGTACCCCTGGGGATAAAAATACATTATATGTTTATAAAAAAAAATGGAAGGGGATGCGAACCATAAGAGAGACTATGGACTCTGAAAAACAACCTGAGGGATTTGAAGGGGTGGGGGTGGGAGGTTGGGGGAACAGGTGGTGGGTAATAGGAAGGGCATGTATTGTATGGAGCACTGGGTGTTGTGCAAAAACAATGAATACTGTTATGCTGAAAAAATAAATTAATTAATTAAAAAGTAAAAAAATATTTTTAACACTCTTTTAATCAAACTCTTAAAGCAAGAAACCCATGAGAGACCATTTGAAATCAATCCTCAGAGACTTCCTATTTGGCAAGAAATGGTAGAGAGCAGGTTTTTAGAATCTAAAAATATCTTATTTCCCCTTCAACATCGGCTTCTAATTTTTGTCTATCCACGTAGCAATTTCAGCACACACCTGAGTGATGCCCCTGATGTCAGGATTCAGTCTGAATAAAATTGCGTCTAACATATTTACCCTGTCCTCACAGGGAGGAATGAGGGCAAGAACACTCTCTAAGGTCTGTTTTATAAAGACTCTAATCCCATTCACGAGGGTCCCTCCCCCCAAAGTCCCACTATCTAATATCATCATGGGACGAAAGGGAGGCTAGGATTTCAGCATATGGGTTTGTGTAGGGGTCGGGTGAGGTCATTCAGTCCACTGCATTAACTCAGTTCCCTTCCTTACAGCAGGGCTCCCTCTTGGTATTGTATTTTCTGGAGGTCTTAACAAATGCATAATCTAAAGTATCCACAATTACAGTACAGTATGGCACAGAGAAGGGCTCACTCATTTATCTCCCCCAATTCCTGACAACCTCTGATTCTTTTACTGTCTCTATAGTTTTGCCTTTTCCAGAATGCCATGAACTTGGGACTACATACTGTGGAGTCTTTTTAGGGCAGCTTCCTACACTCAGTAATCTTCGTTTAAAGATTCTGTTCTTTTTATAAGTTGTGTTCTCCAAAGCTAAGGATTCTTTTCATGGAAACAATGTTCTAAAATTTGGAAAGACATCATTCATTTTCCTCAACTCCGGTTTCCTCATTTGTAAAATGGAGATATTTTAATTTCAGTTCCCAAGAGTATTGTTGAGCACTGAAAGGGATAATTTACCATCAGAAAAGTAAAGTGTTAGACAAACATAATTTTTTCATCAAATCTCATAATGAATGCTAGGACATGGGGGATTTGTGGAGAATGGAAACTATCAGATCATCCCTGACTTGGATGAGGAAGGAGAGGCTAAATTCTTGTTGTTGCTTTTGACTATGTTCAGAAATCATTTCTTACTATTATTTAACATGTTGCCAAAGTGCTATTATGAGATTACTCACCAAGAACACATTAACCCAGAAAAAAAAGGTCCATCCTCTTTATTTCTGTTTCTTTGTTTTATAACAAACAGTTGATATTTTAACTTTTCTTTAAGCTTCTAAAACTTATATCATATTGAGCCGCAATGACTTCAAGTAAAAAAAAAAAACTGCTCCTACTTTTTCCCAGAGTATCTAGTTTCCACATATTTCATGATATTTCTAAGGCAAACCCTTTTCTATTCCATACAAAGTTATTTATTTTGGATGAAAGGAATCTACTTTCCATCCTTGCACTGTATTCCAGACTTGCCAGGGACTGATGGCATTCTGTTGACTTTCAGACCACCAGCATATACTGTTTGCTCAGTATCATTGGAGAAATATGAAAGAGTATTAAGATATTAGAGAAAGTCTAAGATCATGTGGGAAAATGATTTTTTTTTCCATAAAATGATTGGTTTTCTTGGATCATCTTCCAGATCTCTAAAATACTTCTGGATAAATTAAAGATTTAAAAGGTCCTTCCATGAATTACCTGTCTTAATTTTTCCTTGATCTCTATTGTGACAGTGTTTATAATAATCTTACTCATCATTTAAAAAAATACACATTTGGGTTTAGTCTATCAAAGATTTGAACAATGTTGTATAAATGTATCTATGTCCTTAGGTATCAGAGGGTTGGAAGAAACAAAAGAAGTATATAATGTATACATTTTAGTCTTATCAATGCAGAATAGGGTTCTGTTATGTGGTGATGTTTGTTTTGAAAAGATTCTATGGCATGACCAAAAACATAAGTAACAATTATTAATTTTCTCTATCTAGCACAAAAATGTGACACTTATTTTTAGCTCTTTTTAAAAAACAAATTAAATAAGGTTCTAGGGAAAAATAAATTGTACAACATGGCAGGAGACAATATCTGCTATTACTGCCATCTAGACCATGCTTGGAGAAGGAGCACGGTTTGTACTGGAAGGGCGTAGGGATGCTAAGAAAGTCTTAATCTTAAGGCTCAGACACACTGGTCTGCTTAGATTGAGGCTGGAGCAGAGAGATCAAGGACCTCCAGCCCCATCACAAGTTTGCTCCCAGGAACAAGCAACAGTGGCCTCCCTTGGATTGGCATGGAGAGGCCCCCAAGAAGGGCATGTGTTCAGAGTCACAGGAAGCGAGGGGGAGCAAGAATATTGAGGTGTCCCTGGCATGCCAGCTAGCCCACCAAGTCCATGACAGGGACAGGTTATCTACAGAGGGAAGAAACTGCAATTGCTTGAGATAATTCCAGAAACAACTAAACCTAGGTACAGACCAAACAGACCTATATGCCCACTGGGAACCTGGCAGAAAAAGAGACATGCCCATTTCTGGGCAAAAAGATACTGTTTCTTCAGGGATGGATTTCTCTACCTGGCATAAAATTTGTTCATGAATAAAGGCTATCAGAGACAGTCTCAGACAAGCAAAAGATAAGAGAATTACTCATCAGCAGAGCAGTATCATACAAATGATACAGGAAGTTCATGAGACAGAACCAAAAATACCAGATGGAGATTAACATGTACCGCAAAGAATGTGTAAAATCATCATTTGTAAATATAAGCTACCTAAATCAGATAGTTTTCTCATTTTAATCTTGTTAAAGTAACTAACCATTTAAATAAAAATAGTGATGGGGGTTTGTACTTGATGACACATCTAGAAACGAAATGTGTGACCAGGGCACAGGGGACGGGAAGTGACGGCAGAATGTCGGAGGACCTTCCATGACATTTCAGAGGGACTAATGATTTGAAGCTGGGCTGTGTCAGGATATAGAAAACCCCAAAGCAATTAGTAAAGTAACGAATCTAGCTAATTCATTCTTGGTAGAGGAGTTGCTTAATAAATAAAAAGTAGAGATAAAATGGTAACGTAAAAATATATTTACTTCACACTAAAAAAGGGATGAAAAAATGGAGTGCGATGGAGATGGGACAAATAGTTGTTATTTAACCTAAAAGGCAGTTTTCTTTAAAACTTCATGTAATTACATAAAAAACTAATGATGTCCTGTATGGTGACTAACATAACATAATAAACAATACATAAAATATAAAATTTCATGTCGGATTTAAATGAAAACATCAATAATTATGTGACATAATACTGTCTTAAGCAATATACTTTAAGGAGGAGATTGTCAGATTGGACAAAAAACAGAAAGATCCCACTAGGTGCCATCTATGTGAAGAACGTGGAGCATTTAAACACAAATGGATTGAAAGTGAACAGAAGAAAGGTTGGTCATAAAAATGCAATTCCCAGATAATTTAGACTGGCTGTATTAACATTAGGCAGAGTAGATCTCAAAACAAGAAATTTTACCGAGGAAGAAAGGAGGCGTTGCACAATGATAACGGGGTTATCACAATCCCAGCACAGAACTGGGAAGAAGAACGTGCACGTCGGGGGAACATGTTTGGGGAGGGGGCTGCACATCCATCTTGTTTGTTCCCAAGGTCCCCAGGTAATCTCAGTAACCAGGCCACACATGGTAACATTGACCTGCTTCTGCGTGGCCTCGTGCAGGAGGATGAGATGCCTGGCAGAGCGGTGTGGGCATCACATCACTGGCAGAGACAAAGCCAGGGTCAGGGTGCTCACACCCCGTCACAGGGTCACCCCAGACATAGGGGAGCTCTTCTCTATGAGCCGTTGCTGCCCACACAACTGTATGTAAGCGTCAGGAGGTCAGAGCACAGCCTGATGACGCTAACACGGTGACTCCAGGTACGCGCTGGGGATGCCGGTCACGGCCAAAAACAAATCCTCTTCATGGGCAAGAAGTGTTTTAGGGCTTCGTGACAAAGAGTCATGTTACTTTTTCCTGAGCAATTGACTTACCTTTTGTTCAAATCCCAGGAAGCTCACAACCCCATGTACAAGGGCCCAGAATTGCAGAACGTTGATTTTGTTCAAATGTTTATCTCTGCAGCTGCTCACTTTTTTCTCCCAATCGTTGCTCTTCGCAGAGTCCTTGGTTGTCTGGGTTGGTTTTGTCAATGGACATGACGCTCACCTGAAGGCTGATCTGAGGCTGGAGGGGCCTCTCCACAGGTAGCTCATTCACACGGGTGTTGGCAGGAGACCTCAGTTTCTTGTCACATGAGTCTCCCTGCAGGGCAGGGTCTCCTTACGGTACAGTAGTTGTTTCTCCAAGAGCACACAAACCAAGAGGCAGCTAGGAGGAAGCCATGTGCCTCTCATGATGCATTCTCTGACGGCACACACCGGCCGGCACCTCTACTGCACTGGTTTTGCTATGGGCGTCCACCTGCCCCCTTCTTTCTAGGAGGGGACTACATTTGAGTGTCAACTTCAGGACACTGGGATGACCGAGGGCATGTGGGAGGCTCATCACTATCTCTCTACTTGCAAAGTGTTATGGTGCCCGGTAAAAGGAAGACTTCACAAAAGATGCAGTATTTAAAGTAGAGATTTGACATGCAGAAAGTGGGGAATGAGTATCACAGAGAAAATGTATGGAGGAGAAAAAATGTAACCAAATATAAATGGGAATCAGTGCTGTAAAATGTAACCAAATATAAATGGGAATCACAGTGTTGTTCAGGGTAACGGGAAATAGGACAACGTAATTGGAGTTATTGATGAAGAATAGAGGGAGGCAGGAGAAAACGATCCTGGAAAAACAGACAGGAGTCAAGTTGTGTCTCAAGTATCACAGGAGGGAGGAAAGCTTGACAGTTAGGAGTAGAAATTATGAAATTTGTTTAAATAAGAAAGCAAAATTCCAAATCTCTTTTTGGCGAAACTGATGGCTAATTGGAGTGTAATGATCAACGTGGATGTTTGCTGGCTTCCTAGAATCTGGATCCCTCCCCACAGGACTCCTCTTGTGCCTGATGGTGTGCTCTCTGGGGAGGTGGGACACCACCAACAAACTACCTGTCCCGAGGTCACAGACAGTTCTGTGGACTATGCCTAGCCTGAGCCGTCTTGATGGGAAGTGCGTGAAGGTCGGTGAAGGTGACCTTGAAGGTGTGGACAGAGGTCAGGAACCCTGACCATGCACCATCCCTGGCACCCATGTAGCCATCCCTGTTCCCAACGGTTCACCTGAGAGACTGCTGATGCTGAGCCACCTTGCAGGGCCAGTGGAGGACTGGCAGCAACAGCAGACGGTCACCTGTCTGATGTCACCTGTCACGTTTGCTGCCACCTGACCGTCACCTGACAGTCACCTGACATCACCTGAATCCCTGGGAAAAAGTCCCACTGGAAAACCACCTTTTATCTGGCCTCCCCCCTAATTCGGTTTTGATTTCAGCCAGCCTGAGTCAGAGTTTTGCTTGGATGCAAATGTCATAGCAAATACAAATTTCAAATGTCATTGTGGAAGATTCTGCCCATCACTGTCCTCCAAAGTGCATAGTCTCTATTGGGTTTGGTGGCTGAGTGAAGGTACATGAATTTCCAGAAGGGAAAGTGTGACTGACTAGACATTATACATGTTTCTTCCCATAGTTACATGTGGTATCACAGTGTTCATGTATTACGATAATATTACTCTTATATTGTCTACACTAAAATCTCCGCGGGAAGAGCGTGCTGGCACACTGTCTCTTGTGCTTTCCCAGGTGCTCGTGCCAAGTATATTATCAGTGGGGGAGGGGTCCTGATTGTATTTGTCAGATGCTCAGGTAGATGATCTCATAGGGAAGGGTCACGTGCTTAGAAACAGATTAATCTGGTTATCCACCTGATGTTCATTTAATATTTCATTCAATCACTTATTTATTATCTGGTTCAGTCAATCACAATTACACACGTCTTTACTGAACTGTGCAAAGGTCCAGTACACAATCACCGCAACAGGCAGATGTCTCTCTCACTCTCTGCTATGAAAGCCAGTGACCTCCCATGCTCTGCACATCTTTCTCTTTTCCATTCCATTCATCAGAACTCCGAAAGTTTGAGAAACAGAGATCTGCAGAGGAAAGACTGAGAGCTGGGGGTGAGGAGGGCGGGGAGGAGGCTCCGGCAGTCTCAGGAACCGGAGACAAACGCGGCTTTCTGGGTTTCATGCGCGGGGCAGAGTCACAGGGATGCGAGGGTAGAAGGAAGGTGTCCGATGAGCTCGCCACTCCTCATCTGGGGGCAAACTGACCTAGCTCCAGGGAGGCTGGTAACTAAGAGTTTGGTTTAAAAGTTAAACAGCATTACCACGAGTCTTTCCATTGTGTTTTATCATCATTAATTCATATGTCTGTACTTATTTGTCTCCCTGATTCATTGTGGGTACCTTCAAAAAGTCTGAAATTTTCTTTTGGACACATTCTTCATACATAAGAAGAAAGGCTGAACTCACCTGGTGAGTGGTGAAAACCAAAGACTTTCTTGGAAGTTATCCAGCAGCTAGCCCTTCTGCCCGCAGACCTGCCTGGAATGTGAGAAAAACCCACTGCGTGCGTTTTCAAGTCCTGTGATAGTTTTCCATAAATAAGCTTTATTTAACAGTTTGGCATAATTTTTTTAATTTGTTTGTTTGTTTTTTTGTTTTGGTATACATGACTGACAGGTTGTTAACAACTCACTTGATATTCACCGAGCCATGCTATTAGATAGAAATGCATTTTATGAAGTATTTGTGAGTTTGTAGACTCTTGTCTATGATGGATCAATAGTTGTATTCTATGATATTTTTGTTTTCAAATGATTATCATCATTGATAATTCCACTCACAATAGGGTCACCTTCCCCACCTCCCAGAGGTATGGTTATTTGAAATTCTTCCATATCTGCTCTGTATTTCTCACTTTACCTCTGCAAGTTATTTTTATTCTGGTATTTACATGTTTCTTATTAGAACTGATGTTAGTCACCAGGAGACTGAGCAGAGTTTTAAATCTGTACCAACCGTTACATAACCAAGAAATTTTTTTCCCGCATCAATCATTATACAAATTTAGATTCTGCAAATCACTAAAATATCTCAATTTTGCACTTTTTCTACTGGAATCTGTAGAGTTTCATTGCTGGTAGGATGACTACAGGTTGTATGAAACTTGGATTTTAGTCATTAACAGCTTTAATAAAAATATAATTGCAAACAGAACTTCAGCCTTGTATCTCTTCCTTTTCTATTGCATTTCTCCAGCAGCAATTCTGCCCACACAGAGCTCAAGCAGCCGCTTGATTTAGGTGACTTGCATGGACGCGGTTCTGATTCCTAGCACCCCAGGAAAGAGCTCCAAGGTGAGTCAGTGACTGGGAAGATGGGACAGAAGAGCTTCTCATGAGGAGAGGGCGAGCAATGTTACGCTAGCCTGTGTGTCTTCTTTTTGACTTACTCAGAGTTGAACAGCTGAATTAGGTTCCGAGCATTAACTTGGGCTCGAGGGCGTTCCTGAGATCTGCAGGCAGTCCAGGGCCTGATTGAAAGGCATGTGATTTAACACTTTCTCCTACAAAGTTAGCAAGAGCAGCTGGCATTGTTCCGAGACTGCTCTACTCTGAGGTGCTGTCCTGGAGAAAAGTCCACGAGGAAGGTCACGAGGGCATTCAGGGTCGCAAGTGGTCAAGATGAGATCAGTCGGGTGCTTCACTGACCACTGCAGGCAGCTACTTAAGGAGGGTGTGAGTCTTCCTCTAGCCTCAGCAGCATTTTCCTCACTTGGAAACTCTCCAGTGTCCTGCAAGGATGCCAAGCAGCCGTGTTAGCCTCGGATCCCAGGTGCCTGAGCAGCACAGCCAGAAAGAGTGGGCCTCTTTCCCGACTGCTCCGGCAGACATTCTGGGCATTTCCCACAGTTTGGTGTTTTGAACCCACGTCTATTTCTGGATGAATCTGTTCGACTACCAGGACTGGATTGCACACGTGCCAAGCCATGGTGCCCGGCTGACTGGACCGCATGGGTTGAATGTGGGAGCAGATGGTTCTCCAGAGGAAGGGGATTACGGGTGGGTGTGAGGCAAGGAAGGGCAGTCGATGATCACTCACTCGGAGTGTATACAAGGAAGGACAGTGAAGACAATACGACTTCAAACCTGACCCTCTTCACGCTAAATACTTATTTACACTGACTCTGCAATCCATTTCCATTCTAAAGGAAACCTCCACCCACTGTCTGTTCTAACCTTGCTCCTCCGTGGGTCTGAAGGATTAATGGACTTGAGCGGTGAGGAGAGGAGACCGAGGTGGCAGTCGTCGGAGATGGAGATGTACCACTAAGAGGCAACTCGGGTGAAAATAAGCCCATCCTCTCTCCCACCTGCACTGAGAAATCATCAGAGTTACAGGGAGGACACTGAGGCAGCCTGTGGGAGAGGGGACACCAGCTGTGGTGGGTGGTGAGGCTTGCTAGTGTAACCTCTGGCACTGTAGCCCCAGGGTCTTGGTTACACTTGCCTGGGGACCCCGTCTCACTCTCTGTCGGGGGATAAGCTTGTCATTCTAAGCAGATCTCCACATCACCTTAAAAAATGCTATCCGTTATTAGATAGAGACAGTGAGGCTGGGCGGACAAGGGGTTGTGTGACTCAGCCAGACAAGCAACGCCTCCTATGAAGGTCTGTTTGAGCGAGGCTTATTTCTTATAGGGTGCCCACTGCCCTATACACCGACAAAGCTCCAAGAAGAGTCAGTATAAAAATACTGAAATTAATATCTTACGCTTTCATGGTATGTAAGAAACGAAACCGCCTCTTCTGTTATCATGTATAAAAGGTAGTTAGGTCTTTGTTAAGACAGGTCCTTTCAGTGTTCTCAAATATTAGAAACATTAAGTTCTTAAAAAAACTTCATAAACGATTATGATGGAAAACTTTGATTATTTTTCCAGAAAATAATATAAAACCACAATTTAAAAACCGATATTAATTTTTTTATTTGGGCATTTCTCTACTCATAGAAATTTAAGTTTTAAAAATTTTAACAGAAAAGAGGAATGATTAAAAATGTCTTTTATGGTAGTGAACTCAAATTCCCAAGACAAGTAATTTGACGCCCACGGAATGTCAACTAAACAAAACCAATTAAGAAGCTAATCAAAACTTTTAAGTGTTTTGTGTCTGCCTAGCTCTTAGAAGTATAATGGGGAGAAATGCAATGGTGTGATTTATAATGAGAAAGATGTACGTTTGGTCCTAGCACAGAGCCCCTGAAATCTTCGGAGTTTCTTGGGTGATGAGAGCAATGCTGTGTCTCTTGTCATGTCAATGGGGTGACTTTCGAAAGCACCTAAGGATGGAAGTGGTTGCCAGGGGAACCAACCCTGTGATTACAGAGCTGGGACTTTTGGTCCCACCCCTTACCTCCAGGGAGGGGGGAGGGTTTGGAGGCTGAATCTATGGTCAGTGGCCAATGATCCAATCAATCATGTTTCTGTAAAAATGCTTTCCTGAAAACCCAAAAGGATGGAGCTCAGAGAGCTTCCAGGTTGAAAAACACGTGGAGATCTGGGGAGACTGGCACCTGGAGAAAACAACGGAAGCTTCTTTCTCCATATCTTGCCCCACACATCTCTTCCATCTGGCTGTTCTGAGTTACATCCTTTTATAAAGAACGCGATCTAGTGAGTAAGATGTTTCTCTGAGTTCTGTGGGCTGCTCTTGCAAATGACTCGAACCTGAGGGGGCAGTTGTTGGAGTCTCTAGTCCATAGCCAGTGGACCAGACGTACAAGTGAGGACGTGGACTCGTGTTGGACTTCAGGGGGCCGTCTCGTAGGGCTGAGCCCTTGCCTGGGCGGTCTGACAGTGCCACCATTAGAAATGGCAGAAGCGAGCACCCAGCTGGAGTCAGAGAGTTGCCTGGTGGTGTTGGGACGCCCAGCCCTCACACTGGAGTGCGCTGCGTTATCCTAACTGGTGTCAGAATCAGTAGTTGGGGGATCAGAAGTGGAGTTGGGAGCAGGACTGTGGAAACTAAGAGCATATCCAAACAAGAAAGGAGAAAAGGTCTAAGCTCCACCGCTATACCATAGGATGCAGACAGAGTAATGGAATTGGATACTATTTATTGAGCGCTAGCTGTGTGCTAGGTGCCCTGGTAAATGTTTTACGTATTTCATTGCATGAAATGTGTCCACTTTACAGAAGGAAGTGTCAAGCCGTGGTGAGGACACACAGCCCGTACATGAGAGATGTGGGGTTTTCACCTTGGGACTGTGTTTCCAGGGTCCACTACGGACGCCAAGCACCTCTCTCTGACAAGTGTGTGTGGAACATGTATTCAGCTGGTTTCTGTACATGTTCAGTTTCAGCAGTTCTACAGAACAGATGCCATTCAGGTTGGAATTATGTCACTGCAGAAGTCATATGCTAAAGTCCTAACGCACGGTACCTCAGAACGCGCCCTCATTTGAAAACAGGGTCAGTGCAGACGTGGTTTGTTCAGATGAGGTCATCCTGGAGTAGAGTGAGCCCTTACTATGGTGTGACTCATGTCCTTACCAAGAGGGGGGCTTTGACCATGAACATGCGACATGAGGAGGCAGGCAGAGACCGACAAGCTGAGGGACTGGGTGTTGAAGATGACCAGAAAACCACCCGGAAGCTTCTCACTCAGGGCCCAGAAGGAAGCAGCTTTGCCAACGCCTGGTTCGGGCTTCTGTCCTCCAGGCTGTGAGACCGTACGTGTCTGCTGTCTAAGGACCCCGTCTCTAATTTGTGATGGTGGCCCCAGGACACTGACAGGCTTTCCTCCTCCCTCCACCCAAGAGTAAGTGAGGACTACAAACTGGCAAAACATAGACACTTTAGCTACTTAAGGGCAGAACCCTTATTAACATTGAAGCCTTTTGGGATCCAAGGCCCCCACTCTTTGAAGTGGGATAGCACCAGGAGACAGAGACCATCCCTGTCCCGGCGGTGCTTACAGTGGGCCGCACGTGATCCATTAATCCTGGCAGGAAGCGGTGTGTTGCCTGATACATATTTTCAATGAGAGTGCTCTTTCTTGATTCATATAGTATAAGAAAACTGTTTCCTTTTTTAAAGGACGGCTAATTACTTACATATTCAGAAACCTTCTGGTTTCCTCCTTCTTTGAAATAATCCTATACCATAGACATGTCTCATCGAATAAGTCTGCACTAGAGCCTTCTGCCACTTGAAATGCACTCACGAATCTGGGTGTTACACATAAACGATGAGTCTTGGGACACTAATGATGTACTATATGGTGACATATAATCATATGAATTATATTCTCATATAATTTGAGAATTATATGCCATTTCATTAAAGAATTGGGCATAGTTTGCATTACCAGCTAGAGCTAAGAATCACTGAGTACCAACTTATGATTGTTTCATGTTAAAAAAATGGTGAAGAATAGAATCGTTTATTTATCCTGGATAAAGTCTTTCCAGAGCTCCACATTTTAGAGTTCACAAGATAACCAAATTCCTTGAGAAACACTTAAACTCTTGTAAGAAGTGACTCTAAGGTAAATGGCCAGTTACTCGAGGCATTTATGTATGTTTCTAGTCTTTTAGAGAATTCTCTTATCTTTTTGTGTCTCCAACTTCAATAATAAAGAGCAAGCAAATTGATGATAAAGGTCATTAATGTTGCATTTGGGTTAAATGAAAAATCCTCACAAAGATGCTTTGAAAAACCCTGACCTGCCATTTCCACTGTTCTCTTTATAAGCGCTCTCTATTGGGATGCCTGTAAAATGCATTAGTTCGGAAGTATGTGATGAGACGCCCGCTTCAGAACAGAACTGCTGGCAGGGTACGGAGTAGGAGTAGAGAGATAGTGCTAGGATTATTTTTATGATGACTACATTAATTGATTTCCTCACTGAAATCAACAAGGAAGCTGAAATTGGAGGAGTGATGTAGGCTTGCTTCCTCCTTTGAGCACTACGGTGCACTGTGCAAAAAGAATTCACTTGGCTCCCAGAGCTAGGAGAGATTTGATCCAAATTAGCTGAACCAGAAGCTTTACTTCTCAGTGGGCAAGGATATTTCCCAAGCATCTGCATCAGCTGCAGGACAAAACTGAAGATGGAACAAATGTGAGTGCAGGTGACGTTGGGCAGTGTTAGTAATGGGTGACGTTTGAGTGCAGGTGACGTTGGGTAGTTAGTAATGGGTGACGTTTGGAGAGAGGGTGATGTGAACAGAAATGTTATTGGATTATTTTAATGAACAAGCCACAGGAATAGATGTTATTTCAGTATTTGAAGTGTATCCTAAGGGACAGTTTATATATCCTGGGATTAGAACTAGGAGCACTTTGAAAAACTATTAGGACCATCTCTATCCAAAACAACCAAAGCCAGTTTCTTCAAAATTCCAAGAAAGGGGCAGGGCAGAGGAAACAAAGAGATGGGAGATGGAAATTGGAAAATTTTGTTAACCCGGACAAAATATTTTAAACTCGGGATTTTTTTTTCCCCCAGTGTGGCCATTATGCTTAAATATATCACCTGAAAATCAATCAAAACACAACCTGTGTTTCTAGTGATAGATTTTCTAGATGCATGTCAAACTTCAATTGTTAGTATTAGAGTAGAATATCAAGATGTTTTATGTGATGAAAAAAATCTAAAAAATGTGGCAACAACCACTAAATCTAAAGTCCACAATTTATTTTTGGGGAGTACCAGATTCTGCCGAGAAAATGCGGTAGACATGCTTCAGAAAACCCTGGTGGGTGCGCTTTGGAAAAATAAACACTCTTTAATTTAAAAAAATGTTGATTCAGACAGTATCAGATTAGATTTTCTTAAAATCAAATACTTTATGAAGGTATTTTTTTGTGCTGTGATGCGAATCTCCAGAAACTGTAAATATTTGTAATCATTTTTCTGTTTTCAATGTTCCCGTGAATGGGCCACACAAATCAAGACCATTATGATAAATTGGATGAGCAACAGCCTGATTGAACAGAGCAGGCTTTTATGGTGAAGACCCCTAAAAAAATCACAAAGTGCTACAATTTCACAACAATTTGTTCTCTAGAATGGACAAATTCCTAGTAAATTACAAATGCTCAAAATGGCTTTGAAGAGTCACTTGTGATTTTCAAAGCTGGGTTAGCTTGTCCCATTACCTAAATGACGGTTTGTGCCAATTAGTTAATTTCTTGTTATTAAATTAATCCTAATGGATTTGCTGGGTAATTTCAATTTTCATTAAGTCATGCAGGAAAAAGACAGAGAGAGAGAGAGAGAGAGAGAGAGAGAGATTCACAGCCCCCAGCCGATGACACACAAACATTTGCAGACACCTGTCCTTTATTATTCAGCCAAAACATCCCCATTTTTTCTATACCAATTATATGACCATTTCTGCAGGCAAAGTAACAAAATTGGAAAGAGTATTTAAAAGAAGAAAACACTGGATCAGCCAGATTCTGGGGAAATAACGTTTTGAAGAAGATTAATCATAAAATTTAGAGGTAGTTTAATCACGTTGTTTGCATTTATGATTTTAAAATATTTGCATTTGAATAATCAGTAATCTCTCATGCCAGTTAAAACAAGAAAAGCAGATATTCTTTAAAAAAAAAGGTTTTATTTACTTGAGAGAGAGAGTGAGAGAGCACAAGGAGGGGAGAGGCAGGCAGAGGGAGAAGCAGACTCCCCACTGAGTAGGGAGCCTGATGCAGGACTCAGTCCTGATCCCTGAGATCATGACCTGAGCCAAAGGCAGACCCTTAACCTACTGAGACACCCAGGTGCTCCCCAAAGTAGATATTTTTGATGAGAAGTTCATTAAATAAAATGATTTCTGAATGTTCCTTTCAGTTAAACACTTCACTGCATATGGGGCAGGGAGATGAATCTGAGGGGACACTGGCCAGACCAGATTTGACAAAAAGAACTCAGACCACAGTCTCTGCTGGGATCACGCACAAAAGGCAGACCCCAGCCCTGCCATCCGTCCAAAGGTCTTTGCACTTGGTCAAGAAATTCAGATGTTTCCTGGAGCCCCCCTCTGGCTTCCTCATGTCTCACAACTCTAGCTGAGGCACACCCACAGCCTCCTGCCCCCCGTCCTCCTGCACAAAAAGGTTTCCCTCTTCCCTGCTTGCCCACTTGCGGCCAAATGCCTGTGGCGGTTGCTGACTTCCTGGCTATAGCAAGCTCTGAAGAAATTACCTCTTTTGTTCTCATTTGGGTGGTCCTCTGCTGTTTCTACAGGCCTCATGGAAGCATGTTCCCTTGTTAATTTGGAAGGCACTTCTTTGCTAAAATACTCATTAACACGGAAGTTTTGTGCCTATCCACGCAGAAGGCTTGGTGGTGGAGGTGGGATTTGGGATGGCAGGTGCATGGGCAAAGTAACTAGAGTCACAGCTGATCTCCTGTGTGTGTCCTCTTAGCCTTCGCACCCACCCATCCCACCAGGGGATCACTGGTCCTTTGCCTTAAGGTGCCCGTCACACGTCTCTCTCCCATTCTCTCCCTAGAAGGGCCCAAGTTAAGTTCTTGACTCTCTGTTACACACTGTTCGGTTTTCAAACGTCCTCTCTTCTTTCAGATCTTACAGAATAGTCCTTCCCAGTCCTGCCTCCCTTCCCTATAATCCAGTTTTATTAGTTAAAATGTATCACAAAATACTTTTATTAAAATACAATGTAGTTCTTTCTTTATGACTGTGTAACGGTGCAAATGCCCAGCTGCCCTGCAAGGTGCTCCTTCATCATCCAACTACTTCCCAGCCGTGGACCACACCACGCTCTGTCAGCAGAGTGAGCTTGTCCCCGAACACCGAGCCAAGTCTTCTCTATCTTACCTTTCGGATTTCTTCTTGGGATCCTGACATGCGCTTCCCTGTTCCTCTTAACCTGACCAAGAAAAGTGACAACTTGGAAATGCCCTGGGGCACCGGGGGGGCTCAGTTGGTTGGCAGGTGTCTAACTCTTGGCTAGGGCTCAGGTTGTGGCATCACAGTGGTGGGATCGAGTCCCACATTGGCCTCTACATGTAGGGCAGAGTCTGCTTGAGTTTCTCTCTCCCTTCCCCTCCGTTCCTCCCCCTGACATTCTCTCTCTCTCTCTCTCTCTGGAATAAATAAATCTTAAAAAAAAAGAAAGAAACTGTTCATTGTATCTCTTATTTAAATCCTTCTCTTGAAATGAAAACCTTTCATGACCCTTATGGGACCTAATCATGCCTCAGGTGGGATAACAGACGGGTTCCAGCACACGCGTCGACCCATGTAAATGGTGCTGGTGGATGGAGTGCTGAGTCGAGAAAAATTCTCCAAAACACGGCACCTCCAGATTCTGCGGAAAAAGATAAAGCTTTAGTGATCTTTTACTCAAATGACTGAGAAGTGAAAAAGCTATAAAAAAAATGGTCCTTCATTTTCTTGGAAGCTTTTAAAAGATCATGTTTAGTTAAGAGAGAATTTCTTTTTCTCACACTGATGGGGATGGACATGAGAGGACAGGGATGAGGATGGGGTACGATTCTTAAATCCAGTCCACTGCCCACTAATATTTAGGTAATTACCAGCATACAAGCGTCCCGGCTCTAAAACATACTTAATGCATAGATAATTCTTCTTTCTGTAGCAACTTACAAGAAAGGTGGGAAAGAACACATCCCAGTACCAGTAATGCTGGTGCCAATATTGGGGGGGGGGTGGCATTACTGTGACCAGTGAGACAGCCACTGTGTGTGCTGGCGTACATCGGGAGCGGCTATGCTCACCATGACCTTGATGCTGGAGGTCACGGGTGCTGTTGTCCTGGTTCAGTGGCTGAAAGTGCCAGGATCTGGGGACTCCTCTCATTGTGGGTTGTTTAGAGAGGTCTGTCCAAGGATTAATGCCATTACTTTTTCTCTGAAGCACAGACAACCAATTTTGACCACTTCCACGACTTCATGTGATAGAAGCAAAGACAGTCACGTCCACTTCAGAGTAACCAGGACAGCTTATCAAGGAACAGGTCCCATGATAGTTGTGTGCCAATGTCAGGACCCTGCCGCCCCCTCCTCCCTCGACACGGTGGTAACATTCATGCTTGTGTTCAGCATGCTTGTCACTATGGGCTTCAGAGGCGGTGCCTCATCCCCGCCTGGACAGCCGCTGTGGTCACACTTGGGCAGGCAAAGGGGAAGAACAACTGTCCACACTTCCAGCATTCAGAAGGCGCACTCTACAGCGTGAACTGAGCAGAAACAGGATCAAATTGCCCTATCTGCGGCTTTGGACACAAGGAAACAAAATCAACCACAAGGAGCAGGTTTGAGCCTGAAAACTGCCGCTATTATCTGGGCTTACTCCACCACTGGTACTTCACAGACTGTCCCGGAGATTTCTTGGTTCCTGAACATTTAATTTTTTATTATCTTTTAAAGATTTATTTATTTGTTTCAGAGAGAGAGAGAGAGTGTAAGAGCATGAGTGGGGAGAGGTGCAAAGGGAGAGGGAGAAGCAGACTTCCTGCTGAGCAGGGAGCCCTACATGGGGCTCAATACCAGGACCTGGGAATCATGACCTGAGCCCAAGTCAGCTGCTTAATTGACACAGATGCCCAGATGCCCTGGTTCCTGAATATTTTAGAAATGCTCCCTACTCATACGCTTACAGCAAAGATCACAAAGGAAAAGGGTCTGAACCACTTTTAAGCCATGTTTCTTCCCCCACTTTCTGCCCAATATGAAGAGGCATTCACAGGGAATGGATTTTCAAGTATCTTCATGTGGTTTGTACATTGCATGAAGTATCCTTCTTACTAGACCTGGAGCAACACCACTATTTATTGAATGAGTAAATTACCTTGGTTATAAGATAACATGGGGCATAATGGCATTAAAATCTTTGTGTTGAGTGAATATAAGCAGCAAATCAAAACCCCAAGGAGGCACTTGAAGGGAATTTTATCATCGGTTGAAATGATTGGCCGACAGACCCCCTGTTTTACTGCCTCGACTCAAAGCTGCCCAGTCTGTTTGCAGTGGACGTCCTGCCTCACTGCACTGTCCAACATAAGAAGAGATTCCAAACCCTTGAGCTCCAAATGCTGGCATTTTAATAATTTAATACTTTAAAAAATTGTTCGGGTGTTTCATGTTTAATAATGTAAAGTAGACCATCAGGCATTTTTTTGGTTAATTCATAAATGAAATGTCAAGGCAAATTAATCACCAAGTGGGTGCTTTCCAGGGTGATGGGCAGGGACTGGTTGACGCAATCATAGTTTGCAGCCATACCCTTCATCGTCATGGAAGACATGCTTTATCCTCCGACACTCAGTCATAACCCCTCCCAGTATCTCCAGACGGCCAAAACGAGAGTAGTGAGACTCCCTACCACGGTGACAAACAGATGGTCGTAGAGTCAACACTGTGTGCAGTGCTTTGCTGGACACTAACTCTGCCACGGAAGAAAAACCCAAAGGGAGAAGAGAGGATAGGGCCATTTGCATTGTACGTGCCTGGTGATGCTCAGAGGGCTCAGGGGACACACCTTCCACGTCCCTAATTCTCATAACTACCCTGTGAGACAAGGCCCAGAAGTCTGGGTAACTTGCCCAGGATAGAGTTGGTCAATGTTTTGTCTCATCTTGGAACCCACACTTGGTCTTGCAAAAGAAATAAGGCATTTATTGTTGAGTGTGTACTGCCTGCCAGGTACTGTTTTAGCTCTCTGAGCTACATAAGCAAATCAGACATAATCCCTGTCCTCATGGGATTTGAAGTAGATATGATAAGAAAAACTCAATTTTATGTAGTAGGAAGGGGATAACAATTGATTTTTTAAGAGATTTTGTTTATTTATTTGAGAGAGAATGAAAGTGAGAGAGGTCACAGAGGGAGAAGCAGAGAAGGAGAAGACTCCCCACTGAGCAGGGAGCCCAATGCCAGGCTCGTTCCCAGGACCTGAGATTATGACATCAGCATCTGAGCTGAAGACAGATGCTAAACTGATTGAGCCACCCAGGTGCCCCCAGCAATGGATTTTTAAGAAAAGTGAATGACAAAACAGAGTAAGGGAGCAAGGGCATGGCAAGGGGGTAATGATGGTTGGTCACGATCTTAGATACAGTTGTCAGAGTGGGACTCTTTGAGGTAGCACAAAGGTATGAATTTTAAGGGGATGCCTGGATAGCGGGAAATTATTTTCATGGAAACGTGACAGCTGGGACAGGTCTTGCATCATAAACAGAAATTCATCAGTTGGGAAAAGGGAATAATAGTCCTGAGGAGACTCAAAGTCATGAGGCGAGAAAGTTCTAGAACCCTGACTTCTGTGTTGTATATGTGTGTGTATGTGAGCCTGTTTGAGACAGACAGAGCCAGTGCAGAGAGGACAAACCTAAATCCTTTTAGACCACTGTCTGTTGAAAGTAGCGAGCTCCTTATTTCTTCTCCATGACACACACAATTTGGAGGTGAAAATACTTTGACTGATGTCATGGCATCAGCACCATGCTGGTAAGTGTTTAACAATCCACTCTCCAGGAAGAGAGACTCTCATTTGTATCAGTTGCCAATTTCCATGGTGTAAACACTCTGACCTTGGCTAGTTTGAAGCAACCAACAAAAAATCTCCAAGTGAGGTTTTGGGAAGAGATTACCATAATGCAGTGTTACCATATTTCTTCCCTACAGATGCAAAACATGCAAATAACCTAAAAAGCATAGATAACAGAAAGATGTGGTAAAATAATTAGGAAATGGTATATTTCCAATAGTTACTGCCTTTGTTTTTGATACAGCTTATTTAATGGAAGTATATACAACTTATTTTTAAATAATTACTGTGTTTAGTGACTGATTTAAAAAATCTTAAAAGTTGACGACCCTAGCATTCATATGCTGCTGCAGCTGGTTCCAGCCCACCACGGGGCTGGCACAGAAACGAAGAGAATTCTTTTTCCCTAAGTCAGATCTTAAATCTTTTTGACCTGAATAAATTCCTCATTTCAAGGAAGCATGACATTCAGAGTGAGTTTCTCTTTGTGGGAAGATGCTTTCCCTAAATTGTCAGAGCCTGCTGGCTGGTCAAGACTGTCGCCAGCTTTGATATAGTCCCACCTGTTGGTTTTGCTTTTTTTGCTTGTGCTTTAGGCTTCATTCCCAAAAAGTCTTTTCCACACCAATGTCAAGGATATTCCTCCTCACGTTCCTTTTGGGAGTTTTGTGGTGTCTTGTCTTATGTTTAAGAATCCAATCCATTTTGACATATTTTTTGAGTGACATAGGAATTTTATTTTCTTTGTGTGGTTATCCAATTTTCCCAAACCCACTTACTGAAGAGGATCTCCTTTCCATGTGGAGTGGTCTTGGCTCCCTTGTCGAATGGTAGTTGACCTTATGAACAGGAACTCATTTCTGGGCTTTTGGCTCTGTCCCACTGAAGCCCATAGCTGGCTGAATGGCCTCATTTGCTTCCATGTTTCTGGTAAGACCATGCCAAAGGCCAGCGTGATTCTAGCAGGCTTAAGGGGTATATTTGGACACTTTCTTTTGAAATACTTCCACATTTTAACTTTGAGGGCAGACAGAGGATAGCTATGGAGATTGCAGTTTTAATCTTTGGAAGATAACTATGCCACTGACACAGTGAAAAATGCTGATTTCCCTGGTGCCTTTTTCTCTGTTTGAACGTATCCCCTGATATGAGGCACTGCACAGATTCTCTTTTTCATCTTAAAGATATTAAGTTCTTTAGCAGTGAGGGCAGCAGAATGGAGCCATTCTAACCCCCAGTCCCAAAAACATGTTGTCACGAACTGCGATGTTGAGACAAGGGGAAGGAAAATACAATGCTTTGTTGCCTGCTTCATCACAAAAAGGAAGGACTCCTGAGCTATCTCTTCTGCCTTCTGAGCTACCCGAAAAGTCTAAAGAGAAAGAATTAATAGGAGTAGTACCAACGAATAAAACCCTTGTTCTCACATGAGCTAATGATTTCAAAAATTCTTGTTTTGGCTTTTCATTTTGTTTTCTCCCCCCCCGCCCTTCCTGGTAAATGGAACATCACAGGACATTTTTCATTTAACTAAAAATAAGGGAAGAAACATGCTGTACAGTTATTTTCCAAAATACCTTACTAGAAAAAATATCGCTCGTGCATGATTATGCAGTAATCTCTCACTGCAAGAGTGTATGTTCATTGCTTATCAAGCCCCATGAATTGTTTTAAGGATTTAGTTTTTATTATTCAAATAAATTTGTGAGACAGAAAGGGCTTATTTTGTTCTCAATTGTAGAAGTCGAATGAGTAATTTTCTCAGCTCCATCCCAAATTTACCATCATGGAAATGTACTTGGGGCCAACTATGACCTTGTTCAGCACTGGCCGGTAAAAAGTGGTAGAGCGTGATTTAAATGGAGGATTTTTGGTTTCAAAGCTCTTAAGTGCTGTGAGACCTCCACTCTGTCCACCCAGGGGACAAGGTGGGCAGCATGTGGGACGCTGAGTTTGGTCTGAGGTCTAAGTCCCAGAGGAGAAGCTCAGTGACCTCAGCTTGCCTTGTTCCGTCTTCTGCAATTGTCCTGGGAAAGTCAAAAGGTATTCAAACCCTTCATAACGTTGACATATCCTGTCCACTTGTGATATTATTTTTGAGTAAAAACTACAGAACTGCCTGTGTTCTCCCCTTTCTGCCATGAACGTAGTGAAACAGATATTCCAACATGCCCTGTGCGCTAAGTCTGGTATGTATCAGGCATTCATTACGCCAGCCGTACGCACCCAATCTTAGACCAGTTGCATTACATGAGCACCAGTCCGTCTTCTGTGTGGTACGTGTGTGCTTTCCCACATTCCCGAGTGACTTGTGCGTAGGATGCAGTTTGAGATGGACTGCACTGGACGCCACTGGACTGCATCACAGTAAAACCCAGTATGTTGGTTAGAGCATATTCTTTTTAGAAAGCAACGACTAGAGATTGTCTCACTGAAGGTTATCTTTCTCCCGTTGATAGACAAGCTTCTGGAATTTGAGCCTTGGAAAGAATACACTGCCACATTGATATTCTATTCAGCTTTCAATCATCATGTTGAAAATGAAGGTAAAAAGGAGTGAGAAAATATCAACTAGTCACCTGAGAATTACTTTTGGAGTCCAGTGAAAAATGCCATCTTGCCTATGAGCAAAGCACTCACTTGTTGTATGTTTGCTCTGTGCATTCCTGACAGCCTCTGCCTCAGGTCTGCTGTCTGCCAGGCCCACAGGCTCTCAGGCGTGGGAAGGAATGGGATCACCATGCAACCTGTCTAAAGATGGTTGTACAATCAACCTAATTTTATCATGCGAATCCATATCTCCATAATTTTGTCATGAGAATCCATGAGTAAGAAGAGGCTCCTAGAATACTTTCAGAATTTGGAAATTAGGAAACAACACTGAAAGTGCATCTGATTTTGATTCATCCCAGAGATGGGGGCAGGAGGGGAAGGGCTGACATGGTAAGTAACGTTAAAGAGCTCTCAGTTAAACTGTAATATCAGATATTCAATGACTTTTTTCTTTTTTTAATGTAAGTGCATTCGTCTGCTCAGGCTCCCCTAAGAAACGATCATCAACTGGGCGGCTCAGACAACAGAGGTGTAGGTCCCACAGGTCTGGAGATGGGCAGCCCAAGACCTAAGCACGAGCAGACGGGACGTCTGGTGAGGACCGGCCCCCGGACGGCAGAGGGCTGCCTTCTTCCTGTGTTTTCATGCCCTCTGCGCTCTCTCTTGTCCTATAAGGCACGAATCCCAGCCTCATGACCTGATTTGACCTCAGTTACCTTCCAAAGGCCTCATCAGACTTCGAGTTAGGACTTCCACATGTGAATTTGGAGAGGACACATTCAGTCCTGATGGTAAGTAAATCTCACGTACTGTGCGGGGCGTACTTACCCTTAGGAACTATCGGTTGTTTGTCTGGAGTTCACGTTGGCCTGAGCATGCTCTGTCTCACTGCGTGTTTCCCTGTTTCACATGGAAAAAGAGCCAGCCAGGAACCAGGAACCTTAGATGCCAGTCCTGCCTCTGCCTGCCTGTGGGGGCTGGTGAGTTCCCTCACCCTGTGCTGCCTCAGCCTTGCCAGCAAAGTGGGGATCCTGGGACCAGGAAAGACCTGCCTCGCAGCGTTTTGGAGGGAGTACACCGTGCACAGGGGTTTGGCACTAACCAGACACCTGGCCCAGAGCAAACCCTCAGCCCTCCTCCCTGACTGCAGGTTCACTGTAACACAGTGCACACTCACCTCTGCTCCCCGTAGCCCGCAGCCTGCGACTCCACGTCTAGCCAGGAACCCAGAGGCCCTGCAGGCCGCACGGCAGCACTTCCTGAGGCATCTTCTCCTGAGAGTGTGGAGTGGAACACCAGGCCCACATCCAAGCGGGACGAAAGGGGCCAGGAAGAGAGAGCATGGGTCAGGAGGAAGGAGATGTGGGCCGAAGTAACTGAAGATGGGCTGCAGGACCGAGGACACTGTCCTCGGGGCGTCGGACTGCGGTCCCCCAAGACTGGGTGTCTGCCAAAGAGATGTTCAGTTTTTAGACTCTGCGGTTACAGTTATTAAGCTAGGATCTAGAAGACGATATAATACAGAATGTCATGTGCATATAACCTGGAACATTGAATAATTTAAAAGTGGCATCGGTTTCATGGATGTACAATTTAGACATTTCTATTAAATTTATTTTCTGTGACTTTCGCATATCGTTTTTGAAAGAAAAATGGGAAAGAAACAAGAAATTACCCTTGATACAACCACACAGATGTGACTGTAACAATTTTACTGCATATCCTTTTAGTGCTCCTAAATACCCGCATAGCTCTTCTCCTTTTTTTTTTTTTTAAAGGTTTTTATTTGACACAGAGATAGAGCACAAGCAGGGGGAGGAGCAGTGGGAGAGGGAGAAGCAGACTCCCTGCTGAGGGGGGAGCCTAACATAGGGCTCGACTCCGGGACCTGGGATCATGACCTGAGTCGAAGGGGGAGACTTAATCAACTGAGCCACCAGGTGCCCCAGTATCCACATAGTTCTTAATATTCAGGTAAAGTAAAGCAGTGTGAGACTTAAAGAACACAGTCTCCTCGCCCATTTTCCCCTTAAACTCTTTGTTGAATGTTTTCCCTCGCTAGTGCATTTTCCCTCAATAACCTCTATTTCAGTAACTTCAGATTACACGATTTTTTGGGCCAAGGTTCCTATTTTGAGAACAGTCAGGTTATTTTCACTTCACTTCTGGTATTGTAACAGGGAGGGGAAGACCACCCTTCCGTCGGCCATTGCACACATTCCTGAACACTGATTGAGCATAAATTCATTACAAACCTAATCACCGTGTCAGACTGTATTTAAAGAATCTTGATCCTTCCAAATGAGTCTTCCCAGGCATGGTTTCAGCACTGCTGCTGCCCGTCCAGCGTGGCCAGGGAGCCCGTGGAAACCCTGGTGTCCGGCCCACCCCAGCCCTACAGAACCATACAGAGCCTGCGCGTCCGGGGGTGTCTGGAAGATTTGCAGGGATCGGGCTGTCAGTTCCGGAGAACACCATGTTACAGTGGAGCCTCCGAAGCATGAAGATTTTTTTTTTTTAACTGTCTTTCTTTTTTGCCAGAGGGGAAAGAGAAACAGGATACAGAGACGTGAGACGTTGGGTTTCAGACCCAGGGAGGCGGGATGCCATCATCAAGCTGAGAATCACTCATGACTGGGTTGAGTCACCCGTCCCCGAATAGAACAGAGGCCTGGGACAGAGCTGAGGTAAGCGCTCGTGGGGGGTGTGGGAGGGGGCGGTCACACCTGCACCTCCTCTAATTCTGGCTCAGAGCTGCTCCGTCAAGAAGGACCTGGAGTCCAAGAACAGCCTGACTCAGCCGGCCTTCCTCTTCCTCTTCCTTGTTTGGGTTTTGTCAATGGCCGTGGGTGGTTCCGCCTATCACTGGAGGCACAGACTCCACTTAGATCCACTTAGAGATCTTAGTGATCTCTAAGATGCGTGTCTGTTCACCCTAAATCCTACCTGCGCGTCCAGCGTGTCCAGGACAGTGATGTCACCCACGCTTCCCCGTGAGAGCTGTGACCAGACCACATCTCTGAAGGCTCCCAACTCTGCACGTTTCACCGACCAGCTTTAGGGATAAAGTGGTCATATAATAGATCCGTTTTCTCTGGCTCAGAAATGCTGAGGGAGAACCTGGGGGTTTTGGGAACATGCAGCTTCTGACTCAGCAGCTGCAGGCGGGGGCCCGAAGGTCGCGTCTCCTCCAAGCCACAAGTGTTACGGAGGGTGCTGATCCGGAGACCCCTCCTGAGAGCTGGGGGTGGGCCGTGAAGGCCCAGAGAGGTCCCCAATCTGCGTCTCCCTCTTCCTGCACTTAGCGACGTCCTGGAGGAGAGACTCGCTGTATTCACGCGTCTGCTTTAAATGACACCTTTCTTCTGAATTATGTTCTTCATTTATGTTCTAATTTGGGAAGCAGCATTTCACAGTAAAACAGGCTTGTGCTTTGGATCCATGTGGATCCACGTTCAGATCTGGACTCTGCATTCCCAGCTGTGACTTCGGACGTATTAAAAGGCCGTTTCCCCATGTTGCTCTGTTATTTAACAGATCTGACTTCCATCTCCTGCACGTCTCCCCGCAGAGTGCCTGCTTCCAAGCAGCTGGAAGAATCCAGTGGCCGGAAGAAGAGGGCAGCCCAGAGTGGGTGTTAAACGTATGCCACAACGGCACACGGAAGAATCGTGCTGTTTTAAAACCAGCCATAGAGATCCCCAGAGGGAGAGGAATTTGACTGTTTTCGACACAAGATGCATTTCTTCTTCACCCACTTCTACAAGATGTAATATTGCAAACAGCCCTGCGTGTGGCACTTTTCTGGTATGTCACCCTCTCGTGTTTTCCTGACCATCAATACACACTGCCTGGACACACTGCTTTGTGTGGGTGGCGTCGGGGGAGGGAAAGGATGTAGCAGCCGTCATCGGGCAATGCAGTGTGGCGGCTAAGGGGCAGCATGCTTGGGAGAGTCCATTACGAGGGCCGTTGAGCCTCCTGGGGCCCTCGGCATGGACTCACGGACGTTTCTGTCTGAATCTAAAAGAGCTAGGCAGGTGCAGTTGCCACCGGTACACTTTCCTTATCCGCCTTTCCTTCTCTGCTCTTTCTCTGAAAACCACTGTGATGGGTGCTGCTCGCACAACACACAGACCTGATGTTGTGCCCAGTGGTGCAGCCCTTTGTGTGCACAGGGGGTCCCATCCCGTGTTCACTACTGGGTTGGGCCCTGAACGTTGGCCCCATGTTCAGTGATCCCCTACTATATGAGTCAGCACACGCGTGTTCTTTTCGCAGACAGTGAAGGCCAAATAATTCTAATATTGGGGGATAATTGTATATGGCACGTTAGAATTTTCTGATACCTGAGGGCTATGCAATAGCTCTTCCGTTTTAACTGGAGTTTTGGGGAAAAAAATCTAAAATATCTTTAACACATTGACCTGTTTTAATGATTATAGTATAAGTAAAGCAAGTAAATTTGACTTGACTCCGGATTTTTCCATGAATTATCATCTACTTTTTGGCATTACTTATGCCTCAGATTATGGCCTGGGGCAGCAATCTTATAGAAAACATGAAGGTACAGATGGGTTTGTATTTAGGCTGAGAGACACTTGGGTAATTTTGTAAGTTTTGATTAATTCATTATATGGTCTTCAACTCCTTTTACAAATATAGTACAGAAAATATTTGCTTAATTAAAATTTTCCATAATGATGCCATAATCCACTTGGATTTTGATATGTAAATATTAAAAAAAAACCTCTTCTAGTATTAATCACTTTCATATAGGTTTGTTATCCAAAATCTTCTTCATTGAATCTGTGCATGATCTTCCCTTTGGCAAAATCTTGCGCTATAACAGTCTTGATATAACAGTCATGAAAACTTTTTAGAATTGTTGGACATAAATTGCATTAGACGACCGCAATTCACTGTTCTAAGAATCTATATTTTAACAACGTAATTAGACAGATGTAGAGTGTTCTGCTTTGGAACACACTGCATTAGATCCAGTGATGTTCGAGAAACATCCGTCTTCTTGTCTTGCAAACACTATTTGTAAGTTCATAGAATAGTACTTCTTAGGCAGTATTATCGAACTTACACCGTTTGCATGGATAACAAAGCCCTTTCAGATCTTGGCCGTGGGACACAATCTCCTTTCAGAGATTACTGTGTAGGCATGATTGCCAGTGACTTGAGATTTATTCTTTCCTATTAAAGGATATATATTTCGTTTAAAACTTTCAGATATATATTTGAAAAAATATTTGAATGCTATAGAAATATATTCTTTAAATGCTGTTAAATATCAAAAGCCATAAATCCAACAACACCAAAGATAGAAAATAATTTATTAATCAAATTCAGAAACAAACACGTTGAGTAATACTAATTGAGCTGTTAATACAGGTTATAGCAGTTAATATTTATTTCCTAGCATGTGTCAGGTACTATCTTAATATATGTACACACACACACACACACACACACACACACACACACACTCATATATTCATTTAAGCCCCTCACCAGTGCTGTGGTATGGATATGGTGTAGTTATCTCCGTTTTACAGATGTGGAAACTGAGGACGAGTTTATGTAAGTTGGCCACCGTCATCATCTAGCAAGTGGTAAATATGCTTTAAACGCGGACATCTGACTATAGGTCCAGCACTGAACCACTGTGCTAAACTTGTTTATGTAACAGGTGATTCACATTAAATTATTTAATCAACCCAACAACCATGAAATTGCTCTAATTGCACTCAGTTTCTAGATGAGCTATAGTAACTAAAGTTATAAGAGGTTGAGTAATCAGCTTAATGTATAGTTAATAAGGGGTACACTTGGAATTCATACTACTCTTGTTTTAGTCTCAAGTTTTGCCTTCAAGAGTAGCATTCATATCTGGGCCTTAAATCTTTACATTTTAAGACTGAATATGTAGACATAAAGAGGCAATGAAGGACATAGTTTGCTTTTCTTTTCTTTTTAAGATTTATTTTTTATTTCAGAGAGAGAGAGAGAAGGGGGAGGGGCAAAGGCAAAGTGGGAGACAGAATCTGACGTGAACTCCCCACTAAGTGCAGAACTCGATATGGGGCTTGATCCCACGACCCTGAGATCATGACCTGAGCTGAAATCAGGAGTTGGAGGCTTACCAACTGAAACACCCAGGTGTCCCAAGGTTGCTTCTCTAAGTTGGCTTAGAAGTGCACCTTAATTCATTAAAAAAGTGGGGGAGACTTATTAATCTCAAATGTTTGAATTAGTCCTGGGAGAGTCAACATTCAAGGCACGTGCTTTGAAAACAGCAGGAGACCATGTAGAGGTGCTGGGTGGTGGAGAGAAATGGTTTTCTTTCTACTTGCTTAACTTCTCGTGTAGTTTAATTTTTGACATCACCAATACATAATTTTGGTGGTATTTTCCAAGTTGATTAAACATCATGTATTCTTACAGGAAGAAAATGATGCACATCGGATATTTAGACATTTGGAAACGTTCCTCACAAATATGAGCAAGCAGAGCATCTGAGGGAAGTGTACTGCCATTAGCGTTGGGTTGGGAATTCATGGTCGCTGACACTTCTTTCAATATCTCCAGTTGGCGATATGCATTTTCTCAGCCATTTTAGGCTTGATGTATTTCAAAGCTGAATCTCTGAGGCAAATTCAGTAACCTGTGGTTGAAGAATTGAAGTTTGAGCAAGATGATGAGAAAGTTGTAGATTGCCTTGAGGGAGAGCAAGCCATCCGGCAAGAAATTGTTTTAGAACAACTTCAACTAGTTTCCGCTGGTGGAATACGGTTGACCTTCAATTTATTTTCGTTCAAGGCAGATGTGTCTGTTTTAAGGCACCCACTCCAGAAAGACTCCAAAGAAACTGGATTTGGGCTTTGAAAAAATTCAGTCTCACCCATCAGTGTCGATCGGAGCTTAAACTCCAGTATAGAATGTGTATGTGTATAATATAATTATATATAATGTCTTTTTCTTTTTAAAAAATAATAACTAAAAAAAACTAGCTTAGCTTTTTCCCACCTCATACTTTTGGAGGCACATTCATTTCTAGGGATGTGAAATCTTCAGTGCATGAAGGCATGGGACTGTGGTGGGTGTGGGAGAGCAGCCACCACCAAGTTAGAGGCTGACGTGGGAGCAGTGTCCTCAGGCAGAACCCATCTCATTGAGAGCAAGTTCATACAGAAAAGACCTACGATTCCTGGCATATTTCCGTATATAACAAATGGTGATCTAACCCTAACTCTCTGAACCTCAAACACTTCCTTTCCTTTTGATCTCAGTCCTGTGTTTACTCACACTTGCCCCAAATTTCAGTGTCTCCTAGCTTGTGTCCAATGTTTGCCTCTTCTACTCTCCTGTCTCCCCCTGAAGCCAGAACAACATGGGTAGAAGACAGATCCAAACCAATTTTTCTTCCTTGTCTCTAGTCATTCCTCATTGTTCCCAGGACAAAGATCTTTCCCTACTTTAGGACAGTCTAACTCCTCAATCTCATCTAGCATGTTTGAACTCATCACTTGGCCTCTGGTAACTACTACCTGTTGTCTCAAGAAAGTAGCTCCTTCAAACACCAAATTCTCTCAGACTTCTTGTCCTTGCCTTGACATCACCATCCTCTCTTCCTCAAAACTTTGAGCTTCCTCAAAATTTTTACACAGCAGAAATTTCCAGACAGAGAAAGTTCCCTCTGTTTCTCTAGGATTTATGCCTGCATGCGAATTTTCCCATTGTATGGTTATTTTTCCTTGGAATGCTCTCTTTTATTTGGTATAATGGAACTCAGTAAATAAGTAAATAAATACTTTGCATATAAGAAATATTATAAAACATTTTGAAAAAATAAAATGTTAAATAAGTGAACAAAAATAATTATACATATGCAGATTCCAGTAGTTTTAATGTGAACAGTTTATAACATTTTTACTTTGAAATACTAAACTATGAAACAATGAATACTGTTATGCTGAAAAAAATAAAAATGAAATACTAAACTATGGTATAGTTGCAAAAACTATACAGAGTTCACACATACCCTTTGCCTAACTTCTCAGGTTAACATATTATATAACTAAGAAACGAAATAAGAAAGTCACACGGGCACCATCACATGAATTAATCTATGGGTTTTGTTCAAATTTCCATAGCTCTTTCAACCAATAGCTTTTTTCAGTTCCAAGATTCAATCCATTTCCTCCCACTGCATGCAGTCATCATGTGTCCTTTATCTCTTCCAATCTCTGACAGATTATTGGTTTTTCCTTGTCTTCTATGACCTTGACAATTTTGAAGAATTGTTTTATGGAATGTACCTCAAATTGGGTGTGCCTGATGTTTTCTCATAATTAGGCTAACTAATGGGTTTTTGAGATGACCGCAGATGACACAGATCACAGGGGTGATATGCCCTACTCATTACTTTAACAGTGGTATTTAATGTCAAAGAGACTTATTTCTGGTGACCTTCATCACTTCGTTATATGGTTTCTGTCAGATTTCTCCACTGTAAGTTTACTGTTTTTCCTTTTCACATATATGTGCTAGAAGCTGGTCACTAAATACAACTCAGCCCAAAGGGAGGGAACCCCATGTTCCTGAGGAGGAATTATGAAATATTTGTAGACGTACGTTAAAACCACAACAGCAGTATTTTGTGGGAGAGATTCTGAGGCTATGAAAATGTTCTCTTTCTCCTTGCAGTTTTGTTCCCTAATTATAACATTCATTAATAACTTTGCCGGCAGTAATTACTATTATGCTGTTCCAATGGTGATTTTCTATTTCCCTCATTCTTTCTACATTTATTTCTTAGAATTTTTCTATAAAATAGACATCTTTTTCTTTCCCACTCATTTATTTTTTCAAGCACATGTTCATATTGTTTGGACTCTTGGGTAATTTCTGATTCTCGGGGTAATAATCCTACACGATACTATAACTTATTTTGTTGGTTTAGTGGGTCCACACTGTGACTGGGTGCTTTGCTCTGTCAGCTGCCTGGTGTTACCTTTGACACAGTTCCCTTCCCTGTTCATTAGACTTCCTTTGCTTTCTGGATGCCTGTCCAGGTACTCCAAGCTTGTCTTGTGTTTTAAAGTTAGATTTTGCTTCAAGAAGCCCTAGTTACCTTTTATTGGAAAAATGGTATTTAGAAAAAAAGATTTGAACAATGAGTGTGTTCATTGCTGCTGGGGAGTCATTGCTTCTAGGTTCCTGACTGCAGACAGCGCTGGGAAATATACGTCTGTATACCATCCTGTGTATTCACACATGTCTACACTGAGGCGAGCTCCCCGGGATGTCAAGCTAGGGCAAGTGCCATTTAACTTTCTATTTATAGATAGTAAAGGAAACATGAAGCCATATTTATATCACTGATTCTAATCTAGTACCGTAAGCCTCCTTGCTTATTTGTAACTTTCTGTCAGTGAGTCACTAAGCTCTCATTTTCTGTAATATAGTTATTTGTTTAATCATAGCTTCAAACTTGCTAATAGGTACCCCAGGAGAGGGTAGTTTACCAACAAGTATAGAATATTTGTGTCCATTTCTTTTGTCTTTACTCTTTTTAAAAAAAGATTTTATTTATTTATTAAGAGGAGGGGCAGCGGAGAGGGAGAATCTCAAGCAGACTCTGCACGGAACATAGAGCCCCACATGGGGCTTGATCTTATGGCCCTGAGATCAGGACCTGAGCCAAAATCAAGAGCCGGATGCTCAATTGACTGAGTTACACTGTCGCCCCTTGTCATTATTCTTACAGTATGAGGAAAAATAACCAAAGTTGTTTTGGCTGGCTTCCCTCCCCACTAAACTCCTTAGTGCAGTTATGTCCTACATTTACGATAATGTCAGATTTATTTATAGCAGACTGAGCCCTATTCTAAGTTCTCTGAAATCCCAGTTTAATTTCTTCTATTTGCACACAGGAAATTCAGCTCTTATGTCTAGATGTTCTAGGTGTTTGGACAAATGAATAAACTCATAGACCCACTACCCTAGTCCCATGCAGGATATCCCAACACCTACACTCTACTTTGTGTTTTCTGTTTGTTGTCAACTATCTTCTCTCTCCTAAGCTAAGGATGCCATCCATGTTCTTTCGTGAATTAATAGCTAGTTCTTTTTTTTATATCTGAATAATATTCTATTGTTTGTATGTATCATAGTGTCTTTTTTCATTAACCCATTGATATCATCTAGATTTCTTCCAGCTTTTGATAATCATTAATAAAGCAGCTATAAACATTATATATATTTTTGTGTGAACATGCATTTTTAAATTTTTAAATTTAATTTAATTCATTTATTTATAAGAGAGAGAGAGAGAGTACATGTGTGCATGAGCACAACTTGGGGAGAGGGACAAAGGGACAAGCAACTCCCTGCTCAGTGGAGAACCCAGTGCAGGGCTCGATCCTAGGACCCTGAGATCATGACCTGAGCTGGAGGCAGAGGCTTAATTGATTAAGCCACCCAGGTGTTGCTGTCACACATTCTTTAACGAGCCTATTTTTTAAGAGAATTTTTAGAATGACAGCACAATTTAAAGGAAGGTACAGAGAGTTCCCAGATAGCCCTGTATGGTCACGTGTGTGTTCCTGTTTTACCCAGAGGTACAGACTTTCCCTCCTATTTCCTTCTTCCAAACTGCACCAGAGTTCCACAGTTCTCTGAGGTGACAGCTTTTAATTCTTCTTTCCTAGAAATTTGAAGTCCCTGTTTCTTAGGGGAGAAAAGGAGGGTGGGTCTGAGAAGAATTTTGATCTGAGCTAATGTTACCCTTCACTTGTGGGCAACATGGAAACTTTCTTAAATTATTCCCATCTTCCACATGTAGAAAAAGTCTGCAGATGTCAGAAAATGTCGTGAGGAATGGTCCTTAAGGAATTCATCCCCCCACCACCCCGTGATAGCTCACACTCTGCCTTTAAGAATTTGTAAAAATTTAGCTAAATTTCCTTCCTGGCAGGGTATGACCTCGGTTTGCAATGACTTGGGACTTGTTTCTTACAGTGGCTACTGTCTCTCCTCATAGTTTCAGTTAGTTGCTTTTCAGTTTTCTGATGAATTCAAGAAAAGTCATCAATATGCATTTTTCCTGCTTTTTGTTGTTGTTGTAAGGGGGGCAGTGATATACTCTTTTTTTATTATTTATTTATTGGACACAGAGAAATCACAAGTAGGCAGAGAGACAGGCAGAAAGGAGGAAGCAGGCCCCCTGCCAAGCAGAGAGCCCAATGCAGGACTCGATCCCAGGACCCTGAGACCATGACCTGAGCTGTAGGCAGAGGCTTTAACCCACTGAGCCTCCCAGGCATGCCAAGAGTGGCATAATCTTCAGTTCTCTATATCTCTGAGCTGAAACAGGAAGTCCGTCCGCAATTTTATTTTATTTATTATTTTTTTTCCATCAGTAAGTTTAATTTTTTGAAGTGAATTACAAAATACTTTACTTGGAATCCACTTATGAAATGATTTCATAGATTCCCTACACTAAGCTAAGTGTCACGGCGACCATCTGTGAGTAATAGAGGATGCAGCTCTTCAGGCGTTCATCATATCGCTGGCGTCGAGAATGACAGATTCTTAAACATTAGGTCTGAAGGATCCTCAGGGAATCTCTGTTTCCAGGTTCGTCTTGGTTTGTAGACTCCATGGGGAATTTAGTGCATCCACTGTTTATTCTTATAACTGGTTTCAAAAGGGATGTAAAGATATGCATGCCCCCCTAACCCCACCAATCATGATATTCTTTGCGGACAAGACACAAATTATAAAAATGTTGTGGAAAGAGATATTCAAGGTCTAACAATAACAAAACACCTTGCAGAAGGATAGCCTACACGCCCCCTTGCACTGCTGTGTAATTTCTCTGATTGCTTCCCCGTCAGAATCCGTTTCTGTGATGACAGTCCACTATTGAGAGTGGTTGTTCTGTGCAACCATTGTCCAGCCTTGGCAAGGGCGTGCCTTTTCATACCATCTAACTTATATCCTCCTAAAGGACCCGGAAAGAGAATGGTGTACCCTGCATGTGTCCAACAGCTTCAGGTGGCGGGGAGGATGTCACACATAATCCCAGCAGGTGCACACATCGATGGCGAGAGTCTACTGACCACAAAGGAGAGAACAAGACCAATTATTTTATTTTTTTTTTATTTTATTTTTTTTAATTAATTTATTTATTTTTATTTGCTTATTTACAGCATAACAGTGTTCATTGTTTTGGCATCACACCCAGTGCTCCATGCAGTACGTGCCCTCCCTATTACCCACCACCTGGTTCCTCAACCTCCCACCCCACCCCACCCCCTCCCGCCGCCCCTTCATAACCCTCTGGTTGTTTTTCAGAGTCCACAGTCTCTCATGGTTCATCTCCCCTTCCAGTTTCCCTCAACTCCCTCTCCTCTCCATCTCCCCATGTCCTCCATGTTATTTGTTATGCTCCACAAATAAGTGAGACCATATGATACTTGACTCTCTCTGCTTGACTTATTTCACTCAGCATCATCTCTTCCAGTCCCGTCCATGTTGCTATAAAAGTTGGGTATTCGTCCTTTCTGATGGAGGCATAATACTCCATTGTGTATATGGACCACATCTTCCTTATCCATTCATCCGTTGAAGGGCATCTTGGTTCTTTCCACAGTTTGGCGACCGTAGCCATTGCTGCAATAAACATTGGGGTACAAATGGCCCTTCTTTTCACTACATCTGTATCTTTGGGGTAAATACCCAGCAGTGCAATTGCAGGGTCATAGGGAAGCTCTATTTTTAATTTCTTCAGGAATCTCCACACTGTTCTCCAAAGTGGCTGCACTAACTTGCATTCCCACCAACAGTGTAAGAGGGTTCCCCTTTCTCCACATCCTCTCCAGCACACGTTGTTTCCTGTCTTGCTAATTTTGGCCATTCTAACTGGTGTTAGGTGGTATCTCAATGTTGTTTTAATTTGAATCTCCCTGATGGCTAGTGATGATGAACATTTTTTCTTGTGTCTGATAGCCATTTGTATGTCTTCGTTGGAGAAGTCCAAGACCAATTATTTAATTCAGATTTTAACCCATGACTTCCAAATCTTAGTCCAGTGAATTTTATATTAAATCAGACTGCCTAAAGGATTTTTTCAATTGTTTTTTTCCCTTTTAGATGATTAAAAAAACCAATGCTCATGTTTAATGAAGCATCCAGCTACATTTTAAACTGAGTATGTATTCCATCTCAATTTTCTTTGATTCCATCTGAGTCCATTTGATGCTATTATCCACAGATGGACAAAGCTATTTTCTTTTTTTTTTTTTCCCTTTTTATTTTTTTTTTCAGCGTAATAGTATTCATTCTTTTTGCACAACTCTTAATCTCACAAGACAAAGCTATTTTCTATAGCTGATTTCACTTGTGATTCTGCAACCTACTTGCCTTCCTTTCTCCCTCTAAGTCTTAAGATTATGTTTTTCGAATGAGCAGCACTTGCTCATTCTCATGAACACTAACGCTGTACCTAAGCGAAGAGCAGCACCATTTCCAAAGAATCCTAACTGGGCATCTGAATTGCACTGGTCTGAAGAGAAGTAGATGGCTTAAGAAGGGCTCCAAATGTTCTTTTTCCCAGGTTATTCTCCTAAGTAGGTCAGTGGTTTTCAATAGATGTGGTAAGAATCATTGAGGTGTCTACCAAGTGGATCCTCAGGCACAACCCTAACCCTACCCAGTCAGGATCCCTGCGGGTTAGCCTGGAATTTGCAGAGATGCTCATGATATCTAGATCATTCCTTTTTTTTTTTCCTTTTCTAGGCAAAACGGACTATTCTCTACAGCACATTTAAAATGGTAAACATATTTTTCTTTTTGTTTGTTTCCCTCTTGGAAGAAGATGCATTTGTTTTTAGCTTTTTAATTTGTTTTCCACACATATTAGGGACTATCCCGAGAGTGGTAAAACATTATTTTCACCTTTTTCAACTACAAAATACCTTGCGACAGTATGAGAACTCCTCTACATCATAACTCACCAATCTAACATTGCAATGATAATCATTCATTTGGATTTGAGGTTGAGGTCTTAATGTTTTTTTGTTTTGTATTTTTTTAACTGAAACTCAGAAAACTCAAAATATACCTACCAAAATAGTTTATGAGAATTTTGAGGGCTTTTAAATCACTTAAGCCTTTGTCCATTCTTGGTAATGTGCCAGATGTTCTTCCTTGAAACGGATGAGAAAAAAGGAAGAGATCCTTAGCGTGAAAACCATAAGGCAAACAGAAACACCGAACGCGACATACCAAGAAGGCAAGGTAAATGAAAAACAGCATCTGGTCGAAGGATGGGAATGCTAAGTATACGTTTACTGATGACTCAGAGTCTTTCTTTTTCTTAGGGGGATAAAGAAGTGGCGATAAATAGAATCATTTTTAGTTGGCAGTTTGGCAGACAAAGAAATGGGCAGTCGTGCACTTGAGCTAAAAAGCCCAGGGAAAATTTGAATGGATACATGTGAAAACAGTGTCCACACCACCATTACACTAACAGGGACACTGAAATGTTAAATCTGATCGGACTAAGGTAAGCCACAAGGAAGGAGGCTTCTTCCCAGCAGAGCAGGCATTGTTAAGATGAAGCACTTCTTGAAGGTTATAGAACCCAAACACTGCAGGTGTCTACCTTCTCTGCAAGCTTAAACACCCCTTGCAAGGTCAGAGAATGGTTTGAATGTGGTGACACAGCTAAATGACCAGAGGCTTTGGTGGTAAAAAGGCCTAAACTTGATCCCAGAACCATGACAGGCCAGTGAGATGTTCGCAGATCATTACAATTCTCTACACTTGAGGTTCTGCAGCATAAAATGGAAGCTAGAATCCTGGACCTTCTGAGTGATGACTGGAATTAAACAAGGTCCAGGATAAGGTTCCAGGAGAATGTGTGAATCTGTCCATTCACTCCTTTTGCCTCCTTTGTGGTTGCCTTTGGTTCCCTCCTCCAGTCCTGGGGAATACCAGGGAGGAGGTCAGAGAAAAATATCTGAGTAGATGATACTTCCTTTTCTCCCCATTGCTGCCCAAGCAATGTTCCCTAATTCACATCCACTTGCTCCCATACACAATGATTCCATTGCTTTTATTTCCTAGAGGACCAAATCTAAATAACATTGTCTCACCTAGTCCCTGCTTGTGTCTCAAGTCTCCAACTGTTGCACAGCACTATGAGGATATGAGGAGAGGAACAAACCGGTGTTGTCTGGACTCAGTTTGCATGGTGGCTTCAGCATTTATAGCCTTCTGACCTGGGGCAGAATATCAATCTCTTTTCAGTCTCAAGTTCATCTTTTGCAGACTAGAAACAAAGACGACTGTGTCTGTCTGAGCTGTTAGGGAAACTGCATAAAACAGTTCTCACTGCAGCAATGCATGACTTTTCCCATTGACTGAAGGTGTATTTCTTTTCCAGGTTTGTGCCTCTATATGTGTTTGTTGCTGTTTTGCTTTAATTTGTTTTCCTCACCTGAAATGCCCTTACCTGCTTTTCCTAAGGAAGTACTGTTCATTATTTGCTGTGATGACAAAGTTACAGACTTGGTTGTCCTTCCGTAGTCAGTACCTGCCGCCATCTTGGAATGAATTAAGTAGTCTTCTCTGTGTTTGCATTTTTTAAAAATATTTTATTTATTTGACAGAGAGAAATCACAACTAGGCAGAGACGCAGGCAGAGAGAGAGGAGGAAGCAGGCTCCCTGCTGAGCAGAGAGCCCGATGCGGGGCTCGATCCCAGGACCCTGGGATCATGATCTGAGCCGAAGGCAGAGGCTTTAACCCACGGAGCCACCCAGGATCCCCTGTGTTTGCATTTTTAAATCTTACCTGTGGCCAGCTGTAAAATTCCATATTAGACTTATTCAGAAGCCCTTTCCCACAGTACAATGTAAACCTCAAAGTACTGGGACGGAACCTAGCACAATATCCCTGGTGCGATCTGATTATACCACATTACTCAATCAATGACTTTGTTCCTTTTTTTTTTGTCCTTTTAAAACATAATTTTATTGTGGTAAAATACACTTAATAGACTATTTACCAATGTAACTGCATTAAATTATACAATCTATTGGAAATAAGTAACTTTGCAATGTTGTATAACCATGATCACTGCCTATGTCCAAAATTTTTCATCACCCCAAAACTCATTAAGCAGCCACTCCCAATTCCTCCCTCCACCCAGCTCCTGGCAACCTCTAATTACTTTCTGTCTCTATGAATTTATCAGTTCTGTGTACTTCACATCAAGGGACAAATATAATATGTTCGTGTCTGGCTTATTTCACTTAGAGTAATGTTGCCAAGGTCATGCATGGTGAGGCAGGTGCAAGATTATGGCTGAATAATATTCTGTTGTAGGGATGTACCACTGTGTTTACCCATTCATCTCTTGACAGACATTTTGGTGGTTTCCATAGTTAGATTATGAACAGAGCTGCTCCAAACATTCATGTTCAAATTTTTGTGTGAATGTCCATTTTCTGTTATTCTCGGGTGTATCATAGGAGCGGAATTGTTGTGTCCCGTGGCAGCTTCGTGTTTCGGGTGTTCAGGAGGCACCCAACTCTTCCACAGTGGCTGTGTCATTTTACATTTCCACCAGTAATGGAGGAGGGTCTCAGTTTCTCCTCAGCCTTGAAAAAACTTGCTATTTTCTATTTTTTCTCAAATTATGGCCATCCTAGTCAGTGTGACCTGGTTCCTCTCTGTGATTTTGATTAGCACTTCCTTAAGGACTAATGCCACTGAATACTTTACATATGCTCCTTGGCCATTTGTAGGTACTGGACAAATCTCTATTTAAGCCCTTGACCAAAGATTTAAAAAAAGGTTTGTTGTTGCTGAGATGTAAGATTCCCTTATGAATTCTGGAAACTAGACCCTTAGTAGTGATTTAAAAATATTTTCTCCCATTCTTTGGGATTTATGTCACTCCCTTAATAGTGTATTTTGAGGGACAAAATTCTTAAATTTTGATGAAATCCATCTTATCTATTTTTCATTTTGTTGCTTGTGATTTTGGTGTCATATTTGAGAGCTCACTGCCAAATATATAAGGTCTTAAGGATTTGCCTTTTCTTGAATTCTTCTAAGAGTTTTTTTTTCCATATTATTTATTTTTTCAGCGTAACAGTATTCATTCTTTTTGTACAACACCCAGTGCTCCATGCAAAACGTGCCCTCACCATTACCCACCACCTGTTCCCCCAACCTCCCACCCCTGACCCTTCAAAACCCTCAGGTTGTTTTTCAGAGTCCATAGTCTCTTATGGTTCACCTCCCCTTCCAGATTTTTTTTTTAATAAACATATAATGTATTTTTATCCCCAGGGGTACAGGTCTGTGAATCGCCAGGTTTACACACTTCACAGCACTCATGATAGCACTTACCCTCCCCAATGTCCATAGCCCCCTCCCCCTCTCCCAATCCCACCTCCCCCCAGCAACCCCCAGTTTGTTTTGTGAGATTAAGAGTCATTTATGGTTTGTCTCCCTCCCAATCCCATCTTGTTTCATGTATTCTTCTCCTATCCCCCTACCCCCCCATGTTGCTTCTCCATGTCCTCATATCAGGGAGATCATATGATAGTTGTCTTTCTCCGATTGACTTATTTCACTAAGCATGATACGCTCTAGTTCCATCCACGTCGTCGCAAATGGCATGATTTCATTTCTTTTGATGGCTGCATAGTATTCCATTGTGTATATATACCACATCTTCTTTTTTTTTCCCTTTTTATTAATTTTTTCAGCGTAACAGTATTCATTCTTTTTGCACAACACCCAGTGCTCCATGCAAAACATGCCCTCCCCATCACCCACCACCTGTTTCCCCAACCTCCCACCCCTGACCCTTCAAAACCCTCAGGTTGTTTTTCAGAGTCCATAGTCTCTTATGGTTCGCCTCCCCTCCCCAATGTCCATAGCCCGCTCCCCCTCTCCCAATCCCACCTCCCCCCAGCAACCCCCAGTTTGTTTTGTGAGATTAAGAGTCATTTATGGTTTGTCTCCCTCCCAATCCCATCTTGTTTCATTTATTCTTCTCCTATCCCCCTACCCCCCCATGTTGCTTCTCCATGTCCTCATATCAGGGAGATCATATGATAGTTGTCTTTCTCCGATTGACTTATTTCACTAAGCATGATACCCTCTAGTTCCATCCACGTCATCGCAAATGGCAAGATTTCATTTCTTTTGATGGCTGCATAGTATTCCATTGTGTATATATACCACATCTTCTTGATCCATTCATCTGTTGATGGACATCTAGGTTCTTTCCATAGTCTGGCTATTGTAGACATTGCTGCTATAAACATTCGGGTACACGTGCCCCTTCGGATCACTATGTTTGTATCTTTAGGGTAAATACCCAGTAGTGCAATTGCTGGGTCATAGGGTAGTTCTATTTTCAACATTTTGAGGAACCTCCATGCTGTTTTCCAGAGTGGTTGCACCAGCTTGCATTCCCACCAACAGTGGAGGAGGGTTCCCCTTTCTCCACATCCTCTCCAGCATCTGTCATTTCCTGACTTGTTAATTTTAGCCATTCTGACTGGTGTGAGGTGATATCTCATTGTGGTTTTGATCTATATTTCCCTGATGCCGAGTGACGTGGAGCACTTTTTCATGTGTCTGTTGGCCATCTGGATGTCTTCTTTGCAGAAATGTCTGTTCATGTCCTCTGCCCATTTCTTGATTGGATTGTTTGTTCTTTGGGTGTTGAGTTTGCTAAGTTCCTTATAGATTTTGGATACTAGCCCTTTATCTGATATGTCGTTTGCAAATATCTTCTCCCATTCTGTCAGCTGTCTTTTGGTTTTGTTAACTGTTTCCTTTGCTGTGCAAAAGCTTTTGATCTTGATGAAATCCCAATAGTTCATTTTCGCCCTTGCTTCCCTTGCCTTTGCCGTTGTTCCTAGGAAGATGTTGCTGCGGCTGAGGTCGAAGAGGTTGCTGCCTGCGTTCTCCTCAAGGATTTTGATGGATTCCTTTCTCACATTGAGGTCCTTCATCCATTTGGAGTCTATTTTCGTGTGTGGTGTAAGGAAGTGGTCCAATTTCATTTTTCTGCATGTGGCTGTCCAATTTTCCCAGCACCATTTATTGAAGAGGCTGTCTTTTTTCCATTGGACATTCTTTCCTGCTTTGTCGAAGATTAGTTGACCATAGAGTTGAGGGTCGATTTCTGGGCTCTCTATTCTGTTCCACTGGTCTATGTGTCTGTTTTTGTGCCAGTACCATGCTGTCTTGATGATGACAGCTTTGTAATAGAGCTTGAAGTCCGGAATTGTGATGCCACCAACTTTGGCTTTGTTCTTCAATATTCCTTTGGCTATTCGAGGTCTTTTCTGGTTCCATATAAATTTTAGGATTATTTGTTCCATTTCTTTGAAAAAAATGGATGGTATTTTGATAGGGATTGCATTAAATGTGTAGATTGCTTTAGGTAGCATAGACATTTTCACAATATTTATTCTTCCAATCCAGGAGCATGGAACATTTTTCCATTTTTTTGTGTCTTCCTCAATTTCTTTCCTGAGTACTTTATAATTTTCTGTGTATAGATTCTTAGTCTCTTTGGTTAGGTTTATTCCTAGGTATCTTATAGTTTTGGGTACAATTGTAAATGGGATTGACTCCTTAATTTCTCTTTCTTCAGTCTTGTTGTTGGTGTACAGAAATGCAACTGAATTCTGTGCATTGATTTTATATCCTGACACTTTACTGAATTCCTGTACAAGTTCTAGCAGTTTTGGAGTGGAGTCTTTTGGGTTTTCCACATATAGTATCATATCATCTGCGAAGAGTGATAGTTTGACTTCTTCTTTACCAATTTGGATGCCTTTAATTTCTTTTTGTTGTCTGATTGCTGAGGCTAGGACTTCTAATACTATGTTGAATAGCAGTGGTGATAATGGACATCCCTGCCGTGTTCCTGACCTTAATGGAAAAGCTTTCAGTTTTTCTCCATTGAGAATGATATTTGCGGTGGGTTTTTCATAGATGGCTTTGATAATATTGAGGTATGTGCCCTCTATCCCTACACTTTGAAGAGTTTTGATCAGGAAGGGATGCTGTACTTTGTCAAATGCTTTTTCAGCATCTATGGAGAGTATCATATGGTTCTTGTTCTTTCTTTTATTAATGTGTTCTATCACATTGATTGATTTGCGGATGTTGAACCAACCCTGCAGCCCTGGAATAAATCCCACTTGATCGTGGTGAATAATCCTTTTAATGTACTGTTGAATCCTATTGGCTAGTATTTTGGCGAGAATTTTTGCGTCTGTGTTCATCAAGGATATTGGTCTGTAGTTCTCTTTTTTGGTGGGATCCTTGTCTGGTTTTGGGATCAAGGTGATGCTGGCCTCATAGAATGAGTTTGGAAGTTTACCTTCCATTTCTATTTTTTGGAACAGTTTCAGGAGAATAGGAATGAGTTCTTCTTTAAATGTTTGGTAGAATTCCCCTGGGAAGCCGTCTGGCCCTGGGCTTTTGTTTGTTTGGAGATTTTTGATGACTGTTTCAATCTCCTTACTGGTTATGGGCCTGTTCAGGTTGTCTATTTCTTCCTGGTTCAGTTGTGGTAGTTTATATGTCTCTAGGAATGCATCCATTTCTTCCAGATTGTCCAATTTGTTGGCGTAGAGTTGCTCATAGTATGTTCTTATAATTGTCTGTATTTCTTTGGTGTTAGTTGTGATCTTTCCTCTTTCATTCATGATTTTATTGATTTGGGTCCTTTCTCTTTTCTTTTTGATGAGTCTGGCCAGGGGTTTATCAATCCTATTGATTCTTTCAAAGAACCAGCTCCTAGTTTCATTGATTTTTTCTATTGTTTTTTGGTTTCTATTTCATTGATTTCTGCTCTGATCTTTATGATTTCTCTTCTCCTGCTGGGTTTAGGGTTTCTTTCTTGTTCTTTCTCCAGCTCCTTTATGCGTAGGGTTAGGTTGTGTACTTGAGACCTTTCTTGTTTCTTGAGAAAGGCTTGTACCGCTATATATTTTCCTCTCAGGACTGCCTTTGCTGTGTCCCACAGATTTTGAACTGTTGTGTTTTCATTATCATTTGTTTCCATGAATTTTTTCAATTCTTCTTTAATTTCCTGGTTGACCCATTCATTCTTTAGAAGGATGCTGTTTAGTCTCCATGTATTTGGGTTCTTTCCAGCTTTCCTCTTGTGATTGAGTTCTAGCTTCAGAGCATTGTGGTCTGAAAATATGCAGGGAATAATCCTAATCTTTTGATACCTATGCCACATCTTCTTTATCCATTCATCTGTTGATGGACATCTAGGTTCTTTCCATACTTTGGCTATTATAGACATTGCTGCTATAAATATTCGGGTACACGTGCCCCTTCGGATCACTATGTTTGTATCTTCTTCTAAGAGTTTTATACTTTTGGGACTTATATGTCATTGATCCTTTTTGAGTTAATTTTTATATAGGGTGTGAGGTAAGTGCCAACTTTATTATTATTATTATTAATTATTTTACACATAGAGATCCATGTTCCCTAGCACTATTGTTGAGAAGACCTTCAACATCCTGTTGCAAGGTCTTGGCACTCTTGTTGAAAACCAGTTGGCCGTGGAAGTATGAGTTTATTTCTGGACTTTCTATTTCATTGGCCTATATGTCTAGGGTCATGAGATCAAACCCTGTGTTGGGCTTGCACTCAACACAGAGTCTTCTTGAGAGTCTCTCTCTCTCTGGCCCTCCCTCTCATGATCTCTCTCTCTCACTCTCTCTAAAATAAATAAATAAATCTTTAAAAAAAATCTCTACTTTGGAGAACCTTGCCAACTTTTATTATAAATATATTACAGTATCAAACTGTACCTTTATTGACAGAATCTCTGAGGGAACATATGTGGACACTAGAGTTGAGTTTCAAAGGTCCAGAAAATTTCAACTCAGTGTTCCTCAAGAGAAAACAGTGATAAAAGGCCAATATGAGAAAGAAGGCAGTGTGTGCTCTGTGTATTGGTGACGCTCATGACTCATGAATAGACACATATCAACCAAGAAATGTATATATGAATGTGTAAGATAAGAATATTTTCTGAATCAAGATGGCAGAGAAATAGCAGGCTGAGACAACATCAGGTAGCAGGAGATACCTGATATCCTAGATAGCTTATCAAACCATTCTGAACACCTACAAATCCAACAGGAGATAGAAGAGAAGAAGAGCAACAATTCTAGAAACAGAAAATCTACCACTTTCTGAAAGGTAGGACTGGCAAAGTGAATCCAAAGCAACAGGAAGATAGACCACGGTGGGGAGGTGCCAGCTCCTGGTAAGCGGTGGAGCAATGGAGCACAAAATCAGAACTTTTAAGTCTGCTCCACTGAGGGACATCACTCCAGAGGCCAACCCAGGGTGAAGCCCATGCAGGGACAGCATGGCCTAAGGTCCCACGGGGTCACAGAAGGATCAGGGATGTGTGAGTGTCACAGAGCTCACAGGTATTAGAGTGGGGAAGCTGGATACAGAGACAGAGCCAAGAAGTGAGCTCTCAAGTCTGGATTACCTTGAACCATAATCCATGGCACAGGCCACTGTTCTGTGAGTGGGGTCCCCACAGGATCTGGGGAGATCCCCCTGGAAGAGCTCAGGGATCTGCGGGGTTTGAAGACTCCAGGTGGATCTGTGTGCCAGAGAAAGAGATGCTTGGTCACAGGCTGGGTGAGCTTGGAGCACAGCTGGAGGCCAGGGATACGGGAGTGATTGATTGCTTTTCTCTGAGGGTGCACTGAGGAGTGGGGCACTGAGCTCTCAGCTCCTCTAGGCCGGAGATTGGGAGGCCGCCATTTTCATTCCTGTCTTCTGAAACTCTACCGAAAGCACTCAGGGAACAAAAGCTCCCAAAAGCGAACCTGAGTGGATTACTTATCCTGGCCCCTGGTAAGGGTGGGGCAATACCATCTCGGGCAAAGACACTTGAGAATCAGTACAATAGGTCCCTCCCCAGAAGATCAACAAGAAATCCAGCCAAGACCAAGTTCACTTACCAAGGAGAACAGCAGAAGTCCAGAGGAGGAGAAAGCAAAGCATGGAATTCATGACTTTCTCACCATGATTCTTTAGTTTTGCAAAGTTAATTAAAATTTTTAAATTTGTTTTATTCTGCTAATTTTTTTTAACTTTTACCATTTCCTCTTTTAATGTTTTTAACTAGTTTATCTTAACAATACCTTTCATAAAAAAATCTTTTTTGAACCTTCATTATTATACTCATATTTTATCCTTCATTGTATCTAATTTTATTTTTTTGTATATACATAGGGTTTCTTCTTCTAAAAAATTTGGGGTACAACTTCTTCTAATAGATCAAAATACACCCTAAATCTAGCACTGGACTTGTTCTAGTCTCCTGCCTGAGAAAATTCTCTCCACTTTCTTTTTCTTTATTCTCCCAACCAACTTATCTTATTGACTCCTTTTTTAGAAATTAAAAAATTTTTTCATCATTATTATCATATTCCATCCCTTCATTGTGTTTACCCTTATATATGTTTTCATTCTTTAAAATTTTGGGAGGTAGTTTCTTTTAAGAGACCAAAATACTCCCAAAATTAAGTGGGTGACCCTGTTCTAGACACCAGTCTAATATGTATATGTTCTTTTTTATATTTTTCTTTATTTATTTTCTTTCTTTAATTTTTTAAATTTAATTTTTAATTTTTTTTCTGAAACTCATTTTAGACCCAAAGACACCTCCAAATTTAAAGTGAGAGGGTGGAAAGCAATTTACCATGCTAATGGACATCAGAAGAAAGATGGGGTGGCAATCCTTATATCAGATCCATTAGATTTTAAGCCAAAGACAATAATAAGAGATGAGGAAGGACACTATATCCTACTCAAAGGGTCTGTCCAACAAGAAGATCTAACAATTGTAAATATCTATGCACCTAACATCGGAGCAGCCAACTATATAAACCAATTCATAACAAATCAAAGAAACATATCACCAATAATACAATAAGCATAGGGGACTTTAACACCCACCTCACTGAAATGGACAGATCATCCAAGCAAAAGATCAACAAGGAAATAAAGGCCTTAAATGACACACTGGACCAGATGGACATCACAGATCTATTCAGAACATTCCATCCCAAAGCAACAGAATACACATTCTTCTCTAGTGCACATGGAACATTCTCCAGAAGAGATAACATCCTGGGTCATAAATCAGGTCTCACCCGGTATCAAAAGATTGGGATCATTTCCTGCATATTTGCAGACCACAATGTTCTGAGGCTAGAACTCAATCACAAGAGGAAATTTGGAAAGAACCCAAATACATGGAGACTAAAGAGCATCCCACTAAAGAATGAATGGGTCAACCAGGAAATTAAAGAAGAATTGAAAAAATTCATGGAAACACATGATAATGAAAACATAATGGTTCAAAATCTGTAGGACATAGCAAAGGCAGTCCTGGAGGGAAATATATAGTGATACAAGTGATATATAGAGAGGAAAATATATATACAAAATATATAGAGATACAAGTTTCTTTCTCAAGAAACAAGAAAGGTCTCAAATACACAATCTAACCCTACACCTAAAAGAGCTAGAGAAAGAACAACAAAGAAAGCCTAAACCCAGCAGAAGAAGAGAAATAATAAAGATCAGAGCAGAAATCAATGAAATAGAAACCAAAAAACAATAGAGCAAATTAACAAAACTAGGAGCTGGTTCTTTGAAAGAATTAATAAGACTGATAAACACCTAACCAAGCTTATCAAAAAGAAAAGAGAAAGGACCCAAATAAATAAAATCATGAATGAAAGAGGAGAGATCACAACCAACACCAAAGAAATACAAATAATTAGAAGAACATATTATGAGCAAATAGACGCCAGCAAATTTGACAATCTGGAAGAAATGGATGCATTCCTAGAGACATACAAACTACAACAACTGAACCAGGAAGAAACAGAAAACTGGAACAGACTCATAACCACTAAGGATATTGAAACAGTCATCAAAAATCTCCAAACAAACAAAATCCCAGGACCAGACAGCTTCCCAGAGGAATTCTACCAAACATTTAAAGAAGAATTGAATCCTATTCTCCTGAAACTGTTCCAAAAAATAGAAATGGAAGGAAAGCTTCCAAACTCATTTTATATGGCCAGCATTACCTTGATCCCAAAACCAGCCAAGGATCCCATCAAAAAAGGGAATTACAGACCAATATCCTTGATGAACATAGATGCAAAAATTTTCACCAAAATACTAGCCAGTAGGATCCAACAGTACGTTAAAAGAATTATTCACCACAACCAAGTGGGATTTATCCCAGGACTGCAAGTTTGGTACAACATCTGCAAATCAATCAATGTGATGCAATACATTAATAAAAGAACAAGAATCATATGATACTCTCAATAGATGCTGAAAAAGCATTTGACAAAGTACAACATTCCTTCCTGATCAAAACTCTTCAAAGTGTAGGGATAGAGGGCACATACCTCAATATTATCAAAGCCATCTATGAAAATCCCACCGCAAATATCATTCTCAATGGAGAAAAGCTGAAAGCTTTTCCGCTAAGGTCAGGAACACGGCAGGGATGTCCATTATCACCACTGCTATTCAACATAGTACTAGAAGTCCTAGCCTCAGCAATCAGACAACAAAAAGAAATTAAAGACAACCAGCTCAGCAAAGAAGAAGTCAAACTATCACTCTTTGCAGATGATATGATACTATATGTGCAAAACCCAAAAAACTCCACTCCAAAACTGCTAGAACTTAAACAGGAATTCAGTAAAGTGTCAAGATATAAAATCAATGCACAGAAATCAGTTGCATTTCTTTACACCAACAACAAGACAGAAGAAAAAGAAATTAAGGAGTCGGTCCCATTTACAATTGCACCCAAAACCATAAGATACCTAGGAATAAACCTAACCAAAGAGGCAAAGAATCTGTACTCAGAAAACTATAAAGTACTCATGAAAGAAATTGAGGAAGACACAAAGAAATGGAAAATTGTTCCATGCTCATTGATTGGAAGAACATATTGTGAAAAGTCTATGCTACCTAAAGCAATCTACACATTTAATGCAATCCCTATCAAAACCCCAACCATTTTCTTCAAAGAAATGGAACAAATAATCCTAAAATTTATATGGAACCAGAAGAGACCTCAAATACCCAAAGGAGTATTGAAAAAGAAAGCCAAAGTTGGTGGCATCACAATTCCAGACTTCAAGCTCTATTACAAAACTGTCATCATCAAGACAGCATGGTACTGGCACAAAAATGGACACATAGATCAGTGGAACAGAATAGAGAACCCAGAAATAGACCTCAATTCTATCTAATCTTTGTCAAACTTTGTCAACTAATCTTTGACAAAGCAGAAAAGAATGCCCAATGGAAAAAGACAACCTTTCAACAAATGGTTTTGGGAAAATTGGGCAGCCACATGCAGAAAAATGAAATTGGACCATTTCCTTATCCCACACACAAAAATAGACTCCAAATGGATGAAAGGCCTCAATGTGAGAAAGGAATCCATCAAAAAAATCCTTGAGAACACAGGCAGCAACCTCTTTGACCTCAGCCACAGCAACTCCTTCCTAGGAAAACCACCAAAGACAAGGGAAGCAAGGGCAAAACTGAACTATTGGGACTTCATCAAGATCAAAAGTTTTTCCACAGCGATGGAAACAGTCAAACAAAAGACAACTGACAGAATGGCAGAAGATATTTGCAAGTGACATATCAGATAAAGAGCTAGTATCCAAAATCTATAAAGAGCTTAGCAAACTCTGGGGCGCCTGGGTGGCTCAGTGGGTTAAGCCTCTGCCTTTGGCTCAGGTCATGATCTCAGGGTCCTGGGATCAAGCCCCGCATCGGGCTCTCTGCTCCGCAGGGAGCCTGCTTCCTCCTCTCTCTCTGCCTGCTTCTCTGCCTACCTGTGATCTCTGTCTGTCAAATAAATAAATAAAAATCTTAAAAAAAAAAGAGCTTAGCAAACTCAACACCCAAAGAACAAATAATCCAATCAAGAAATGGGCAGAGGACATGAACAGACATTTCTGCAAAGAAGACATCCAGATGACCAATGGATACATGAAAAAGTGCTCCACATCACTCGGCATCAGAGAAATACAAATCAAAACCACAATGAGATATCACCTCACACCAGTCAGAATGGCTAAAATTAACAAATCAGGAAATGACAGATGTTGGCAAGGATGCAGAGAAAGGGGAACCCTCCTACACTGTTGGTGGGAATGCAAGCTGGTGCAACCACTCTGGAAAACAGTATGGTTCCTCAAAATTGTTGAAAAAAGAGCTATCCTATGACCCAGCAATCACACTACTGGGTATTTACCCTAAAGATACAAATGTAGTGATCTGAAGGGGCACGTGCACCCAAATGTTTATAGCAGCAACATCCACAATAGCCAAACTATGGAAAGAACCTAGATGTCCATCAATAGATGAATGGATAAAAAAGAGATGGTATATATACACAATGGAATACTATGCAGCCATCAAAAGAAATTAAATCTTGCCATTTGCCACAATGTGGATGGAACTAGAGGGTATTATGCTTAGCAAAATAAGTCAATCAGAGAGAGACAACTATCATATGATCTCCCTGATATGAGGAAGTGGAGATGCAACATGGGATTTCGGGGGTAGGAAAAGAATAAATGAAACAAGATGTGATCAGGAGGGAGACAAACCATAAGAGACTCTTAATGTCACAAAACAATCTGAGGGGGGATGGTGGGGAGTGTAGGGAGAGGGTGACTGGGTGATGGACATTGGGGAAGGTATGTGCTATGGTGAGTGCTGTGAAGTGTGTAAACCTGGCAATTCACAGACCTGTACCTCTGGGGCTAATAATACATTATATGTTTATAAAAATGGGGAAAAAAAAGACAGATACAGCTAACAGATCGACTAAAATACATGGATATGTACTAAGAATAATTGTTCCATCAATATAATGAAGTCCATAAAATATTCTTTAATACATTTGCATGTGTTTTTAATAAAGCATTTTATTTTTAAATATTAAAAAAAAATATTTTCTGTTTTAGAAAGTACAAAGCTACAGAATCTGCCTTGCTCCCTTTCTCTTTAAGTTGAAACTCTTCTACTTGCTTAAAATAATCAGCTTTATTATTAGCAGGATTTTAAAACATATTTCATCTCCAAGGAGAAGTCACACTAGTTCAAAGCTGGGATAGAGAAAAACAAAACAAAACAAAACAAAAACAGCAGAAAGCACCCGTATGTTATTGTTCTCATAGAAACAAGTACCTGCGATGATATAGCCTTAGGCAAAAATTTTAGGTCCAAAGTGCAGTGCTTTGAATCTTTCTTTCTAGAGCTGCAGAAAAAAAAATTAACAAATCAATGTTTTTAACCCACTGAGCCACCCATGCGCCCCACAAATCAAAGTTTTTAAAAGAACTATCAACTTTTATGTAATTTTACTGCTTCTGGTAGTGCAAATAAAGGTCATGTAAACACTGACAAACATAAAGTTATTGGAAATACGGTCATCATTGGGGAGCCTGGGTGGTTCAGTTGTTAAACATCTGCCTCAGTCCTTAAGCCTCTGCCTTCAGCTCAGGTCATGATCCCAGGGTCCTGGGATGGAGCCTGAGTTGGGCTCCCTGCGGAGCGGGAAGCTTGCTTCTCCCTCTTCCATTCCCCCCTGCTTGTGTTCCCTCTTTCACTGCCCTTCTCACTGTCAAATAAATAAATAAAATCTAAAAAAAAAGAAAAGAAAAGAAGAGAAATATAGTCAACATTATTGGGCTAAGAGAAGGGATATTTTGATTATTTAAATTTATATTTTTCTAAAAGCATTTAATGTATAAGATTTATAGATATCCATATCATCTTTAAAATTGGAACTCCAGACTTATGGAAAGCTTGAAAAACAGCCCAAGGGCTGTTACATCATGTGCGTTGCATCAGTATTGTGTTAAGAAAGAAAACAAAAGGGGCGCCTGGGTGCCTCAGTGGGTTAAGCCTCTGCCTTCGGCTGGGGTCATGATCTCAGGGTCCTGGGATCGAGCCCCGCATCGGGCTCTCTGCTCAGCAGGGAGCCTGCTTCTCCCTCTCTCTCTGTCTGCCTCTCTGCCTACTTGTGATATCTGTCAAATAAATAAATAAAATCTTTAAAAAAATAAAACAAAGAAAGAAAACAAAAACAAAACAAACAACAAAAAACTCCCTTGTTTCAAAGCAGAGCAATTCAAGTCTACCTAATCTCTGAAGGCTAATTATTATCTATATCTATCTATCTAATTATTTTTATTAACAAATAATGTATTATTAACCGCAGGGGTACAGGTCTGTGAATCATCAGGCTTACACACTTCACAGCACTCACCATAGCACATACCCTCCCCAGTGTCCATCACCCAGCCACCCTCTCCCTGCCCCCTCCATCCCCACCCCCTACCCCCCTGCCAACCCTCAGTTTGTTTTGTGAGATTAAGAGTCTCTTATGGTTTGTCTCCCTCCCAATCAAACTGAGTCAGGCCTCTACACGCCCCTTAATTCTTTAAAAGTTTGAAACAAGGAAGAACAATGGTGGTGATTCTGAGATCATACAGGTTTTTTCTTTTTCTAAGGCTCTGATTATTAATTAACATGGAGATGAACCTACCATCTCTTCTGGGCAGAGCAATGTACATTTAATTATACTAATATTCATCAAAAAGTAATGTAATCCTTGTATCCACTTTGGGCAGAGAGTATTTCATAAACTTCTAGTGATCTGAAGCAGGTCAAGTGAATAGTGATTGAGATACTTGAAGCCATTTTATTATCTGTATAAATTTATTGGGAAAAATGCTTATTGCATTTGATTCTGAACTGATAGAAGGATAAACTGCTTGTTTAGTGTATCTTATACTAAAATTGACGCTTATCCAATTATCTGGTCTAAGTTGTGTTGGTCACGAATTCTCATTGGAACAGAGAAGTTGAGATGACATTCTGTATCTGAATAACAATTTAGATAAAACAAAGTGTTAACACTAATAAATAGTCTATTCCTATGGTCTTTGCGGACCTTACTTTGTTCTAGCTTCATGACAAACTGAGGAGGTAGGTCTTGGGTGCAGATGAAACTGTTCAGGCTTAATTCAATTAGAAAGGTCTTTTCCCCAGATGCCATCTTAATGGAAATTTATAGCAATTGGATTTCATACTAGTAAAGCTCTTCCAAGGATTTTTGTATTTCCTGGAACTGTAGAAAGGGAGTAAGTTGAACATAAGCCATTGACATATGTGATGCTTTTCTCACTTCTCTGCTTCCCCAGTTAGATTCTGAAATTTTCTGTCAGAGCCTGAGTTCATTCATATTTGTATTCCCAGGACCTAGTGGTGTTAGCGGTGATGTAGGCACCCAATAGATGTGTCTTCAATGAATGAGCAAATCTGGAGCTGACCAGTACTCCTTCCTTGTCTTCCAATAAAACCTAACGAAACACAGTCTGCACTGGGCATTCTCACAATGCGCGGCACTCAGTTCTGTCCTGGCTCACATCACACTGTATTATATGTGTCTGTGTTCTTGATGGCCCCCAGCCCCCACTCCAAGCTAGTGTAAAGTTCTGAAGGAGAGGACACAACTATACCCACCTAAGAACTCCTGGTCCTACACAGCGTCTGAAGCACTGTGAGCGGGCACTCGGTAAATACCCACAGAAGGAGGATGTGGTTGGGAAGTCTTTGTGCCTTTCTCACTTGCATCCTCGTGAGGAGGGGGCTTATAATAAAAGAATAAAAAGGAGACACAAGAAAGGTTAACATAATAACATATGAATGTTTTGAAATTAATAGTAATGCATTTTTTTAAAGATTTTATTATTTATTTGACACAGAGAGAGAGAGATCACAAGTAGGCAGAGAGGCAGACAGAGAGAGAGGGGAAGCAGGCTCCCCGCTGAGCAGAGCGCAATGTGGGGCTCGATCCCAGGACCCTGCGATCATGACCTGAGTCAAAGGCAGAGGCTTAACCTACTGAGCCACCAGGCACCCCAACAGTAATGAATTTTTTAAAAGAGTCTTTGTTTTAGATCTGCTATTCTGATGAAAAACCTAAGTCCTTTCCAGGAAGGACAGAGACAGTCCACTGTGAACGGTCTCTTCCAGGATACAGCTGGGAGGACTCGGTTCCTCCCCTAAACCAGCTCACGCTGCCGGGATGAGGTGGAGCTGGACTCGCCGGAAGCAGATCCGGGTTAGAAATGATCAAGGGAAGACTGGAGGCCGTTGAAGGGAAAGCAGAAAGCAGGATGATCGGAGGCTAGGGGCTCCCAGACTTCCAGGGAACACGGGCATGGGGTGACCCAACGACGTGTGTGAAGAAGGTGAGAAATAGAGCTTCGCTTCACCTCTGCCCTCAGTCTTGTGACGACTAAAAGGCCACTTTCTCCTTCGATAGCACATGCTCCGCAGTGATTCAAGTTGTCCATGAATAGTCAAGTTTTGTATTTTTCCCCTGTGGCTCAGAATATCCCACAGACATATTTAGGACACGAGAGATGTCACCTCATGAGAGCGGTCTTAGAAAGCCAGATTCCAGGAGCAAAGCCACAGGGTCCCCAAATTGCCTCAGACATATAGAAAGAGCATCATGTTCTGGGCCGTTCAGCTGGCGTGTCACACTGAAGCAGGTTTTCCCGAGACTCGCGGGGACACAGACAATCCCACAGGAGACACAGCTGGGCCACCATGAAGACCAGCAGCACAGAAATGTCTGCTGCTGAAAATGGGTTGAAAATCCCCACTTTGCCTTCTTCAGATCCAACATGCCATGGAAACCATGCATTAGAAAGATTGCTTGCCTTTTTATTTGGGTGAACACGGTCTTGACTTTTCCTCTGCAGGATCCCAAGGGCCTAAAAGCACAAGGCCCATTTTTTCTTTCTTTCGTTTTATCATCTCGCCCTGTTGTGGGCAACCTATGCTCAGAAGCGGGGCCCTGGGTCCTGTCACAGAGACTTCCCGCCAGCACCGCAGACATCAGGGACCCTCTTCCCAACCCCCAGTGCCCGAGCATGCTTGCTGGTCTTCTCAGATGTGGACCGACTGCCAGGCACTCCCTGGCCTTCTCCAGTCTTTGGGAAAAATGACCCCATCCATCTGGACATTAGTGCATGTTATACACCTGTGTACTCCTGCATGTTCACAGGTTTATGTAATGCGCACGAATGGGGGAGCCTGGGGAAGGAATGTGAGCTGGGGGAGCATTATGGGCCTGGAGAGTCAGCGCTGGGGTTGGCATTAGGAAGTAGGTGAATGGTGTGTACCCACGTGTACTCACACATAATCACACACAGACACATTAGAAAAACTACTTGATTTGGAGGATGATATTATAAATTTCAACCTATTTCTGGCTTAAGTAGCCACTTAATTCTTGGAATGAGTTTACCAAACTAACTTCACCTCTGGGAGGCTCTGGTTCTTCATCTGCGGGAATGAGGACAGTAAACTCGACTTTTCAGGGTTACGTGGGATGTGCCCTCAATGCCACGGATGACAAATGAATAAATGTGAGTAAAATTCGTAGTCTCAGCCCATCGGGAGTCCAGGGAAGGTGACTTCTCCTGATCCCTGGAAATTTTACAGAAGAATTTGTGAGTCAGGAGTGTCTCTCCCTGCCCTCGACGGTCACAGTGCTTATTAGTCTGTCTGGATACAGGGAGTACTGTTGTCTGACTGCAGCAGGGAGGAGAAAGTTGTCTAGTTAACATGCATACACACTATGCCGAGCCGGCTCTTAAATAAGCCTCCAGAAAGATGGCTGATTACCCTGCACTTTGCCATCGTGCCGTCGGGATCACCAGCAGCCCTCTCCTCACGGAAGAAGACTTATTTGTACTACGTTATTTGTGTTATTTGTGTGTTTGTTTTTGGTCGCTCTCCTAAAAGGCACCAGAGCTTGCAAGTTCTTATTTCGTTTTACTTCATTTTACGAAAAATTGTAAACATGCGCGAGAGAAGAATACCCTGTGTAAAGAATCCCGATCACCCACGTGTCCTCGGCTTAGAACATCACCAACAGAAAGCCAAATGGTTTTCCTTTTACCTCCCCACACCCTCACGCTTGCTGGGTATCTTTTCTACAATTCTACTGATGCATAACTTACATATCACCAACTTGGCGGCATCGAGGTGTACAGTTCAATGATTCTTTTTAAAAGACATGGAGTCATGCCGTCACCACAGTGCAGTTTTAGAATATTTCCATCACCCTGAAGTTTACCCGTGCCCACCTGCAATCACACCCTGATCCCCCCCAGCCCCAGGCAATCACTTCGTTTCTGCCTCCCTAGAAGTGTCTCTTATGATTATTTCATATTGGTGGAATTAAACAATACGTTTCTTGTTACTTGTGTTTCTCGTTACTTACATGTAGCTTGTGTTTCTCGTTACTTACATGTAGCTTGTGTTTCTCGTTACTTACATGTAGCTTGTGTTTCTCGTTACTTACATGTAGCTTGTGTTTCTCGTTACTTACATGTAGCTTGTGTTTCTCATTACTTACATGTAGCTTGTGTTTCTCGTTACTTACATGTAGCTTGTGTTTCTCGTTACTTACATGTAGCTTCATATCTCTGAGGTTCCTCCATGTGGTAGTGTGTATCAGTAATTTCATTTCATTGCTGATAATATTTTACTGCGTGGCTGCACCGCATCTTGTTTATTCATTCACCAATTGATAGACACTAGGTATTTTTTGGATTTTTCCCATTATGTGCAATGCTGTTCTGAATGTGCACGTACCAGTCTTTGGGTGGACACATGTTTCCATTTGTCCTGCTTAGATAATCAGGAGTAGAGTCTCTGGATCATTGGCAAGTTTGTGTTTGACTTTTCAATGACACTGATGACTATTTCCGGTTGGTGGCACCATTTTACCTTCCCACCAGCAAGACATGAGGGCTTCAATTTCTCCACATCCTTGCCAGTGCTTTCTCTTTTCTTTCCCTCCTTCCCTTCTCCATCTCCTTCTTCTTTTTCTGTGACCATTTTGTTGACTATAAGTGGTATCTCATTGTGGTTTTGCTTTTTTCCCCCTAAAGACCAATAATGTCAAGCATCTTCTCATGCAGATTAGCCACGTGTGCATCTTACTTAGTAAAAACGTCTATGCAAACGTTATCCTTAGGCAAGCACCCATTGTCGTGATTCCTTTAAATATGTTTGTAGTAAGTTTTTAAAGCAGTTTTGTAATCCCTCCGCTTCCTTTCCAAAATGTTTTCCCCTTTTCTCTGTCTTTACATTCACTACTTGCTTCAGAGTGAGGTTCCTGCCACATGTCTTTGTGCCCCCATTCTTCATCTAGCATAGTATCTCTTGGTGGCAGGACAAGATGGAGGCAGGTAGGTCATACTATGAAATGGGTCTAGCTGGAGGATTAGATACAATTTATAATGTCATCTTCTGATATAATTTTGAGGAACTGATTTTAAAGCAAAATTTGAGATCAAGAGCATGAACCGTCTAGGAGAGCCCTCTCTTATGAGGCTAAGGACAGGTAAGCTAAGTAAAATGTTTTTTTTTAAATGGATATAAATGCCTTTATTTAGAGGAAGAAAGTCAGAGTGCACTCTAGGAAATGGACTCTGTTAAAACAAGTACGTAAAGCATAAACTTGATACCGTGTGATCTTGGACCTTAATGTCATGGGAAGGAGGTCTCATTCAGGGTGAGACTTCTTCCCTTTTCCTCCTGAAATAAATCTGGTTTTTAAAATCTATTTATTAATCTGATATTATATTTGCTATTTATTAGGTGAGTAGTACTCTACTAGGCCATGTCCAGACCATTTTATTTTTATGGAAATATCTAACTTTGTAAGGACAATGTTTGTATAATGGGGGGGTAGTTACTTTGGTTGTAAATTGAGAAACCACTAATAACAAATATAGACTTACAGAAAAAGAAACCAAATGAAACTGAAATTAGAGGTCAAGAGTAGGGAAATAAAGTGGAACAGAATGTTCACCAAATTTCACCAAATTTCACAGCGGCCTATCCAGGTATAAGCCATGGCTAAACTAGCCGTTTAATAAATCGAGCTGTATGGAGGGAGACGCACCACCAAACTTTACCTTTACTGTGTCATTTATAAACAAGTTTGTCGGCATGCAAATTATAACTTGTCCTGAAAACTTCTTCTTACTAATTAAAGCTTGTAGAAGCTTGGGAAGGACTGAATAATTAGCACAATGCTGGCATGATTCTTAGGTAAGTGAAGTATCACCAAGTTAGATGTCGAGATTAGGAAAAATGAACTACTTGAAAATGCATTTTTAGTTTTTGAACTCTCTTTACTTCTGAAATATGTTCTGAGGAACTTGATGCGAGGGTGAGACCTTGCTGAAGGTCCTGCTGGGTGCACAACACAGACAAGCAGCTCCTGCCATGCTTTACTCTAAGCTCCAAATGGGCCATTTTGGCTCCTTGTACAGCTCAGCCGATTGGTACTCAGACAGTGTAGGTCTCCTCTCTTCTGTCCCTCACGTTGGTTACGTGGCAGAGTGTAGAGAAAGGAGTATGGGGTCTACAGTGAACCGCACTGGAAACATACTCTATCTTTGCACATGAGCTTTGTGATGTTGGGGAAATGGCTCTCTTGCTTTTCTGAAGGTGTTTATTCACCAACAGATTGGAGGTCATTATAGGCATTGTATAATTCAATGTGATAATCAAATTAAAGATGATAGTGACCCTTCCCCTCCAAAAAATTTATTCCTCTTCACAAGTTTATTCTGGACATCACATACTAAGAAGGTCACATAATCATACACTTAGTAAGGAATAGAAGGAATGTCATGAAATAAAATTGTGTTGAAGAAAGAAGTTTGGGATGTGTAGGGATCTTCAGCTTTAAAAACCAAATAATAAGAGTGTAAAATGGTAGAAAGGGAACAGATTTAGCTCACTTTATCCCATAAAGTGAAATAATTACAAGTGGCACTCTGATATAAAATATGCAGCTTTTTAAGCAAATTACTAATAATTGTAATTCAGACAACTCTCACTATTTGACTCCTTTTCATGTGCACAGGGTTGAGAGGGTTTCAATTAGAGGTGTTGTAAAAGGGATTTCTGTCTGTGGGATGGAAGTTGTTAAACAACAACAAATAATAATAATGATGGTTCAGCATAGATTTAAACGCATTTTAACTTTATATTCTCCAGCATCTGGAAGCTCCTGCTACATAGTAGATAGTCAACAAAGACCTGTTCACTTGTGTTCCCAGCTTTCTCCTCTGTCATGTTTAGGACAACCCCCATGACCTACTGTCTTCCTATTGAAGCAAACCCAACACACACTCACACACTCTGGCAGTTCTCCTAGAGAAAAGGGGGTTTAGTTTGACAAAGTAACTCATGTGTTACTATAGGAAAGTGTGTAACATTAGCTTGCACTAGGAGGGGAAATTTTGTCCTTGAGGAAGAAGACCACATTTATTTGTGTACATTTGTGTATGTGTCTATCTGTAATGCACAGAATCAAGTTTTCAATGATGGAAGGAATATGACATCTTCATCTAACAGATGGAGCTATTTCATCTTTGTAGTGGTGAACTGCATTGAATTAAAATAGTTTGAGGAACACAAGGTATGCTGTTTTTAAAAGATTTTACTTATTTATTTGAGAGACAGCACAAACCAGGGTGAGGAGTAGCAGAGCGAGAGGGAGAAGCAGACTCTGTACGGAGCAGGGAGCCTCCGTGGGACTCGATCCTAGGACCCTGGGATCATGACTAGGGCCGAAGGAAGAAGCTTAACCATCTGAGCCACCCAGGCGACCCTTTAGTCACTTTCCACCTGAGAAAAGAGACCCCGAAGGAGACAGGCAGGAGAAGAGCTGAGGGCCGTCCGCGAATGAATAAGCTGTCTGGAACCATGCACTGGGTTATAATCATCACTGTTTTCACGCCACCAAAATATTTATGATCGTCAAAGTTTAATGTGCATTATGTGATGTATAGAAAACATTCCCATGTCTTTCTGGTAAGTGCTAGATGAGTGTTATCTACATAAGCTCAGAGACCACTGATGGGAGTGGAAACCGGTGACGACGCAGGTGCACCCAGGCGGTAAGAGAGCACCGGGAGTGATCTCAGCCGCTGAGGCGCATCCTTGCACTTGCAGGAGCCACGGGCACCGGAGTGTCTCAGGCTGCTCATGACTGTCCATACAGACATAAGAAAGTGCAACACAGACACATTCTGAGACAGAAATTCCAAGCTTGGCCCCAAAGGAGAGTAAGCGGCAGGAGTCAGAGTGTGTCCAACAAGTCAGTCTTACATGCTGTGAGCCTCCCACACGAGTAACGAGTGCGGCCAGCAGCAACGTGGTGTGGAGGCTGAAGGGGAGTGAGAACAACTATCCCAAGGCCTGTGGAAGCAGCATGACATAAAGGCCACGCCGAGGAAGGGTAGGACGCATTTGAGGGTTGGGGTTGATGTCAGGTCAGCCTTGGAGGTGCCCCCATAGTCAGCTTTGCAGGGGATACAAAATGTCACATGTCCACAGGGCACAGCCTGTTTCATGCCCATTGTCCTCGGCTGGTAGTGTTGCTGCTGTTGTCTGCTCTTTTGGTTTTGGTCCCTTACCTTGTGTGACTTGGTGCTGAGAAGGCTTGGGGCTGCGCGCTCTTCGGAAATATTTTGTTAGGCCATGTGTTTTCTTGCTGGTCATTTCTTTCTGTATAATATTCAGAAAATATGAGAATATGTCATTCTAGACACCTTGCTCACTGGAAACTGCTGAGGGTTTATGCCTGTCCCCCACCTCCGTGTACCCAGGGATGTGTTGTGGAGGTCGTACGTCAGCCTTTGGTGTTTTCACGAGGTCGCATGATTGTTGAAGCACTAACATTGAGGTACTTGTCTGAAACTATTTTTAAAAATGGAATCACCCGGTAAGATTTTGGGTGAAATAATTGATCCTTGACATGTCCCTAAATTTGAGTTTTTGTAGGTTATATAAAGCAGGACAAATTTATATCACGAATTGTTAACCTGTTAATAATTTGCAAGATACTTTTGTATAAAATTATTCTTTATAATGTCCATTTTAAGTGTATACTCAAGACAAAGAGAAAATCAGTCTATTGGATATCTAACTTCACATTACTGATCTAGATAAAATGCCATATAAATACTGACCACAGCTCCACAAACAAACTTCTAGGTGGGTTTTTATCTCTGTTTGGAAGTGACTTTGATAGCTCTGCTTTTTGCATTAAGAGGAATTATAAGGTAAACTTAATCATTGCGAGCATTGAAAAAATGGCCAAACTGACAGCTAAAAGCTGCTGCAGAAATGACTGAAGACTCAGATCCTGCCACCCCTTCCACATCTACCCATCGGCCACTGTGCTTTATACGAGTACTTGGTCTTTCCTGCATTGGGCCATTTTATTTATTTTTTAAGACAGCCAGCCTGGAAACAGGGACCCCTGCACTGTGTTGGGGGTGGAAGTCTGGCGGGGTGGTATGGGAGCGTGGGCAAGGAAACATATACATAAACCTGGGATTCCGTTCTGGAGACAATACAACCAAAACAAGCACAAGGAAAAAATAAACAACAACAACAACAACAACAAAACTAGGTTGTGTGACTTGGAGGGAGCTCAACACACATAGTTGTGTTGCAGACCCCCGGGAGGATGAGGGTGAATGGGAGTGTGGTCCTTTATCCTTGGGGAGCAACTAGGATTTGGAGGAAGTAGAAAGAAGAAGAGAGGAAGTGGATATCAATTTCTTGCATGTATCACTAGATGGTTCTTGTTTTTCTTCCTGGGTGGAGTGTGGCTGATCAAATAGATTGAGTCCTTAAAGCGTGGTACTAAATCGTTATTGAAATTGAAATTTTAAATGTATCAAATATATCAATTATATTAGGATTAACATAGTCATTTTTGTTACAGCTGAGAGTGGAACCATAAATCTTTCTGAATTCAAATGATTTCTTCTGATTAATGTACCAGGAATTCTGTAGAGTTGATGCATTCACCTATAGCATTAATTGAAGTGAGAAAAAGTAGGAAGAATAACTTCTTGCATTTTTTATTACGAATGTCACTTCAAGTCACTGATGCAGAAGAGGGGAAACCGCGGTAAAATTACTGTCAATTATACCACGCCCGTGAGTTTTCAGTGTATGGAATAAAGCTTCTTGCTGTTTCCCTTCAGGAATTCATTCTTAGGGAAATCCCCATGGATTAAATTCCTGCTGAACTGACATCGGGCCTGTGGGGGAAGGGGTCTGGGCCAGATTGTATAATAAGAGTATTCTTGGTTTTCAAGGGGTCCCAATCCTTCTTTGATGACACTTCCATTCACTCCAGCCCCCACCTAGGGAGGAACCCTCATTTTCAAAACATGCTCTCAGATGAGGAGCTAATTAAAAAGAGTTCATTATTTAAAGAAATTGCAGGGTGTTTTAAAAGCAGCCTGGAAAGCTTGTGTCAGAGGATAAGGGCATATTCACAAAACATTCTTGGTGTCTTCAGAGAAAATTGGAGACTACCTAAGAACTGGTTTTCTGGAAATGACAGAAAATGAACTGAACTTTATATGGATCATAGAATGGGGTCTCAAAGGCTCAGGCTCAAGGCAAAAAAAAAATTCTGGACACCGGTAGTTCAGGATTATTGAGAAGGTGGAGTCAGGGGAATAAGGATAGATTTAGTGATTTTTTTAAACTTTCATTTTATAAGAGTCTGATTCAGACTGAGTGACTAGAAAACATTTTAAAAGCCTTAGTATACTACAAACAGTGTCCCGACGTCCACACCTTGCAGAAGGCTGTCTTTTGCAATCACGTCCAGCAGCTCCTCCCCATCGCACATCGTGTCCTCTGTGTCGTGAACTTCTTCACCGTTTGAGCCCCACGTCCCACTCCACAACACACCCACCATCCTGCCCCCACTTGTGATGTCTCACTTCATTCAAGGCATCACCACTCTCTGACATTTCCAGTATTAAAAGTACATAAATCGCACTAATTAAGACTACATTTGTATCAATACTATTTCCCCCCTGGGAATTTAAAAAATAATTCAGAAAACACTCTTCTCAGGCACGTGTTACTTCCTATATGTTGTCTAGGTAGAAACGAGCACCAATTGGTCATCACAGAGATCTCACAATCTAGTCAGGAGATAAAAATACCTGAAATGTGAATAATCATTCATCATTTTGGATAATTATTTACACTTGCAGAGCTTTCATAGTGCTTTCAAAAAGACATCGTATGTCGGCTGGATGACTGAAGGGCGTGGTCCTGAACTCACCACCAAATTCCAGCAGATAATAGGGGCAGGTAATGAGTGACCGTGTGTATCATGACTATTCATGATGAGAGAGAACTTGAGACTGGAACATAGTAACGGAAGGGTATGGGAAGAGCCAGGCTCCTTGGAAACTTGGAGCCTGAAGTATGAAAGTTAGCATTCAGGGAAGGACCACACATCAGAGAGAAGTGGTTCCCAATTCTACGGCAGGAATAACAGAGTGAGATTATAGTCTCACAATAATGACATGGGTAAGAGAGATGGTCAGCTCAACACATAGAGAAATAGACCCTTGACATTAGGAGTATTTATCCCAAACTGTTTAAACTCCATAAATACCAGCTTTAGCCAGGATATTTCACTTGGTGACAGCAACTCATTGACATTATTTCCTGAAGCTCAATCTTCATACTCATATCTCATTCTCATACACTATTTCAACATTGAGCTATTTGTATTCTCTAGAGAGAACACACTGAGTGGCAAATATAGTGATTCTGGCTAATTACACGTGTCACTAACACACGTGTATGGAGGTTCTAGTTTATCGCGAGGCTCGTACGATTTTTGTCAGCATGAGTCTGTCCTACAGATTTAAGGGAGCAATGCAGACCAGAAACAAGAAAAAGAAAACGACATCCAACTTGGGTCACCTTGCAGGACTCTGCAGGCAGACAGTCTCCAACTTCAGCATCATGTCAATCACCCACTCATGGAAACAAGTTGTATATCTCCCATATATATATATATACATCAGCTATCTGGAAGTGGAAGACAAACAGCAATGCATAGCAAAATCTAGATGCCTCCATAAAAGCCATAGCCATGGATTACCTTCTTTTTGGAGAAATCCTGGGTAGTGATTGAAACTGAATAATAACAGAAAGGGAGAAAATGGATCATGCATTCCCACTGAAACCACTAAACTGGTCCAGTGGCTATGCACGGGACAAATAGGACTTAGATCATCTACTCGTGGTCTTAGCTCAAAACCAAAACCAAACCAAAACCAAAATTTTGCTATTTCTTGGGTTGTGTTTCTGATAATGACCCATCACTGGATCTAGAGAGAATGGAAGAGAACGCCATCAATTATAAACTCACTCTACACAATAGGGACGAAAACAAGCAGAAATTATGGAGACAGAATATATTTCTGAGATCTTTCTTTAGTGGTTGCTAGTTTAGTTCATCATTAAAGTCCTAAGTAGAGGTATCTGTTCATCACTTACATCTGGCATATGAGAGATGCTTACAGACAATCAAGAGTCTCTATAGCCCAGACTCCAGAACTGCTATCAGCCAGAAGGGAAGCAGAGAAACACAGCTAATGACACGAGACCAAAGTTACTACACACACAAAATCATGCTGTGGATTTCAAAGTGAATTTCTTTTAGAAAAGGGAAGTATATAACTAAAGGTGATCATAAGGATATAGAACATGCCTAAAATAACCATTTCCAGAAATCTGAATCTTAGACAAAAGGACAGTTTATAAAGTTTCAAAGAAAATGAGAAATGACAGATTATTAGAGGAGAACGGGTATGGGAGGAAAATTGTAAAGCAAATTTCCTTTTGGAGAGCTGACACTAGGATGAGGTAATTCTGAGAGAGCACTGAGTTGTGGTAATTAAAAAAAAAATCTATGAGGGGGATGGAGTAACTGGGGGATGGGCATTAAGGAGGGCACTTGATGTAATGAGACCTGGGTGTTATACGCAACAGATGAATCACTAAATTCTACCCCTGGAACTAATAATACAGTATATGTTAACTAAAATGAATTTAAATAAAAGAAAAAAATCTACATGGCATCTGTTTTCTCTCTCCTTCTAAAAACGGACCCACCCATTCTGACTTGGAGGCAGCCAGATGATCAGAAAAAAAACAGACACAGAATTCTATCCTTCTTCACATCACATATTATAACCCCAACCTAGCTACACGTGTTCCTTCCCCACGTACCTTCTTCTGAATTTGAAGAGATAATTCTCTCTAGTATCTTGAATCAAGAAACTGCCTTGAGTATCATGAAAATAAAACTAATTTGTGCGGAGAGAATAAAATACCATAAAAAGGAGGATTAGTTCTGATTGTCACTGAGTTCCCACTTTTACTCCTTTCATTTCAATTCTGTGAAGCTCTGTATCCTCCCAATAAAGTCCTCATCCTTTGCGTGTGTGCTTTTAGGCCAGGATGGGTTATGTTTCTGTCACTTTCAACCAAAGGAATCAACATCAACACAACCACACAAAAAAGAAAAATGAAAACAACCAAGAAAAGAAGTCTTGACCATGATAAATCATAGCCTAGATCAATGTCGAGGAAACTTGGAGGTGAGGTTGATGAATGACTTTGGGGTAGCTTTGAAAGCTTACAGAGAATTGAAGAGAGGATGGGGAGCCGAAAGGGGCTAAGTGTTCTGACTTAAACCCCAACAAAGGTAAACACGATGCCCAGATGAAGCCCTAAATGGGTAGGGACATATCCAATCTTGCTGGAAGAATGCTTTCCACATGAGGGCAGTCTTCCTAGGACCTAGTCAGAGGAAATGTGAAAAAAGATGTTAGATTTATTTTAGATTTAGGTTTTTTCTCATTAAAGAAGACATACCTTTCATACGACCTCATAACCAGCCCATTTCCAGCCTAAACTCATTGACACGACGGCAAATCTGGTTTGCATAAGGGAGGTCTCTTTTTGCTGTCCCTATACTTTCCCTATCCCCAGCTTCCTTCTGGGGTGCTCCTCTCTCTCTATGACTTTTAGTTCTAGTTATCAGATACTTTGCTTTAGTTTACTGTTAGGATTTTCCTTCCTTAATACATTTTTATAGTATCTCATAGTGCTATATAGAATCTTTCTGTCCCAGGAGTCAGAATATTAAGGTCCACTTAAGACATTCTCATGAATCCATTTATTTGAGGAAAACAAGCAGTTGGATATTATCTATTATTTGTGCTTCTGTCGAGATGGCCCATGCATCCTGGAGCTCCTAAGTTTTCCATCTGTCACACTCACATTTTGCTCTGCATCTTCATACTTGGCCAGATTTGCATCTATTGTTTCTGTTTGAGTGTTATTAAATAGAAGAAACATTAACTGCTGTCTACAAAATGAAGTATGCATGCATTAATCTGCATATGAAAATAGAAGGTGGATTTCACAACTATAATCCCAGGGTCGAGGTTACTTTAGGTATGAGTTTCCTGTTGCTGCTGTAACAAATTACCAAAAACTCAATGACTTAACATGTATTTATTATCTTACAGTTCTGGGGTTAGAGGTCCAAAATGGATTTCACTGGGTCACCATCAAGACGTGACAGAGTGTGTTCCATTCTGGAAATCCCAGTAGAGGACCCTCCTTGTTTTCATTTCCTCAAGAGGATGCCCATGTTCCTTGGCTCAGGGCCCTGTCCATTTCCAAAACAAGTAATGATGGATGGAGGTCTTCTAATGTCCATGTACTCTGTCCTCCACCTCCACACACACACACCACTCTCTGACTCTCATTGCTTCTCCCTTCCTCTTCCTCTGTTAAAGACCCTTTGATTACTTTGGACCCATCTGACTAACCTAGGGTCAGCTGATTAGCAGCTTAATTCTGCCTGAAACCTTATATCCTCTTTGCTGCATTGCAAAATGTATTCACAAGTTTCGAGGATTAGGGCATAAACATCTTTGGGGGCATTTTTTTCCTACCACACTTTAGAAAACAAAGTGCTCTTCTTAGAAGCTCATCCTCACTTTGGAAGCGTGGCTGGACTAGTAGGTTCAGAGAAATGTTACAGATGAAAATGCTGCTTGATTTATATCAGCATATTCTTCCCAAATTGTGTCACAAGATAAAATTACAAAACATTAAAACAATGCATTGAACACTAGCAAAATTTGGTAGCTTCATAGCTTTCTAAAAAAAAAAATTAGGGCGCCTGGGTGGCTCAGTGGGTTAAGCCGCTGCCTTCGGCTCAGGTCATGATCTCAGGGTCCTGAGATCGAGTCCCGCATCGGGCTCTCTGCTCAGCAGGGAGCCTGCTTCCCCCTCTCTCTCTCTGCCTGCCTCTCTATCTACTTGTGATCTCTCTCTGTCAAATAAATAAATAAATAAATCTTAAAAAAAAAATAAAAATAAAAAAAAAATTAAAAAATCCTGGCAAGGAGATGGATATCAAAAGGGAAGAATAGTCCTTCATCAAGGACAACTAGGCAAGTGTTTGTATATGTTTGCATGCATCTACTTACCTACCATATATATTAATGTTTCATCAACTAATTAAAATAAAAATTTTAATAAGATATAAGTTGAAGTAATTATGGGAAACAATAGGAACATTAAAAATTTCAGAACTTGTTGGGGCGCCTGGGTGGCTCAGTGGGTTAAAGCCTCTGCCTTCGGCTCAGGTCATGATCTCAGGATCCTGGGATCGAGCCCAGCATCGGGCTCTCTGCTCAGTGGGGAGCCTGCTTCCTCCTCTCTCTCTGCCTGCTTGTGATCTCTCTCTATGTCAAATAAATAAATAAAATCTTTAAAAAAATTTCAGATCTTGTTGATAATCCTAGAGAAGGGTATACATATTAACAGACATCTACATAAAATCCTTTCCTTCCTCTAGAAAAGAAATCTAACAACTCTTCACATGAAGAACAAAGACACATTAGTGTCCAGTCATTGTCAGGGATCTTCTGTTTTTCAGAATGTTTTGCAGAAGACAGATCTCAACTTCATTTCCATTTTTGGTATGTGTGTGGGAGGGGGTTAGGGGTTGGGAGTATAGAAAGAAAAGCAGAATATCTTTCAGAATTTTATTTTAATCAAGATAAAGTCTAAGCTTTGGGTTGATTTCAGTCATCATGGAAGATTCATCCTTTACTATCTTTGGAATCATTCAAGAACTTTGACCTGTGATGGCAGGAAAAAATGGGAGGCCCTGGTACCAAGTTCAGAAGTTTGGACATCTTTGTTGTTTGTCCTTCTGTCACTGCTGTTACTGGACTTGTTCCTCCAGCACTGGCTTAAGGGTGTTTCTGGAGCCTTCTGATCCATGGTGAGTAGACTCAGCATCAGAAACGCTGGCTGCTGCCCTAAGCCTAGGTACACTGGCCCTTACTCCCTCAGCTTTACCCACTGAGGAAGCCTCTGGTGCTGAGGCTAGGACTTCTAGTACTATGTTGAACAACAGTGGTGAGAGTGGGCATCCCTGCCCTGTTCCTGATCTTAACGGAAAAGTTCTCAGCTTTTCCTCATTGATAATGATATTTGCTGTGGGCTTTTCATAGATGGTTTTATGATATTGAGGAATATTCCCTCTATCCCTATACTCTGAAAAGTTTTGATTAGGAACAGATGTTGTATTTTGTAAAATACTTTTTCTGCATCAGTTGAGAGGATCATATGGTTCTTGTCTTTTCTTTTATTGATGTGCTCTACCACATTGATTGATTTGCAAATATTGAACCACTCTTGTATCCGAGGCATGAAACCCACCTTGTCGTGGTGAATAATCCTTTTAATGTACCATTGGATCCTATTAGGTAGGATTTTTTTTTTTAAGTATTTTTGGCACCATGTTCATTAGGGATTTTGGTCTCTAATTCTCCTTTTTGATGGGGTCTTTGCCTGGTTGCAAAGGCAACCTCATAGAGGCTGACCTCATAGAAGGATTTTAGGAGATTTCCTTCTGTTTCTATTTTTTGGAAAAGCTTCAGTAGACTAGGTTTTATTCCTTCTTTAAATGTTTGATAGAATTCCCCTGGGAAGCCATCTGGCCCTGGACTTTTATTTTTGGGAGGTTTTTGATTAGTGCTTCAATTTCGTTACTGGCTATTGGTCTATTCAGACTGTCTATTTCTTCCTGTTTCAGTCTTGGTAGTGTGTATGTTTCCAGGAAAGCGTCCATTTCTTCCGGGTTGCTTAATTTGCTGGCATACAGTAGCTTGTAATAATTTCTAATAATTTTTTCTATTTCTTTGGTGTTTGTCATGATCTCTCCCTTTTCATTCATGATTTTATTAATTTGGGTCCTTTCTCTTTTATTTTGGAAAATTTTGGCCAATGGCTTATCAATCTTATTAACTCTTTCGAGGAACAAGTTTCTAGGTTTGTTGATCTATTCTACTGTTTTTCTGGTTTCTATTTAATTGATCTCTGCTCTAATCTTTATTATTTCTCTTCTCCTGCTTGATTTAGGTTTTATTTCCTGTTCTTTATCCACCTCCTTTAGGTGTAGAGTTAGCTTGTACATTTAGGATTTTTCTAATTTTTTGAGAAAGGCTTGGATGGCCATGTATTTACCGCATAGGGCTGTCTTTGCGGTATCCCACAGGTTTTGGACCAGTGTGTTTTTGTTCTCATTGTTTTCCATGAATTGTTTAAGATCTTCAATTTCCCGATTGATCTGTTTATTCTTTAGCATGATGCTTTTACACTTCCAAGTGTTTGAATTCTTTCCATTTTTTTTTTTCTGTGATTGAGTTCCAGTTTCAAGGCATTTTGGTCTGATCTCATGCAAGGAATAATCTCAGTCTTTTGGTATTGGCTGAGACCTGATTTGTGACCCAGTATGTGGTCTGTTTTGGGGAAGGTTCTGTGTATATTCGAGAAGAATGACTATTCTGATATTTTAGGGTGGAATGTTCTGTATATATCTACGAAGTCTATCTGGCCCAATGTGTCATTCAAAGCTCTTGTTTCTTTGTTGATCTTTTGTTTAGTTGGTCTGCCCAGTGCTGAGATTGGAATGTTAAAATCTCCTACTATTAATGTATTATTGTTGATCTGAATCTTTATTTTGGTTAACAGCTGGCTTATTTAGTTGACTGCTCCTAAATTGGGGGAATAGATATTTACCATTGTTAGATTTTCATGTTGGACAGACCCTTTAAGAAAGATACAGTGCAGCCATCAAAAGAAATGAAATCTTGCCATTTGTGACAACGTGGATGGAACTGGAGGGTATCATGCTTAGTGAAATAAGTCAATCGGAAAAAGACAACTATCATATGATCTCCCTGATATGAGGACGTGGAAATGCAACATGGGGGGTTAGGGGGATAGGAGAAGAATAAATGAAACAAGATGGGATTGGGAGGGAGACAAACCATAAATGACTCTTAATCTCACAAAGCAAACTGGGGGTTGCTGGGGGGAGGTGGGGTTGGGAGAGGGGGAGAGGGTTAAGGACATTGGGGAGGGTATGTGCTATCGTGAGTGCTGTGAAGTGTGTAAACCTGGCGATTCACAGACCTGTACCCCTGGGGATAAAAATACATTATATGTTTATAAAAAAAAAATTTGAAGGGGAGGCGAACCATAAGAGACTATGGACTCTGAAACACAACCTGAGGGTTTTGAAGGGGTGGGGGTGGGAGGTTGGGGGAACCAGGTGGTGGGTAATAGGGAGGGCACGTATTGCATGGAGCACTGGGTGTGGTGCAAAAACAATTAATACTGTTACGCTGAAAAATAAATAAATAAATTTAAAAGAAAAAAAAAGAATGATATAGTGTCCCTCTGGATCTGTTATTGCAGTCTTTGGTTTAAATTCTAGTTTGTCTGATAAAAAAATTACTACCCTAGGGACACCTGGGTGGCTCACTTGGGTAAGCAGCTGCCTTCGGCTCAGGTCATTGATCCCAGCATCCTGGGATCGAGTCCCACATTGGGCTCCTTGCTCAGTAGGGAGCCTGCTTCTCCCTCTGCCTCTACCTGCCACTCTGTCTGCCTGTGATTGCTCTCTTGCTCTCTCTCTCTCTCTGACAAATAAATAAATAAAATCTTTAAAAAAATTACTACTGTAGCTTTATTTGAGGTCCATTGGCATGAAAAATATTTCTCTATCCCTTCACTTTCAGTCTGGAGGTGTCTTTAGGTTTAAAATGAGTCTTTGGCAGACAGTATCTGGATGGGTCCTATCTTTGTATCCAATCTGCAACCCTGTGCTGTTCTGTGGGAGCATTTAGACCATTCACATTGAGGGTTTCTACCAAAAGATATGTGTTTAGTGGTACTGGGAAAATGTGTTTAGTGGTGTTGGAAAAGTTGGATAGCTACATATAGAAGAATGAAACTGAGCCATTACCATATACCATACACCATATGTACAAAGATAAACTCAAAATGGATGAAAGACCTCAAGGTGAGACAGCAATCCATAAACATCCTAGAGAAGAACCTAGAGAGTTACCTATTTGACACTGGCCACAGTAACTTCTTTCAAGAAATGTCTCCAAAGGCAAGTGAGATAAAAACGAAAAGGAACTTTTGGGACTTTATCATGATAAAAAGCTTCTGAACAGCAAAGGAAACAATTTCTAAATGGTAGCCCAAGGAATGGGAGAAATATTTGCAAATGACATTACAGATAAAGGGCTGATATCTAAGATCTATAAAGAAATTCTCAAACTCAACACCCAAAAAACTAATGACCCAGTCAAAAAATGAGCAGAAGACATGAACAGACACATCTCTAAAGGCATACAAATGGCTAACAAACACATGAAAAAAAGTTCAGCATCAGTAGGCATCAGGGAAATATAAATCAAAACAACAAATCAGAACCACAATGAAATACCACCTTACACCAATTAGAATGGTAAAAATTAAAAAACACAGGAAACAACAAATGTTGAGGATGTGGAGAAAGGGGAACCCTCTTGCACTGTTGATGGGAATGCAAGTTGGTATAGCCTCTCTGGAAAACAGTGTGGAAGTTCCTCAAGATGTTAAGAATAGAGCTACAAAATGACCCAGCAATTGCACTACTGGCTATTTACCCCAAAGATAAAGATGTAGTGAAAATAAGAGGTATATGCACCCCAATGTTCATAGCAGCAATGTCCACAATAGCCAAACTGTGGAAGGAGTCAAAATGCCATTCAACAGATGAATGGATAAAGAAGATGTGGTACATATACATAATAGAATATTATTGATCCATCATAAAAATAGAGCTTCCCTATGACCCTGCAATTGCACTATGAGTATTTACCCCAAAGATATAGATGTAGTGAAAGGAAGGGCCATCTGTACCCCAATGTTTATAGCAGCAATGGCCACGGTCGCCAGACTGTGGAAAGAACCAAGATGCCCTTCAACGGATGAATGGATAAGGAAGATGTGGTCCATATACACGATGGAATATTATGCCTCCATCAGAAAGGATGAATACCCAACTTTTGTATCAACATGGACAGGACTGGAAGAGATTATGCTGAGTGAAATAAGTTAAGCAGAGAGAGTCAATTATCATATGGCTTCACTTATTTGTGGAGCATAACAAATAACATGGAGGACATGGGGAGATAGAGAGGATAAGGGAGTTGAGGGAAATTGGAAGGGGAGATGAACCATGAGAGACTATGGACTCTGAAAAACAGCCTGAGGGTCTTGAAGGGGTGGAGGGTGGGAGGTTGAGGGAAAAAGGTGGTGGGTATTAGGGAGGGCACGTATTGCATGGAGCACTGGGTGTGGTGCAAAAACAATGAATACTGTTACACTGAAAAGAAATAAAAAAAAAATTAAAAAAAAAGAATATTATTGAGCCATCAGAAGTGATGAATATCCACCATTTCCATTAACATGGATGGAACTGGAAGGGATTATGTTAAGTGAAGTAAGTCAAACAGAGAAAGACATTTA